>NC_134568.1:32179479-32479479 GCF_050947875.1 Dermacentor variabilis
AACGAACGAACGAACGAACGAACGAACGAGCGAGCGAGCGAGCGAACGAACGAACGAACGAACGAACGAACGAGCGAACGAACGAACGAACGAACGAACGAACGAACGAACGAACGAACGAGCGAGCGAGCGAGCGAACGAACGAACGAACGAACGAACGAACGAGCGAGCGAGCGAGCGAGCGAACGAACGAACGAACGAGCGAGCGAGCAAACGAACGAACGAACGAGCGAACGAGCGAGCGAACGAACGAACGAACGAACGAACGAACGAACGAGCGAACGAGCGAACGAACGAGCGAACGAGCGAGCGAGCGAACGAACGAACGAACGAGCGAGCGAGCGAGCGAGCGAGCGAACGAACGAACGAACGAACGAACGGTCAGACCACCGACCAACCACGAAAACGGCCAAAAGAGTCAAAGAAAGCTATTCGCTTTAAAATCAGTGCGAACGAGGAATGCATGGTAGAAGACTATACGAGCTGTAAGGCAAGGGGCAGCATAGGGAGAGAGATAGAAGTGATAAGGGAGGCAGGCAGGCAGGCAGGGATAGATACTCAAAGAGGGCAAGGTAGGGAGGATTAACAAGGACGCACCCGGCTGTCTACCCTACACTTGGGGAGGGGAGACAGGAGTGAATAGATAAGAAAAATGATAAGAAAAAGATAGAGGCAGCCGTTCTGAACACACTCGCACATGTGTGTTCGCTGGCTGTTACAAGTGTTTGTACAGTCCAGTCGCCTTCAAGAAGTGCTGTACGACTTTTGTCGCCTTGAGCACGCAAGAATGCTCAGGCCAAGGGTCTAGGATCTTTTCTTCCGAATGTGATCTGTATTCCAAGCGGCTGAGTTTACCTTGCAGAGCATATCGTTGAGCCTCGAAGAATGGGCTGTGGCACAGAAGGTGCCCTGTTGTCTCGTTACACCCGCAAAAATTGCATGCAGCACTCTTGGCCATTCCTATTAGTAATGAGTAGGCATTCGTGAATTCGACGTGCAATCACATGTGCCACATAGAGGCTCTTTCGTGACGGGAGAGTCCGAGTGGCAGGCGAAGTCGTAAGTTAGGGTCCAGAATGCAAGCGGGAGTAGGTGAAACTCAGTGAATTCTGTCGTAGAAATGTGACTCTGTGTGGCAAGCAAGTAAGTGAAGTTGCCAAGCAGCGCCCTTTCTGGAAAGCGGCATAGGCACCCGCTGATGCTGATGAGGAGCCTAGCGCGTCATTGCCGACAATTCAACTGCGGCTCGGCAACCATAGAATTGAGAATTCCGTGTTCTCTCTCAAACGCTTCGTCGTAAGCGTGCCTTATTTCGTGCTCTATAGCAGTTCGCGTAATGCATGACGTAAGGGCGAACTGCACAATTGGTAGGGCTGATTTAGATTCGCAGAAAATAGCCCAGCAGTTTGGTGGCTGCGGGAACTCGTAATTGATTGCACCTTGAAGAGTCGCTAGCTCTGATGCTGCCGGCGTCGTGATGTCATAGAACTTAGACTTACCGATTGAATAACCGCTGCTCTGGTTGAGGTGTTGGATTTAGTGGAACTGTCCGCGTAAATGCGCGTCCGGTCAAGATAAGACTCGTTAAGGAGAAGCAGAGACAACTTGTTCAGGGCTGGCGATGACAAGGTAGGGAGGTTAACCAGATTGCTTAATGGTGTTTGTCTCAAAGGAACTCTGGGGCTATATGAGAAACGCCGTAGTGGAGGGCTCCGGATTAAATTTAACCGCCCATCGTGATTGTTTAACGTGTACCTAAATCAAACTGCGCGAGAATTTCTGCATTTCGCCCCCATCAAAATGCGGCCGCTGCGGCTGGGAATCGATCTCGCGATCTTGTGCTCAGTATAGAAGGACGCCATAACGACTAGGCTACTGCGGTGGGTCGGGAGTTAACCAGGCTGAGCCCAGTTTGCTGCCCTGCACTGGCTACCCTGCACAGCACCCCTGGTAGCCAGCGTCCGCAGCCTTCTCCATGGCGGCGTGTGGTGGTCTACCACTTGGTGCATGGCGCTAGACCGTCGGTGACTCGCTTCCCGCACTGTAATTGAGCATCGACTTTATAATGTTCTTTTTTTTTTTTCAACTGAGTTGTCAGGGTCTCCCGTTTGGCAAACGTGCGCACAGATTCCGGGAACGTTCGCAGGTGCGGTTACGGGATAATCGGACAAACTTCCTGCCTTATCCGCGCAATCACGCAGAACGGGCCTCTATGTCCGCTTCTGTTTACTTCATTTTCGTTTCGGTTGTTTATTTGCTTAAATCTGACTGCACGCTCGCGTTGGTGGCGGCACAGCGCTTAAACTAACGGTTGCCCTGCCTTTCAAATGCCGGGTCCTGTGGAATCCCAACTGCCGTGTTAGCGCCAGAGCTTCAGCGGCTGAGGTGCCCGTAATCGCCTCGCTTGGCTTGGCTCTGGCGCCGCTTCAAAATCCGCGGAGTTCTCGCTTTGTCGCGTTGCAAAGTGCGCACGATAAGCTTCTGCAAGCGGGCGTGGAAGCCCGCTTGGTTGATGGGGTGTTGGGAGAAATAGGGGACGATGGTTGGGCGAGTAAAGCGGCAGCGGCGATTTGAGCCGCGCCCGATATTCGTTCCGGGAGCCACGCCGGTTGGTCGGCGCCGAGACCCGCAACCGGAGGACGTCGGCGGCTAAATCCGAGCGGGCGTTTTTTCGCGGGTCGCAGTGGCACGCCGCGCGCGCATGTATCGCACGCCTCGGTTAAGCGGCTTTTTCTCGCTCCACGCAAGAACACGGCGCGAAAGAAATAAAGTAAAATTAAGAAGTAATAATAATAATAAAAAAAAAGAACGCCAGACAGGGAGCGAGGAGGGCGCGCGAGCGCCAGGGCGAAAAAAGCGCGCGCTTTATTGTCTCCCGCCCTTCCGCCAACTTCAGAGGGATTCGGTCTCTGAGTTTCACGTGCAGCACTGCGTGAGCACCGCCGCGCAGCCTTTGCGGGGTAAGGGCGCGGACTATATAGCGGACGTGGGCATTCCCGTTACAGGCCTTATCAAAAGTCACCTCCCCCCCCCTCCCCCCCTCACCCTCCCACAAGACTAAATGACCTGCAGTCACGGCTGGTGAACGCTCGCTCTGTATAGCGGTGCTTGCAAGTCTCCGGTATCTCCCGTTTTCGTCGAGGATAAGACAGGCCTGCAGTTCCAAGAACGAAAGAAAAAAATAAAGCGGGTCGCCGCCGCCGGTGTAGTTAAGCTAACGAACTCTAACTAGGCATAGCTGAGACTGGTAGGCTATAAAGCCGTCGAGTTTGAGAACGTTCACCATTTACGGGGGGTGGCGCTCGGTGAGCTCTCGGCTAGCGTCGATTGGCTCTTGGCGCTCGCAGACACGCCGGAGTGCCAACCATCTGCGCCCCCGCGCAGACACGCGCTGCTAGCTGACTGGAGGGGCGAGGGGCGCAACGCTATCGGTGCCAGGCAGGAAATTCGGCTTAATGACGTCCCATCACTGACGAAGCAACGAGGACGCCTCCGGCAGATGACGCAGTTTGCCGGATCCGAGTGGGCGCCTTTTATTATAAAGGCCTCCATTTCTAGCGAGCGTCCTTAGCCGAGTTTTGTGTGAGACAACGGGGAAGAATCGCAGAAAACAACGGGAGGAGCGGCTGAGCCGAGCTCGTGGAGTGGCACTGTGATGGCACGCATCGAGCGCTCTCGGGACGGGACTAGCCGCTGCGGCTGCGCATACTCGGTGCGCAAGCTAATGCCTTGCGTAGTGGGCTGCACCGAATTACTTAAACTCGGACCCGAGTTTGCACCCGGGATTATTCGGGGGGCAAACGCTCAGGTTTACTGACCTGTTCGCACGCGCGCTTTAGGCCGGAAAACTTTGCGAAGGCTCTGTGTGTATCTAGCCTGTAGTATGTGCGCTTGCCCCCTTTTGAATAATTTGCATAATTTGCGCCCTTTCAGGGGCTTAGTCCTGGTGTGCCGGTGCACATTGTGGATATATGTTGCGTTGGACAGTGGAGCAATGACTTTGGCGTTGCGTCCAAATAATTTTTTTTATTCGCTTCGGTGAAAAGGTGATGACGATTCTGCACGTATTGCAGTGAGTTATCTATACTCTCAAAGTTGTAATAAACTGAATTTACGAAAAGGCTGCTTCCAGTGTTGCTACTTTAGCGGGTTTTTCCCCCTATCTAGTGGTTGTTTGGCTTGTTTCCTTTGCTTTCTTATATTTAGGGGAGATTCGGCATGAAATTTTCCTTGTCCATATTTAGCGTACTCTCGAGAACATGTAGCGATTTCTAGCAATGTCGGGATTGTGTGTTAAAGAGATCTTCGGCTTGAGCGGAATGGCAGCAATGATTTGTAATGATACCTGTCGTTGATAATTTGGGTGTTGCAATAGCTATTCAAACATATTACGGCACATGCTGTATAGTTTAAGACATGACGCATTTTTCTGTAAGGTAGTTGATATATAGACACATACGTGAATCCGCAGCAGCGTTCGTTACGCCATCTTGTGACGCTTACATCAACTAGAGCGCACATTACTATAACCGCATCGACCACGTTCTACCTATCTCCTGGTGCACACGCGTTTGGCAGCGGAATAACAAGCTGCAAAATGAATTACTTTTTCATTTTTTCCCTACCTGCGAGAACGATGAGGCTTACCAACGCGTTGTGTTGTTGATCATCATCATCGTCATCATCATCATCATCCTATTTTATGTCCGCTGCAGGAAGAAGGCGATCTCCAATTACCCCTGTCCAGGACCAACCGATTCCAACTAGCACCCGCAAATTTCCTCATTTCGTCGCACCATCGATAGTCTTCTGCCATCCTCTACTGCGCTGCTTCCCTTCTCTTGGTTCCCATTCTGTCACCCTATAATGGTTCAACGGTTATCTAATCTGCGCATTACATGACCTGCCCAAAGCCATTTTTTCCCTCTTAATGTCTATTAGAATATCGTCTATACCCGTTTTCTCTCTGATCCAAACCGCTCTCTTTCTGTCTCTTAAAGTTATGCCTATACATTCTTCGTTCCATCGCTCTTTGCGTGGTCCTTAACTTGTTCTCAAGCTTCTTTGTCAGTCTCCAAGTCTCTGCCTCATATGTCAGCACCGGTAAAATGCACTGATGAGTCACAAGATGGCGCTGCCAGCGTTGCTGCTACCGTAAACTAATAAACACAGTCAAAGAATAAAAATCTTCAAACTGTAGTAAAACTAGTATAACAATAAATCGCCATTTACTTAGAGAGAAAGCAAGGAGAAGCAAGGCAGGGATCGCGATCGGCCAGACGAGCGTCCGGTTTGCTATTTTGTATATACAGTGGGGCAAAAGGATAATTGAGAGAGAAAATAGGGAGAGAGAGAGCGCTGTACTCAAACAGTGGCATGCACGGCATAACACATAGCCAAAGAAAGCTGTCGCGCAATTTATTTTCCGTTTTTCTTCCTTAACGAGGCTAGGTTTGGGAAAAAGACTTGTCGCCTTCCACAGCAGTAAGTGTGTATACGCGCGGCTCACGTGGCATAGTTGTAGAACACGTTTATTTTAATCACATTACAAACTTTCACGTTAACTCATGTAATACGTTTGCGGATTGGCGAAAACTCTAATAAGCGCTCTTTGCCGTCAACGTATCTTTGATCTGCCTTTCTTGCGCTAGCAGCGTCGCTACCATAATAATTTGTTTGCAGACCTTGAGAATGGTCTATTTACCTGATCGCCTTTCTCGCTGAAATGTACTGAATTGAATTTTTAACAGATTTGCAGAAATATTTAGTTAATCCTAGGGGATCATTATTGCTGTTCTATTGAAACTCGTGCGAGAAAAAAAATCGCTTCTTTTTTTTGTTATTCTTTAGACCCACAACCAGTTTACGTGCTCTGCATCTTCGATTTCGTTGTCGACTGAGTCTCTTAAAGTGGCGTATATATTGTCAGCGCGAAAGTTCATTTCTCTGCAACAACTTAGTCGAGTGGTTAAATGGTGTGCGCTTACAACCTGACTCCGCTCTCTTTATGTCCGAGGTTATCCCAGATATTGAGCGTATAGTGGAGTGCATGGCGTCCACACGCACGAATGCATCGTTCTTCATCTATGAATGCCCATCTTCTTGTCGAATATGACTGTCACACAATCACGACGCGCATTCGAGTGCTCCCGTATTACGTGTAACAGTTTCACGAACACGAGAAAGCGCCGAGATTTGTGAGGTAACTTCTCGCAGAATGTCCGTTCTCGTTTTATTCTTTATTCTTTTTTTTTAACGTGTACAGAAGCAAATGTCTGCCTCTTAATGTTTACGCCCTGAATGACCCTCTCATTTTCTACGCAAGAAGGTGCATGGTTGACATGAAAAGGCAGGGAAGTTAAACGCAACAGCGGTCGTTTATACCTAAGCGCAGCAGCATGCATATATATACGCCCACCTGCAAAAGATTTAGGAATGTGGAGCTAGACGAGGTAAAAAATAAATAATTTGTCATACATAATGCATCCGCTCTTACATCGAAAGGAGCAAGTGCACCATGCCCATACGATCACCAGATTTCTCACACAAATTCAAGGTTGAGTGGCCAACTCACCGAGAAATGAAACTTTGCCGCCAGTTCCGCAAAGATGAATGCGCGTTGTGCGTACTCAGATTGCACATTCGCTAACATGAAGCACTGAGAATTTTACCATGCCCCCCCCCCCCCCCCCCCCCTTTTAGTTGCGCGAAGCCTTTTCATGTAACAAGCAACCAAACAGATCTGTTAGTCTTGCGCTTGTTCAGTATAGCGGCGAGCTCATTTCGGAATTCTAAGTCACTGTCATCTGCACTATGAATGCACATAGTCATCGTGGTGTCTGTGCTGCACAAAAGTTCGACAGTGGCGCTGAAAAGGAGAGAGCCCATACCACATCGGTTTCGCGCCCCATTCGAAGTGAGTTGGTCGCGGAACGTGTTCGAAGCCGACGCGTGGCACCCAATTGTTTTTTCTCACTTTATGGTCGTAAAGAACATTGACCACTTATTGTGCCATTGTCCTCAATTTCAAGCACAAAGACAGTCTTTGTCCAACACATTGAGGACACTCGATAATCGTCCTCTGAGTGAACAGACCATATTAGAGCACCGTCCCGACCGATCATCGGCTCAGAAGGCAGTGAAGGCACTTTTGTGTTTTCTCAGAACTTCTGGTTTGCTCGAGCGACTCTAACTGAAGTGCTGTCCGTACACGTACCTACACCTTCTCTCTCCCTTCTTTCTCTTCCCCTTCTCCCATCCCCCAGTGTAGGGTAGCCAACCAGACTATTGACTGGTTAACATCCCTGCCTTTCCTGAACTCTCCTCTCTCTCTCTCTCTCTCTATGGTCGTCGCAGGCGAGTGGCAGAAGAGGTGCCAACTCGAAGGGCCCAAAGCGAGCTTGGCTTCGTATTCATTTCACATATCTGACCTTTGCCATTGCTCACCATGTCATGTATCTTTGCTGGAGGAATTTGCAGCTGTCCCGGGTAAATGAGTGTAGAGCGTTCGAAACAGTTCCTTCTCTTATATTTTTTATTTATTTATTTATTTTTTGCACTCGGGGAATGGCGAAATGCAGTGTAAGCTAATGGCGATATTGCGTACAGGTATGTCGTTCACAATTGCTGCCCAACAAGTGGCGTCATGCGGGCCTCTCGAAACTCTCGAAAGGTGAAAATAGCCATCGCTTACTTCGCCCCACATTGTCATTCTAGAGCATCGCATTCTAGTAAACGGCGCTGATTCGATATATGAAAAAATGTTTTTTTTTTTATAATAAAAGATGGCCTAACGACGGTGATGCTTAATGTATCTTTATTTATTTATTTATTTTCATTCGTACCGCTTGCCTCGCGGTATATTCTTTCATCATCAGCCTGGTTACGCCCACTGCATGCAGGGCAAAGGCCTCTCCCATACTTCTCCAACAACCCCGGTCATGTACTAATTGTGGCCATGTCGTCCCTGCAAAGTTCTTAACCTCATCCGCCCACCTAACTTTCTGCCGCCCCCTGCTACGCTTCCCTTCCCTTGGAATCCAGTCCGCAACCCTTAATGACCATCGGTTATCTTCCCTCCTCATTACATGTCCTGCCCATGCCCATTTCTTTTTCTTGATTTCAACTAAGATGTCATTAACTCGCGTTTGTTCCCTCACCCAATCTGCTCTTTTCTTATCCCTTAACGTTACACCCACCATTCTTCTTTATGAGTATATAAATGAAAGCGCGGCCACTATCATAATTATACCTGTTTGCAAGGTACATGGGGAACTTTACCTAATTGCAAGAGAAATATCATAAAGTAATAATGTTTGAATAATAGTTACACGTAATATCCACGTTGTCTGCCTCACCTGTGCCCGTCTGGACGCCAACAATACTGTCAACCGACAGCACACTGTGTGTCGTTTCATATGCAACTAGTGCGTTTATATACTGCGTCCTCGAAATAGCACCAACACAGCAAGCATAGTAGTACTCGTTACGCAAACATGCACAATTTTAGACAACGCACATGATTCGCAGGAAGACGCAGCCTTTAAGCGATTGACAGTGGGTGAACAAGGAAAGTCTCGACTCGGGAGACAACGTTTCGACTACGGGAGATGTTTTCGGTCTAAGGGAGGGTTATAACCCTGGCGGAAAAGTTGGATACATTGCTGAGGCAGCCCTTGTTCACCCACTGTTGGCCATTGGGGTGGGAAACGCCATTGGCAAGTTTATTTAATTTGCCCACTATACTATACAGGGTGTCCCACGCAACTCCAGTCAAGACTTTAAATATGAAAGGCGCGTCGGAAGCGAATTGAACCGAACGTATACTGTTCGCAATAGCCTATAGTAACTCAGACATTTTCCCTCATAACTCACTAATTAATTAAACTTAATTACCCATCTCTTTAATTATTGGCTGGGGACCTCAAGTATGATACGCAGATTTCTAGAACACCTTTAGAAACTACCGATCGAGTTGTTTCTTGTAGGATACGTCTCACCTAGTCCTTTTTTGCGGGTTGCAAAGTAAGCCCGCGAAATATGAAAAAAATAAAAAAAGCCACGTGATGAAGCGCTTGCGCAGTGGTATAGTGCTGCTCTCAAGCATGCGTTCAATGAACAAGGTCGGCTGCATCGTGACTGGCGACAGGGAAGCGACAGGGCGTTACGATGGTTGTAGGCAGCTGGGGCCGGCGGCTCCCGTCGGATGACGCGTCGTAAATGTAGGCTGCTGGTGCTGCCGGGGAGATAAAGAACGCCCTGCTGATTCCCTGTCGCCAGTCACGATGGAGCCGATCTTGTTCACCGAACGCACGCTTGAGAGCAGCGCCATACCCCTGCGCAAGCGCTCCGTCACGTGGCTTTTTTCATATTTCGCGGGCTTAGTTTGCAACCTGCAAAGAAATGAATACGTGAGACGTATCGTACAGGAAGCAACTCGATCGGTGGTTTCCGAAGGTGCTCAACAAATCTGCGCATCATACTCAGGGTCCCCAGCCAATAATTAAAAAAGTTTGGTAATTAAACTTAATTAGTGAGTTATGGGGAAAACAAAAAGTTGCCTGAGTTACTATTGGCTTTTGCGAACAGTGTGCGCTCGGTTCAATTCGCTTCCGACGCGCCTCCCATTCTTAAAATCTTGGCTCAAGTTACGCGGGACACCCTGTATATCACATTTCCCATCACATTTCGCACGGCCCATTGCTATTCACCGACTGCACCATGCATATGGTTAGTGGCACGCAATGTTTGCCTTACGCCCCGCCCCAGTGCACCGAACTGCTGATGCCAGGGAGGCGGCACGGTCACGCGCCTCGCACCGAAATGGAGGCGCGCGCGCTGAGCCTGGCGCGTTTTATCAGCACGCGCCGGCCAGCTAAGCGCGGCGGCTCGACAAAAGAGTGGCGACAATCTATCACTCCCGTCGTGCCGGCGCGTATGCCGGACGGCGCGTCGCGTGGCGTCGCTGCCGACATCAGCCAGAGCGCCTCCCGGTCGCGCTGTCGCACAGCCTTCCTTGTGTACTGCACGCCAACCGTGTCCTCTCTCGCGCTCCCCACCGTCGAGTTTACGAGATCCTTCCGCGGTACGCGTTTATTTCTTATACACATTTTTTGTGTTGTTTAGGTTCGTTATAGGGGAAGAGGGCAGGGGACTAGGCAAAAGCACGTGCGCGTAAGCTGTCGCACCTTGCACGAGCTTAATCAGTGATAGACGCGGTAAAATGCTTTCAAAGTTGTTGCGGAAGGGGGATAAAATGAAAAACTATAGGCTGCATGCGGCTTAAGCGCTAACATCGCGCCACGGCAGCGGCGTATCATCAGTGAGGCCCTGCACCAAGCGGTATTCAGCCGAAGGTCACTTCGGCTAATTGCGTTATCACGGCTAACAACGTACGGAAATTTTTAGAGAAAGGTTTGATGGCGGCGTCTCGCAGTGTTTTCATGCGAACGAAGCATTGCCTACAACGCCTAAAAACAGCTATATATACTACACGCTAAGCAGCAGGGAAGTGTTGTGGGATGCTGTCTGATCCGCCCAGTCACGGCTCGGTCCAATAATAAAAATAGCGAGAAAGAAAACAAGAAAGGGACGAAATGTACGGTGGTAAACCGGAAGAGCGTCCTGTTTGCTACCCTGCACGGGTGCGAGGACAAAGGCAACAGAGAGAGCAAAAGAGGGATAGAATGAAGACTACATAGTGTGCACGTAAGAGGATGCACAGCAGGAGTACAGATGGTGCTCAGTAAAGACTATACAGAAGTGGACGAATTGCATTTTAGTCAGAGTATAGCCTGAGAAAAAAAGACGTTCTGGAGTCTAGCCGGTTTTGCGGGTGGTCTGGAGTATATAGAGACGCTGGACGTCGCGGGCAGGTTCACAACTGGTATCGGATGGTTTCCTCACATTCACAAGAGTCGTGAGTTGGTCTATCGGCTGTTCCAAAAAAGATGAGGATAAGCCTCTGTAAATGCTCCCTCCCCGCCATAGGCGGTACAGTATCGCAGCGGGACAGGCTAGTTGGCACTTGCAGCAGTAGAAAGCGGTCCTGGGTTCGCAACCTGCGATGGCCCGCGAACTCCAGAAAGCTTGCGTTGTGCACGACGAAGCAAAGTTTGCTGGTAAGAAAGTTAGTAAAAAAAGTAGATTTGATGGTAATGAAGGACGGTATAAAGTACGGCACAACGGTGGGCAGAAGGAAGAGGACACAACGAGAGAAAGACCCGAAACGCAACATCCCCTCTTATTTACTATGAGCATCGTTTTATCGCCATAGTTCCCACGTTTTTTTTTTTTTTTCTGAGATGTCACGCATCATGAACAACCGGCTAACCTGAACATGAGCTTTGTGTCAGACAAAGGTGCACCGACTGTTTACCGGTTATACCGGGCGTCGTTGTGATCCGTTGATAAACACGTAGTTGTGCTATTTCTGTCTTACAGGTGGTGGAAGCTCGTTGAAGGCCATCGTATTCACGCACGCGAAACCGTGCTGTCAGTACCTTAGGCGAAGAGCTCCTCGGCGCGCACTTATACGCACACTAACAATTGCGCAGAAACGCAGAAAATGCACACACGGGCACGCCAGAGCGAATGCGTGTCACTCGGCGATGTCAGGCAAAACGGTTGGATTCCTCTGCTGACAAGAAACGCTCGCGCAGTAGCACGTGCCCGATTGTCTTTCATCGATTCCGCATAAAGCGAGCATGGAAGTAATGCGAGCGGTGCGGCTGCTTCTGTTCCTTCGGTGTATCTCCGAAGGGGACGCAGATCACAGGCCAGAATGCGTAATGTCCGCACAGTTTTTGCAATACTGCATTATGCAAGTGCAGTTATATCTTATTCACACTGATGTGCACTCGTAGGAATGACACATCGCTACATTCATTGACTAACAGTTATAAATTTCCGTAGAGTCGGTGTCATGAATCAACAATCCGTGTGTGTGTCTGTATATATATATATATATATATATATATATATATATATATATATATATATATATATATATATATATATATAGCCTCCTTTATAATGATGTCCACTCAGCCATTTCTCTCTCTCTCTCTCTCTCTCTCACACATACACACACACATATTCTCTTCCGTGCTCCCAGACACGGTGAAACTCGGCAGGGCCTTCGCGAGGACATATCTTGACAGCCCGCTATCTAGTTCTCCTGTGCCCTGTCCACTTGACAGGCAGCGAAACGCGAAGGGACCGCCTCCGCAGCACGCAACGACGGTTCTCTTTGCGCAACTTTCTTTCCCAAGAGGCCAGGTATATGTATTCCTTCGGCGTTATAGAATCGAACAGCGCATGCACGCCTCGCCCGTGTCTGCAGCGATAGAGAGTCGAAGGCTCCTTCCCGCAGACGCGTATAACAGTTACGCCGCTCGTGGTGTGCCCGCCCTTTCCCTTCAATCTCGTCTGCCTTCGCTATGTCCGCCGCTCCTTTTCGCTCCGGTTCGAAACCTCTTTGCCATTCATCGACGCGTGTCTGAATCGGAGCAGCAAGGCGTGTCGGGCTTCTCTCCCTCTCTCCTCTCCATTTATTTTTCTTTTACTTTTCCCCTATATGGCAGTCTTCCCCATTTCTTCGGGAGCGCGGCTTCTTTCGTGGCCTCGTTTCCTCCCGAAACTCGTACCCAGCCTACAGCGCTCCCTCCTACCTTTCTTCCTATATAGCCCTCCTGCGATTCGCCGCTTTGCTTTTCTCTTGGCTTCCACACTCCAGGACTGACATCGGCCGGCATGTGCTCGCGTGCGTGCGTGCGTCCGCGTGAACCAGCTCTCGGGAGCCGGGCGGGAGTGTCCCCGCGAGGAGATTTAAACTTTCCCCGATCCGCTACTATCGCGGCTCAAGTGACGGCCCGGGGGCGCACGCAGTCTATGGCCGCGTCAGGGGCGGTGTCTGTCTATACCTTCTTCCTCGAGGCCGAGCCGCAGCTTCAGCGACGCGAAAAAAGAGCTGCCGCGGCTGCTGCTCCGGCCGTGTCGAGCGGCTCGTAAATCAGAGCTGTTGCTGGCGCCCCTCGCCGTACGCTTTCTCTCGTGGGTTCTGGCAAGCGTTCCTGCTATACACCTCACGCAGCGGCTGTAGTTGCGTGCACTGCTTCAAAGAAGCTACGGAACTTAGCCGGTTTACCCCCGTTTGCGGCCCTATAGCGGGCTCGGAACCATGGTCCCCCCGGCAAAAGAGTCAGAGAGAGAGAGAAAAAAAAGTGGATACTTCGCTGTGGCCATCCTGTCAAGAACTGCGCAAGGGCCTATCGCTTGCCACGCGAAAGGGTTCCGTCGCAGTGACTTATTATGCTAGCTTTGCCTATATAGTATTTCGCGACGTTATGGGAAACGAGGGAAGTACTTGACCAAACGGTTCTAGCTTTTCTGCAAGTAGAACGTGGGGCGCGCGGAGCCGGTGACCTGTTTACATTTCACTGAGGTGTCAGGAGATTCCTTAAGCATTAGATAGAGGAAATCAGAGGTATCTGTATGACTAGGACGAAGGTGTAAGATGCTCTTTTGACGCTATCAAGGCAACTACGCATGACTCGAGTGTAGGGCTACGCAGCGCTTTTTGCCTTGAATAGACGGCAGGCAGCGCATCAACCACGAGGCGGTTTGCGCTGACGTGTTTTCCTCACACACACACAACCCGTGTCGTCTGCGCACTCGTCGGAGCGTTGAAAAAAATCAAATTATGGGGTTTTACGCACCAAAACCACGATATGATTATGAGGCACGCCGTAGTGGGGGACTCCGGAATAATTTGGACAACCTGGGTTTCCTTAACGTGCGCCTGAATCTAAGTACACAGGTGTTTTCGCATTTCGCCCACATCGAAATGCAGCCGCCGTGGCCGGGATTCGATCCCGCGACCTCACGCTTAGCACCCGAATTGTTCGAATTAACACCATAGCCTCTAAACAACCACGGCGGTTCGGAGTGTAGAAAAGAAATCAATAAAAATATGTAGGGCTATTCGATTTCATAATCGTAGTAGGTAAACGAGGAGTATATATGCTCGCCTGGTCACGATATTCAGGACGCACAGCGATAATTCGTGAGTACGGAGCTAAATCGAGCCGCCGCTACAGACCTGTTTCCGCGATCACGTAAATTTAGGAATAGCTCCTGCCAGGAGCTTCGTGTGAGATATAACCATGAAGCATTAACCATGAAGTGCATTAAAGATGACACTCAACAAGAGACTGGTTATTGGGATAAGCAGAAACAAGAAAGACGTGCGCCAGGGGAACATAATGACCATTTCACAGCGCAGGCAGACGGAACACAAGACGAATAGGCGACACAAACGCGCGCTGCCTTCGTCTTGTGCTTCGTCTATTCACGCTGTTAAACGTTCACCATGATCTAGAACCAACCAGCGCGCCAACAAGTCATAACAATATGCTTGAGGAGCGAAGGTGAAGAAAGAAAGAAAAGAAAGGGAGAAATAAAGAAATATGGAAGGAAGGATGGACGGAAGGAATATGTGGTTACAACTTACAAGGCAGAAACAGCAAATTTTGCAAAAGCTGTATCGCAGCAACATGTCACTACTGCATACGTTGCGGGGAAACATCATTCGGTAGAGCTTAATTAAAAAAAAAAAAAACGTTCTCGTTGCTTCACTTCATTGCGCCAATGGTTTGACGAGTTCCATTACCGAATTTAACCGGAAGTTTGTGGGATAACCTGAGGGCTTCTCTCCTGCCTTCGAGAACAAACAAAACGATTCTGCCGCGACGCCTTCAGAGTTTGCTTTCACCGCGCGTACACGGTGAGGCAAGGGCCGACCGCCGAACGACCCGAGGGGAGACCTACACACGGCGTACGAATCTTAGCCCCCCTGTATAAGTGGGCAGCGGAGCTCCGACTGTTGCTGCGCGGAACTGCCCATGCCGGTGGTGGCAGCGGGGGCCACCCGTCCCAGGAGACGTCCTAGCGGTGCGCGACGGCTAGCGATGCGAGCGAGTGATCCCGGCAGACGGAAGATTCCGCGGGTATCCGGTGTGTGTAACACGCCGTATATACTACGTATACGTGCGTGCGCGCGTGTGTGTGCGCGCGTGGGAAGAGGACGGTAAGAACGGAGACGCTTGGCTGCCTCTTTTACGAGGTGCGCTCGCGAGAGGGAGCGAGTGAAAGACGGAGAAAACGAAAAGAGAGGAACAGACAGGCATCGAGGGCAAATCTGATACCCTGGACTGCCACGATTGCGTCTCCGGTCTTAAGAGTCATTCATACTTGCGAAAGGAAAGAAAATGGAAGCACGAAAAGGGATCGGAAGAAGCTGGAGGAGTGGAGGGGGGACCATAAGGGGAAAGAAGAACGTATATATACTGTATATTGAGAGTAGGGAAGGCTTCGACTGGCGTATCGAGGTCCTTCGAGAAGAACGGAACCGCTACGTGGGGCAGATTTTCGACCCTGACCGCATGCTCGAGTCGCAGGATTGAGGGACAATGCACCGGTTAGCAAAGTAAACGCAGAATTCATCGTAGCTGTAAACTAGTAATCTATATACGCGTGGCGTCGTTCTTCGCTCTACGGTCTCGGAAAGGCTCTGGAGCACAGCATACGTTATTGCCGCCGTGAAGCAACCCGCGTACACCAGTCAGCAAATGTTCATTGTACACGGAGCGCAGGTTCGCCGAAAGAAACTGAACCAATCGGCAATTCAGATGCACAATCTGAATCTGACGATTGCGCTGGAAAGTTCGTAATGCCAAATTCGAACTTCAGTCCCCCAATTTCAGGTTACACTCGAAGGCGGAGAAGAAAATCGGCTTTATAAGGCGGAATCCCTGGTCCGCATCTTCTATCTCAAGAAAGTGCGTGCATTACCAGACAAAGATTTAGCCACCCCGCATTCCCGTTCGCGCAAAAGAACTTCGCCGCACGGTAAGTATTTCCATCTGGTAAAACGGAGCAGGCGGAGAGGGTTACCTTATTACCGGCTGATACGGAAGCGCGGCCGTGGCTGAAGCTCACGCTCTACTGACGGACTCGCCGGTCGGCCCTTATCCGCTCTGGCTTCCTAGACGCCTCCGCATTTAGTGCTCTCTGTATAGGCTGTGCCTCCGCCCCCCCCCCCCCTTGTTTTTTTTGTTTTTTTTTTTTTGTGTGACGCGCGTTGGTTTTTTCGCCTCCTCCGGTTGCTTTGATCAGCCGCCGTGCCGTTACTTTTTCTTCAGCGGTAGTGTGTCATCTCGAAATGGACGATGACGGAGTACAGACCTTGGTCGACGTAAAAGCGCTTGGTATACGCACGCGCGTGCTACGGTGGCAGGGCGCGCGTCCCCTTTCATACGCCCGCATTTATCGAACGAATAAAAGCTCTGCGCTAGAAGGGAAACCTTGGCGAGTTGGTGGTGATTCACGCTTTGAAAAGTAACAGCGCTTAAACGGACAAGGACGCGCTTCTTCTTTGCCTAAGTCCTTTTCCGTTTAGCGCGGTTACTTTTCAAAACATGATTTAAAGCTCGCAGGGAGCGCGGAGACGTGTTAAGGGAACACTAAATAGAAACGCTAAATCAGTTTAGAAGGATGTAGTTTTGTTTCGACGTTTTATTTTTCTTGACTTCATGGTGATAGGCTCATTATCAGAAGAGAAAATATTCATTTTCTTGAATTTCGTGGTGGCGCCGCGGCGTTAGTGTGACGTCATAGATTCCAAGGAATGTTTTTGTATTCTGGCATTTCGTATTGTCGGGGGCACGGAGGGAGGGGCGATACAAAATTTACTTGGCCCGAACAGCCGCTAGAAAATGTGACGTCATGTCGAGCAGGCTCGGGAAATTCAAGGACGTGTTGCCACCCATTTCTCGTTCTTGCGTCGTATCTGTCTTAGCGAAGCTCTTCTTTCGGCAAGAGTGGATCACTTCGTATTGTAAAAGGGTAATTTACTAATATAGTTCGAATTGGGTTACTCTTTATTGTCCTTTTAAAATTCGCAGACAAAAAATTACAAGCACACAAAGTCACGTTGCATTGTGCGCTCGCTCACTCCCTCGCTCACTCGCTCGCTCACTCACTCACTTACTACTCACTGACTCACTCACTCGATCACTCACTCACTCACTCACTCACTCACTCACTCACTCACTCACTCACTCACTCACTCACTCACTCACTCACTCACTCACTCACTCACTCACTCACTCACTCACTCAGTCGGTCACTCGATCACTCACCCACTCGATCACTCACTCACATATATACAAACACATCTTCGACGCGTGTTCTTCAGCAGTAATCAGGGGAACTGTGAGAAAACACACGCACACACGTTTATATATACATATATGCAGATGTGCGAACGAAAGGGAAAGCGCGAGCAGCGCCTACTTGAGATAACGGGGCGTCCACTTTTGATAATTGGGTCTTTCCAGACGCGTAAAAAATGGCAATCTTCTATTTTATTTTTCACATTGATCGCAAAGTTTGCACAGACACTCAATGAACTGACAAAACCGAGCGCGCGCAAGCTTTTTTTTTTTTTATTTCACGACTATACTGCCTGTGCCGGCCATGTGTTCACACAGCGCTGCACACACTTCATTGAAATTTATCTGTATTCTAATACGCTGATTTCGCTGCTCGCTCTGACCGTTACCATATCCTGACTTCTTGAAATCGATAACTCTATTGTTTTTTCTTCACTACCAGTTACGACCTTTCGCTCTGTGTTGTTTTGATTGGACGCTGTATACTCGGTCTGAAGGTGGCGGAACGTTAAGAAGTCTCTCCTGTAAGAACAGCGCATATGGAAGGACAAAAGAAAAAAAAACGTAACATGTTTATTTGAGTGCCTGTTAAATTGCGCGCTCCTACTTGAGTCGCTGGTCTTGTTATCGATAAATGACGCTAGGTCGCATATTCTGCGCAGCGCGAGGAGAAATGGGCCTGTATCGAATATATGGGCCGCGGTAACAGTGCGAAATAAGTTTGGGCAGAAACGGAACCAGAGACCAAAAAGAAAAGAAATAAAGAAAAAAGTAGCAAGACGGTGGAGCAGGCTAAATACAGCCTTTATCGCCGGCTTTTAAAGCACATACAGAAAAGTTAGGGTGTATAATTGGGCTTTCTAGCATGGTCGCTGCATCGTGACGCCATAAAAGCGCTAAAAGGGAACGAATGGCGAGGACTATATATATGTATGTATATATATATATATATATATATATATATATATATATATATATATATATATATATATATATAATGTGTGTGTGTGTGTGTGTGTGTGTGCGTTTTCTCGGCAAAAACAAGCAGGCAAATTTTACCACGAAAAAAAGGAAAAGACTTGAATCCCAGGTTATTTGAGGCGCTCTACAACTTTGCGGTTGAAATGTTAGGTATTCCGGCAATAATTACAAACATTGACAAAATAAAAACAATTAACTGATATTCAGTGACGAAAACAATACTGGTCGCTACTACACACCACTACCGCTAATATGCAGTTGGTACGATTTCTCTAAAGCTCTTGGATTTCTTTTCTTTAGATCTCGGTCCAAGTTAGCTGCAAGGGACACCCGGTATAAGCTGCGTGTTACACGGCGCTGTCGTTGCCACGCGGCGAAGTTTAGGCGCGGGCTCTGCCCACACGCCCGAAGTCCGGCTTATATAACGCACATTGCGCAGCGTGACCGTCAGTGGTCATCGTGCCGACAGTGCTTTCCAGTATATCCGCCCGACGGATATATTCTATTCCGCCCACGGGACTCGTCGTGCGCTTTGTCTGATCTGCAGAGAAAGTCGAGCAGCAGTCGGCCACCACCATGCGCGCTGGCGCATCGCAGGAGTCGCCCTTTGATCGCCGGAGCGCGACTAATGTGCCCGAGCGGGCGGCAGTCAGCGCGGACGTGGTATTACAGCGCCAGGCGCAGGGCCTCTTGCCCGCAACCGGGTCTCGGCTCCTTTCGAAATGCGTTCGTCCGGAAAGAAGAAAGAAAGGAACCCGGAATGCGCCGGGGGGGGGGGGGGGGAGGAAGACGCGTTCAACCTGGCAATTAAATTTATTTGCGGCGCTGTCACGTTGGCGCAGCCAGGAGTTTGCGGCATCCGGTGCGGTGTGATGCCGCCACCACCCCCTTCTCCCTCTGCATCGTTTTTAGAAACCTTATTTAGACAGACTTGTTTGCGGTGCCTCTCTTCCAACGCTAACAGTAATCAATGCTTCGGCGCCGAAGTGGCCTTCGGCTCCCGCTCCAATCGCGAACGCGTGGCCACGGTGTTTGCGTAGTAGCGCGGCGTTTTTCGGGAAAGCAGTTGGACCTGGTGCTGCCCGATGCAGTTCGTGTATATGCGCGTTAACCGAGAGCGCTATAGGTCGGTAGCAGTCGTGGCCACTCGCGCCTGCATCGCTCGGAAGGCGACGGAATGCAAACAAGAGCCCGCTCAACTGGGCGCATGCGATTTAGAAGAAACTGGCAGACTTTACGCTAACACTATAGCTAGAATGGGAAAGTCCCGAGGATAATAGAAAAGCAATTGAACCTCCGCCATGGGGCATTCCGATGGGGGCCGCAGGTGAAAAAAAAAAGTGAAGTTGATCCGTCTTTCATAGGAATCGGTAGAGCACGAAAGTGAAACGTGTTTTCAGATAAGATGTTGCATGTTCATTGTACATGAAGAATTAAGTTGCAAGTAGCCATCGGCGGCACCCTACCACTGCGCAGGGATCCCCGACGATTGCCACACAAGCGAAAGTTGTCGGACGACTCGCGATTGGGAAACATCCCCCTGGAGACACTGCCTCCGGAGCACTGCGCAGAGCCGCCACAAACCACAGCCGTTCGCAAACCGTACGACCGAAACCGAACCGACTGTTAGGGTGAACTCACGGTCGGCAGGCAGTGAAAGGTGCACGATTTGCGGGTCAGGAACCGCGTTGCTGGTTCGCTTGGCGCTCCGCGCGCCCCGCTGCCGAGGTGCTTCGGTGAAGGCACGAGCATTTGGGTCCGGCCCCGTAGTAATCTGGGACAGCCACTTGAGTTGCGACGCGCTCAGCTTCGGGAATGCGAGTCGCAGCGTGCGCCGCGAACGCGCGAAGGCGTTCCGCTTCACGCTGGCGTCTCTCTCGCCGGACCAAAGCGAGATTCGCCCGTCGACGTCGCGTAGCGCGCTAAGCGTCAGAAAAAAAAAAAAATAATAATAATAATAATAATAATAATAATAATAATAATAACGCTTACTAAACGACAAGTCTGACACGAAGTCCGGCTGGGTGGGCACATTAACAACCAGAGCTTCTATACGGGTTGTGAAGTGGAAACGAGCGCGAGCGTGTTTTCTATGCGAGAACATCGTTTTTCGCAAAAAAAGAAGAAAGAAATTAAACTCGCAGTCAGCGAAGTCGGAAATGTTCCAAGGGAGTAGATTCTAGAAGCCTATAACCAGCAGACGTTACATGAGTGGTACTGTTTTGTTTTATCGTGTTTTTTTTTAATTCTTTAAACCTATTTCGAAATGCGAGTGGTGATTAAGTAACTACGCAGGCGCAACAAAAACCTTATCAATAAATCAAGTTGCGAGCGAACATTCGAGTATGGAAGAACGAAAATAGTCCCCAATTCGGTGACACTTCTGCGCAAATAATATAGGCTCTTCGACAAAACCACTGTATCTATTAGTATATTCCGGTGGTTTCGCAAGGATCGAGGATCAAGCTGTTAGCTAGTTGCAATGCTACGTCTCTGAACAATGAAAAAATTGGGGGACTCCTCACGTTACATTTGAGAGAGAGAGAGAGAGAAAAGGGAAGACGGAAAGGCAGGGAGGTTAACCAGACTGAGTCCAGTTTGCTACCCTACACGTGGGGAGGGGAATGGGGAGTGAAAGAGAGAGAGAGAACTTAGGTGTAGGATGTCTATAGTCGGGCACTCAAGTCTGTTGCCCTCAGGTAGCGAAAAAGCACTCGAACTGCTTTCTGGGATAATGAACTGTGAGGCCAGGCTCCCAAGATCTTCGCTTCCGTAAATGGCCTGTCATCCAGTCTATTTAAGGCACACTGGAGAGTCTCACGTTGATTATCGAAGCGAGAACAGTGGCAGAGATATGCAGAAGCATTATGGGATAAACCCCGACCGGCGTTTACCGCTGCCTCCCACTAGGACGCTTTCGCATTAAAGAATATTTCAAGATTGCCCTTTCCATCGTACAAAATCAAGCGCGAAAGTACAGGTATAAACCGTCTCATGAGCCAGCAGGCTTGTGAGGGCTCTCGACAAGGCGTCTGGACGATCTGAGGGCGAGCCGCCCGATATAGAGACACTAGAAAAACAACTTCTTCTAGTGGCTCTGTAGTCTAAGAAAGTGGTCATAACAATGCAAGCAGATGTTGACGTTTCTGTATTTGTTTTTTAATTACCACAAAAGGAAAATTGCCGTTGCGGTGCTGTTGCATGCATCGGAATTCCACGAAAGGGGAGCCTTAAGAGTAGTACCTTTCTCGGAGAGCTAGGCCATCTTGAAGACACTTAGTAGTGATATTGGTTGCCTATTTAAATAAATAGACAGATAAATAAAGGAAAATGAAGGGAGAAAATTACCGCTGACAGCAGCAACTCTCTAGCGCAGTCTGCTGACACCTGAACCGCGGTCAGCATTTCTGGTGAAGAGCGTTCCGCTTGTCAGAATGATTGAGTGTTGGTTGAGTGTTGGTTGAATGGTTGAGTGATTTAACTTTGAAGGGTTTGTTTGTGGAGCCATCCCAACGACACAGCCTTATTCGAGTTTCCTTTATAGGAAACTCGCATAAGCTGGTGTCGGGACATTTCCCTCTATAGGTAATACTGTATCGAACATTTGTGCGGAGAAGCAAGTTTCAATCCGCTTTCAGCACAAGCTTATCGCTTATCGGATGTGACTGTCAGAGCATGCCACATTCGCAACGAAGTTGCTTACGGGGCTGTTTGGCTCATGCGTTGGGTGCGGGGGTCATTCGCTCTTTCGCGGCCTGCATATAAACGTCATTCATTGGTAAAATGCTTCATTCGTAGAAGTGCAGTGACGTCTCTTTTTATTTTTATACACTTCGACAGTTTTTTTAAAGCTCAGAAAAAAAAAGAACGAAAACTACGCAAAGGGCAAGAGAGAGAGAGAGAGAGAGAGAAAGAGACTAAGTGGGAAAGGTAAGGAGGTTAACCAAGGACGTGCCCAATTGGCTACTCTACGCTTCGGGAGGGGGAAAAGGAAAGAATAGATAAGGAGAGAAAAGAAGAAAAAAAAAGTCAGCCATTCACAGTCGGTGGCAGAGGATCTCCACTGTCACACGCGTTCATACAATACAGTTTCCTTCACGAAGTGCAGAAGGGCTTTTGTAGCCTTTTGCATGCAAGAATGCATAGGCCATGATGCAAGGATCCTTTCATCCTAGAGCGCTCTGTTATCTAACAGGTTTAGTTTAGCTTTTAGAGTACTTCATTGAGTGTCAAAAGATGGGCAGTGACACAGAAGATGCGCTAGATTCTCATCGCACCCGCACAAGTTGCACGCCGCACTGTTGGCCATCCCTATTATGAATGAATAGGCATTGGTAAATGCGACACCCAACCACATGCGACACAGTAAAGTTGTTTCGCGACGGGATATTCCAGGTGGCAGGCGAAGTCGCAAGTTAGGGTCGAGAAAGTGCAAGCGTGAGTTGGCGAAACTCAGTGAATTCCATCGTAGAAGTGTGATGTGGCGAGCAAGAGATTGAAGTTGCTGCGCAGCGTCAGTTTTTGAAAGTGGTATCATCAGGAATCAGAAACCAGCTGATGTTTATGATGAGCCGAACGCGCAGCTTCATCTGCGCTGTCATTGCCGAGAATTCCGCAATGACTCGGCAACCATTGAGATACAATGTCGTGTCCTTTCTCGAGCGCGTGGTGATGAGCGTGCCTTATGTCGTACACTAGCTGCTAGTAAACGGGAAGGAAGGGGTTTAACCGAGGGGCCCGATTTTTATTACTCATATCATAAGAAGCCAACAAACACTGACACCAAGGACAACATAGGGGAAATTACTTGTGCTTAATAAATGAAATAAAGAAACGATAAATTAATGGAAATTAAAGTGGATGAAAGAACAACTTGCCGCAGGTGGGAACCGAACCCACAACCTTCGCATCTAGCGCAAATAGCTGCTAGTGTAATCCATGACGGGGGGCAAACTGCAGAGTTTGTAGGGCTGCTTCGGAATCGCAGAAAAAAGATTTGGTGGTTGCTGGAGCACGCAATTGAGTGCACCTTGAAGAGCCGCAAGTTCCGCTGCTGTCGACGTTGTATTGTGCGAATATTTAAATTGCAAAGAGACGGCGTCCGATGGAACAACTACTGCTCCGGCACAGCTGTTGGAATTGGTGGAACCGTCCATGTAGATGTGTATGCGGTCAAAATAGGACTCGTTGAGGAGAAGCAGCGACGACTGCTTCAGGATTAGCGGGGACAAGTCTGCCTTTAGCAATCACAGGAATCGATTGGCACACGTGAATTTGCCGGAGACACCACAATGCCGACGTTGTGCGTCTCGCAGGCTTGAAGCCAGGTGGTATCGAGTCATGGTGTCTCGTCACTATACCGCAGACTGTACAAGCCTGTGGTCTTCGCGCTGGCAAGTCGGCTAGATTGTGGGATGTTAGCCGTGAACTGAGACGCAAAAGGCAACTTCATGGAAATAACTTCGTCGTCGGTTCTTCAACGCATTCTACAAATATAACTTACGTCTGGAAAGAAATGCATAATGTATCAAAATAATTGTCTAACTAAGCGCGCTATGAAATATAATTCGAGAACCTCAAGCGTCAAGACCACTGCGATCAGTTTGCCCTGGGGTGCGCTGCATCCGTGTACGACATAGTACCGCGTTTTAAAAAGGTTCAAGTTACGTACATGCAACGCCTCTGTATTTGATTTCCTTCATATCTTAGTATCCTCCCCCATTTACGTTGCCCTGTGGACGAAAAAAAAAAGAAATAGGAGGTTGGGGGTACTACGCTTTTATTCCAGAAAACACAGTGTTTGCGTTATAAAAAAGAGCCTCAGCTCGACCCCAAGTCCGACGTCCTCTTTTGAAACACCAGGGAAACGCAGACATTCTCCTATTTGAGAACTCAACAAACTCGAAACAAGCTTGCTCTATTTAATAGACAAAGAAAGACAAATACGAGTCACTGATGAGAGCATAATTTTAATTAGGTGCTCGAATATTTGTACGAATTGAACGAAAATCGCGATATGTAAAAAAAGAAAATGCGTCGGATTTTTAACTCCGTAGCAATATAAACATCGAGTTCGGTAAATAATTGTGGACATATCCGACGTGTTATACTTTGCTTTAATTGACATTAACAATTTTACGAATGGACATCTTGACAACTTTCGTAACAGAGCCAGGTAATATGTATATCTGCAAATTTAACTTCACAACGTTCCATCATGTCTTCATTGAACGTTCTGTCGGTTCAGCTTACGTAAAAACCAAATGTGTTTTTGTTGCATTATGGAGTTGGGAAAATGAGGTGCCGGTTGTGAAATGCTACATTCTACCATTTATGTAAGGTACTTTATCGCATAAGTCGAAACGCCGCTCCGCTCCAATCACTGATTATAGAATTTCGCTCTTCGTTTAAACGCAGCCAGTGTTATTCAAATCAATACGGCAATTGCCAAACTAGAGACTTTCGTCTGTTTTACCCGTATTTCAATGGTGAAATTCGAGTTCTGCCCTGTGGCTAAACCGGGGGCCGTAATTAAGCAAACAAGTTTTATTGGAGCGATAGGAATGCATTCCTGCCAGAAAATACAGAAAACGCTCTTCAAAAGCTGCTGTCGAATTTCGTGAAGTTAAAGAAGTGAGAGCTTCATTGCCCGCTATTTGTTAACCTCCTTTTTTTTTTTTTGGTTTCTACCCTCGGTCTTTATACATAATAAAGATACTGCATTATAGGGAATTAAAAAAAAAAGACATTTCCAATGTGAACTGCGTGCCTATGAATCAGATTCCAACTTAAACGGTGAGTCATACTCAAACTCATCGCATTTAAAGGACTGACGTTTAGCGGCAGGTTGATGAGTGTATGCAGACGCTCGTGCTCCTTTCAAATTCTCGCCGATGTGCGTTGAAAGCATGAAATCGTTCAAACAGCGGAGGACTTCGCTACAAAAATAAAGCGTCGTTTATCTGCAAGTGTGAGTTCTTTCTTCGCGAGCTCTACATTTATAGGCCCGGACGAGGAACCACTAACTTTACAAGTGCAAGCACTGGGAGTAAACGGCAGGAATAAGCGGCAGCGTGCGAGGTTTGTAAAAAGCGGGACGAGCAAAAAGACGAGCCGTCCTTTAAATACCTA
This sequence comes from Dermacentor variabilis, assembly GCF_050947875.1. Lineage (NCBI taxonomy): Eukaryota > Metazoa > Arthropoda > Arachnida > Ixodida > Ixodidae > Dermacentor > Dermacentor variabilis. The sequence continues at coordinate 32,204,826 of NC_134568.1, forward strand.
AAATTGTTCAGTGTCAACGAAGAGCGACTATTTGCCCATTTGGAGTCTTGCCTAGTGCACTGCCTATAGAGGCGCCACTGAAAGCCACCTAGCGGATGCTTCCAACAGTACACGCGGGAGCAGTAGCAGACGCCAACCCTTTGCAGCAAGGATGGCTGAAGTTCGCGGCTGCGATTTCTCCTTTGTTCGCTTGCCACACTGCTTTTTCTGCGGTGACGGGTGTAGGGAAAACGCTGGCCTCTGTGGGAGCGGGTATGAACACGATGTTGCCGGTGTTTGGGACAACCCTGTCCACATACGGGCCAGGTGCGTCCCGCACACAAACGCCATGAACCCAATTCACACGAAGTGGAGCTCATGTTAACTAGCTGCTAAATTTTGTTGAGTAAAGTCATTCCGAGCTTCCACGCAGGGACGCCAGGCTCTGGGTGGAGCTACGCGTCGCTCGCTCATTCGTGTCATGTGTCCCGAATCGCTGCATGCGGGCAAGTCGCACACGACGCGCCGTACGACGGATCGCACGCAAAATCGCACCATGTGTCTCGCGCTTAATGCGATGTCTCGATCGTCGCTTTTTTTTTTTTAATTCTACCCCTGCCGTAACGCTGCTTCTGTACCTCAATCATAAGCACCCGTAGTTAGTGCAGACTTATATCTCCAACAAATCCGCACGGTGCGATATCTGCACATGCCGTTGTGATCTTTCAGCCGATGTATACATGTGGCACCGCCGAATAAGTGCAGCCAAAGTCGCCTCAAGAAGAGCAATTGCGGATTTATTGATGGAAGCGCGTACGTTAGTCAACGAAGTCACCAAACGCACGGGTTAATAAGAGCGCGTGTTGGCGCTGTACCGCCGATGCAATTCTGTTGCATCCGCCGATGAACTGCCGTTCCCGCTGCAGTTTTTGCAATTTTAAATTCCCCAAGGGAGCTGCTTGGAAACGTACAAAGCTAAAGTCTGACCAACTTTTCAGTACTTTTTAAAATGTTAATAGAGAGAGATGCGACCTGATATATTTAAAGGCAGAGCATGCAGCGCCACTCAAAGTAAATCAGCGCTGGCGGCAATGTCCGGTTTAGTCCTCTGCGGCGTAAGCATAATAAGAAATAATCCAATTGAGTACAAAATGCACATGCGAAAAGGGACTACGCTGTGAAACAAGCAAATCACTCGGCGTGGTAAGTCTGCTCGGACAGCATCGAGGTGTGATGACTTCCGAAACGTGACGCGAACTTTTCAGCGAAAATGGAACAAAAATACCATATGCAGCAAATATTAGCAATTCTCACCTTGAACTACCTATTTTCTAAATACATTTCCCAAAAAGTCACAATAGCTAAGATGCCCTCGGGCGAAAAGAGTACAGCTGTTAAAGAAGGACTTACTTGGTATCATTCCGATAAGACACAGCGTGATTTATGCCCTTTACAAACGAGGCAGGGTTAGAACCTAGCACCTCAAAAAAAATCAACAACAGTTACACATGAAGCAACTAGCAACAGTTCAACATGCGCGAAGCCACGCATAAAATAGATGCAAGAACATGAAGTGCGCGACAGCTGGTGCGAGGATTTACCGGGCCGCATAAAACCAACAATTTCAGTTCTTGCAAGCTTCAGTAGCCTTAACATGCAACACAATGTACTCGTACAGTCGTGCTGCCTAGCTAGCGCAACGCGGTAAAGAAGCGGCGAACAGTAGAAGCGGCAAACAGCATTAAGACCTTAATCGAAATGCCTTTAAACCGCATGCTGCACGGCAGACTAACATCTTCGCTTACCCGTCTAAATATGATCGAGTGCAAAAAACACCGACATGACAAAGGAAAGGATGAGAACGAGAAATTTCCCGCCGAACGGCGGCGATCCATTCCTACCGTTGCTCCCCTGATGAGGCTTTAGGGGAATGATTAGAACCGTATCGCCGCCAGTTTTTGCCGGTATTTCAGCCCCCCACCATGCAAGAATTCTTCGACATTCCTTCAAGCTTTGGCCACCCCACACATGCGAAGAGTGTTGCTTATTTTGCTCTGAAAACGTGAATAAGACAGAGAAGCACGATCAACGATGCAGCAAACTACGGCGCGCGCCTGGCTCCTTTCCCGAGTGTTCTGTGCAAGGCCGCCACCAGTGGCGCGTCCATCGGCGCACACTACGCGAATAAAGCACGCAGCACTGGTAGTCATATGCATGGGCAATCGAGAGTGCGATCAGTCAGTCTTTCAAACATGCCAATGGACATGCGAAACAAGGAAACAAGCGGAGGAAAGTTTCTAAAAATGCAGAATCTAAATTATTGCGTAGAAAGCTGAAAGTTTCTTCACAATTAAAATGCGCGCCTTGTACGGTGATGGAGAGGCACTTTGTTTCAAAACAAATCAATCTCTGTGCCACGAAGTACAGGCCGCAAGGAGGTCATGCACTTCGTTAGACTTCCACACCTGCGTACCCCGCCTCGTGCATCATCGTACGGAGTTGCTAAAGGGCTGCAGTTTTGGCCAGTCATGGGCCCTAGGATGCCTGCCGCCCCCCGCCCCCCCCCCCGAAAAGAAAACAAAAAATTAATTCATGTAGCTATGTTAATTATTCAGTTAAGTATTTTCATTTCACGTAGGAATAATGGCCGCCTTATCAAGTAATTTAGCTAATGGGTTTTAAAGATTGTTTCTATCTGCAACGGGAAATTTTTAATGATTTGGCGCAGCTAAAAACAAAAGCACCCTACATAGGCCTCTGCACGTTCATGCATCGGACAACCGAACTATGGCCCGTCGCGGCAGTTGAAGGTGTACCTTGATGCTGTAAAGGTGAATTTCTGGTAGAAAATCAACATGAAAGAAAAGGAAAGAAGAAAAATCCGAGAGCGTCAACTGACTTTTTCGAAGCTCACTGACATAAATGTAGGCGTGACCGGTCTGCTCGTTTGCTACACACATTGCACATCCCCTACAGCCGCGTTCGCTGCGCTCTTGCGTGAATTTTGCGGACGCCGTGCCTCCGCAGACGCCGAGCCATGGACACAGCCTCGTTCGAAAGCTCGTACATGCATTGCTTCCGAGAAGTCATTTCTCATCGTGCCACGTGCGCACATAACAAATTGAAATTGTTCGGCTCGTGCTCTGGGCGACCTCGCCCCCCCCCCCCCCACCCTTTTTTTTTATGGTATTAATAGCGGGGTTTCGCGGGGCTTATATCTTCCTTCCTCGGTGCCTCACTCTTGTTTGGACTTTTATACGCGCGTGTGTATGTGTGGATGTGCTTTTTTTTCTTCTTTATTTTTTTTCTTCCGCTATGCATTGACACGTGGTCTTTCTTCTCGGCTGCGTATTAAACCTCCGCCTAATTTGGCAAATAAGTGACGCAAGCAGACAAACGATGTATGCTCTCGGGAACATGAAATCAAGAAATGAAAAAAAAAAAAGAAATGCAGCTGGCGAAACAAGACCCCGCCTTCGCGAGACGGTGGTGGGCGCGCCGTGAAATAAACGTTGGCGCGCACCGACTTCGGGCCGCCTTCGCTGTGCACGAGGGCGCGAAATCGTTCCCCGTCAGGAGGGAGACCCGCACCTCGACGATGCGGCGCCTTCGCCGCAGCGCTGTACGCAGGCAAAGGCGAGCCTGCGTGGGCGGCAGCTGCCGCTAATGGCCGCCTCCGCCACCGTGTCTCTACTTAACCAACGCACTTCCGTGCAGCATGACGAGGTGTCCCAGCGTGGGTGCAGTGCCTTACGTACAAGACGCGTTCTCATCATCTCGCGACGACGCGCAGGTTTTAGACCACTTTTTTTTTTTAATTCGCACCGGGGCCGTATTACTGTCTTCGTGAATCCACAAAAGTATACCGGCAGCGTTATGCTTTCGTTTTTTTTTCTTTTTGCCCCTAAATTTACCGAGAAAAAGATTTTGTCTACTACAGGTGTTCTAAACTCGCGGAATGAAACGCGACAGCGAAATTTTCCGGAGAACGCCGAATAAGCGCCATTACTCGAGAGTGCGACCTCGCATATCGCTATGGTCACGTGGTCGCTAAAGGTGGCAGGGACTCTGATCTAAGCATAAGAAGCCAGAATTGCGCCGATGTAACGCGTATACTCGACACGGCGGAAATGAAGTACGCGCATCAGTGATCCCTAAAAGAGGTGTTTTATTTCGTCAATATAGTGCGCGGTTCTTTTTAATGTGCTCAAATAAAAATGAAAATAATAAGAGAGAAACGGGCCACATAAGTTGAGATAACGTACGTAGCTTTTATGTGTCTTTTGGAATAAAATTTATATTATAAAATAACGTTTTAATTGTGTAACAAAATAGGCCTTAAAGGTCTGTTTGTGTACAAATAGGCCAAATAGGTCTTAAATATTTACGGGCTGCTGTCACCTTACTATTCTCCTAGTTGCCTGCTAATTTAATTGACGGTTTCAGAGATTGAAGCCGGAAGCCGGAAGCCTTTTGGTACCTGTATATCTCTAAACTTTAAAAGAGAGCGAGATAAATAGATGCGAAAGGCAGGCAGGTTAACTGGAAGATAGATATCCAGTTTGCTACCCTGCGCTTGGGAAGGGGAGATAGATAGAAGAAAAGCACACACAAAGAGAGGGAGGTGAAAAAAAAAGAACCAACACACACAAAGAAACGCTAGAGTGTCACGGTCTTCTAATAGATTGCTTGACCGAAGGAACTTCAGTAGCGCCTCCGTCGCCTTCTGGTGTGAAGACCGCGTCAACCGGCACTCCAGATCGTCTGCTCAGAAAGCGGTGTAAACATTAAAAGGGTCCATCGGGTATACGGGTCATGCCATGAATTTTCTTGGGGGGAGTTGGGAATGGGCTTTGGCTTGAGGTCTGGACAAAGACGGTTGCGAATCGTCCGGAGAAAATGGTCCTCTCTCGAGTATCTCCACAGTCTTAACATGTTCGCTCATATTTACCTGAAGAAATGTCTTCATTCTTACCTCGTTTCAGCGTGACACTGCACAGCGTACGATGTATTCTGCTTTCCGCGTTTACGCAGTATACGCGTTGTATACGGTGGATTATTGCGGTGCTCACTAAGAATAGCGGAATAAAGCGCTCAATTAAAACTCTTTCCTCGCCGTGGAAACTTGACTCTATCTATTCGGCAAGCGATGTTCGGCAAGAGACGTTTGAGCTTTGAGCACGGTCACATATAGAATTAACGAGCGTGGAACTTCAGGTCCCGTAAGGCCCACGTTTACACACCTTCGTCGAGATTGCTTCTCCTCGAAAGTCACGCAAGAAAGCAAACTCAGAACGCTCACTTTGCATTGCCATTTGGGACTCCAAGTCATGCTAATAAGAAAAAAAAATCAAATATTTTCAACCACAGCTCTGTTTTGACAAGTGTATATTAAACGAAACCAACTTTGGCACTGTAACACAAAAACGAAATGTCCAGCTATACCCACGAGGCGCTGTCCTTCCTGATGCTTAATGTGCGGACACGGATCAGAAACAAGAGACAGTTATACAAGCGTTCTTTGAGAGAGCGTGCAAGAGAAAAGCGGAGAGTGGGTGGAGAGGCGCTCGTTGGGGAGAGGGGGTGAGGGTGACTTTCCGTCCGTTATCTGCGCGCACGTTCAAGTTCGCAAACGTCTGGACACGAGCAAGGTCTCGATTATAAAGGCCAACAACCGAGGTTCACTTCGCTGCATTGAACTTCACCAAGGTCCTGTGTAAACGCTTAGCGCACGCACGCTCTGGCGCCTCTCTCTCTCTCTCTCTCTCTCTCTCTCTCTCTCTCTCTCTCTCTTCTTTTTTTTTTTTTAACCTTCCGTCTCAGCTGTGGCGAATCACACGCTCGCTGACTCGCCGACCGTAACCGCCGAGGAGCGCGTCTTCTCGAGGGTAATACACTTCTTATCGGACTCGGGCGCGCACCGCAAGTCGACAAGGCGCATACAAGTCCAGACACACACGTTCACATGCCCTCTCCGCTCGCGAATTCCTGCTTTGGGATTGAATTGGCCGTGCTAATGGGACCGTGCCGAGCGCGTGGGCGGTGAATGTTGACGTCTAGGCGGCTGCGCGACTTTAAGCGCATGTCGGGGCTGATCGAGTTATTTCTCTTATGTTATTGCTGCATAAAACTGCGAACATCTGCTTTCGGAACTAATCGGTGTTGGCGATGCTCGAGTCGCGTGTAAATTCTGGCTCCCTTTCGTCGCTACGTTTCCGCGCGCTATAATATCCGCGAAAGAAAGAAAAGAAACAGGAAAGGAACGTCAGCTAGGTGACGTGACAGTTCTGATAACCACGCTGTTTTCTCAACTTCAGAGTGGCATGTAGGTATGTTTAGCCCATGGCCACGGTTACGGATCCACTCTTCACACACTTTCTCACACGACCGGCAGGCCTGCGCGAGAGAATGAGGTCGGGCAAGGTCGGGCGCTGCGTAAGTACTTTCTGTTGTGCTGTGAAGCCATAATTACAGAACCAGCCAGAAGCCAGAATTACAGAACAACCCGGTCGTCAGTTCAATTAAGTATCAAGGGAAACGGCTGTATATCCTTATGTCTTAATTTTTAAACTATTTTTCTTTCTGAAGTCGTATTGAATGCCGTCTCATCCCAATGCACACAGCCTTGCTCGAAGTCCTTAAGTTTTGTGTTCATCCTTTACGCCCTCGTTTCTGTGGCGCAAGACTGTCCGTCCATTCCCTCTTTCCTTCTATCACGTCCGACTTATCCCTGTATCTTCTTTTTTTCCTTCTTTCTTTTGCCCGAAACGTGAACGAAAAAGAGTAGCCAGCTTTGTCCGGCAAATGTCGAACGAAGCTGACAGCGTCGCTTTATGGTCGCGCGTTGTCGTAAATGTCGCCCGCTGTTTTGCATGACGGATTACGAGGAGGCGACCCACGACAGTCTGAGCGCGGCGCTGTGTCTTTCGTGTTCGCGCTACAGCTCTCACGCTGCCGCTCTTGTCCTCCTAGAATTTGTGATTCAAAGCAGCGCTAGTCATTTAAATAAGGCCGACCGCTCGTCCCATTCCATTGACGAAGGGAAGCAAGAAGCAGGTGCACTTTGCGAGGCAGCCGCCTAGAACCTCCCCAAGCACATCCCAACAGGCCAGAGGTTGTTACTGATATTCCGGCGGATCAGCCCTTGACTGTGTTGTAAGAAACATTAAAAATAAAGTCCCTCAGGGTTTCAAACTCAATAGGGTTCGCTCAACGCGTAGACTCTCTTACGTGTGCTCGGTTTTCGACTGAAGCTGTCGCCACTCTCCTCGAATCAAAAGCCGTAAAAAATAAAAATAAAAAAGAGGGAGAGAGAGAATAATTGGCCTAGCAAAGATGGCAGTGCATTCGTCAGTTTCAGGTTGTTAGTCTGAGTTGTCAAAAACTAGTTTTCTTCATTTTTTGTATCATATTTTTTTTTTGAATTTCAGGCCTGCATATACTTAATCACGGGTGTGCGCGTTTCTTCTTAAACTAACACTATATTGCGTTAAATGATGCGAACCCAACAGCAATACAGCGTTTCACATTAGGCGCCAGGCAGCCTTCTATGCACGCAAATTACAATGTTCCATACTTTACGCCGCGTATGCCTTAGCTGTGCCCGGCCGACGACGAAAATATTAACCAAGCGTTAATTCTTGATAAGAGTAGGACATACGGCCCCATACTGTAGCTAGATACAAAGTTGGGTAGCTCTCCTCATTTTTCTCCATTAAGATCTACCAAAAATTGGGTTAGTTAAGGTTGGAGTACATCCTCAAGGTAACCGTGCAACTCCCACTAAACATAAAAGAACGATAACAATTAAGGAGATGGTAACTTACAGCTATCTTTATTTTTTTTTAAATATCACATATGTGTGGCGTATTCCTGCACGTGGACAAAACTCGACAAAGCAAGAAAAAACGCACAAATTGCAAAAAAAGACCTCCCCCCCCCCCCTCGATTCCCCGCGAGCACGCACACACGAACTGCGCAGGGGATAAGGAAATAATTTAAATGATAAAAATCCCTATACACATCGTACTTCCACCTCAGAGAGTGCAACATCACCGCTGCGTGCGCTGCGGTGATGCTCGTACGCAACATGCCTATTCTTGCGATCTTGCCAGATATTTGTGACCTATCACTAGTTTATAATTTGGTTTAATTGTACTTGCTTTGCGTTCACAATGGCATAATGGCAATCGATAAGGAACAGGGATTTAACTTCACTGAAATGCAAGCTAAGAACAGTAGGTTTTTTAGAGGCCTGTTCTCTTCGTGTCGATTTAGGTTGCGACCTATAAAACGCTTTATCGCCATCGCAGCACATTATCGGATCAAGCCTACGCGAGAATTGCTTTGTCTTTGCCTCCCGGCACCGCCTTCGCGATGTCCACATCTGCGAGCCTTATTTCACGAATGCTTGCGAGCCACGAAAATCGCGCGCGCCGCGAAGAATAAAATGTACCGGCATCTGCCGAAATCGCTAATGAGTGCAGCATGCAGTAGTCGTCAACGCCAGCGCGAAAAGCGCTCGCTTGAGCTTATAACGCTTCGTGGAGCAGGCCGTCTGCTCCAACTTTTCCGAGGGGGCTTTTCGCGTAGGTTGCGAGCCAGCCATAACAGGCGCGCATACCGTAGCTCTATACGTATACGAACGGAAAGCACGTGCCCACGCGTTCGACCAGGCCAAGCGCTATTTGATCGAGGAAGCACCCACGAAAATTTCAACGCCAGTCAGAGCACCGTCCGCTGCGGCTCATTATCTTAATAGACGTGCGGTCTGGCCTCCCCTTTGGCTCTCTTTCTCTTTTCTTTTTTAAACCCCGGTGTCCACGAGCGCGAGCGGTGCAAGCGAATCGCACCCCTGCTACGTGTATAGCGGGAAGGGGTGCAGGAGTGCCGGTCTGCACACTGCTGTACGCTCGCCCGCGCTCATGCCGGCTGGTGGTATACGCAGAGCCATGAAGAGTAAAGAAGAGAGAGAGAGAAACAAAAAAGGAAAGCAAAACCATTGCGCTCCAATGCGCGGAACAAACTTTCCGAAGCCCGGGGCGCGCTCCGATCGACATATACGCGGCGGCGTGAGCTGCACGGCCCACGACCCCATGCCGACCGCGCACAACCTCGGCGAAGCTAAGAATGTGGAATGAAGAGGGAAAGAAAAAGACAGGAACACTGCCGGCGCGCCTCGTCAGCTTTTGCCTCGCGCAGCTATGGATTCGATCAGTTCCGGCGGCCCGCACGGAAGCCTGGTTCGATTGAGAGCGCGCAATTCGTCCCTGTTGTACCCGGGTTGCCGCCTGCTTCTGCCCTCCGAGCTACCGTAGTCGTGCCGGCGCGTTGCCTTCGCGAAGTCTGCCTGACGCGTTTCCGTGGCTTTGCCACGCAGCCTTTGGGAAAGGCGGAGAAGTTCTCTGCATATATATATATATATATATATAGTTAATCCGTCATTCTCATTGCAGTTACCTTCAAATCTCTCCGAAAACGCCTCAAACGCCGACCTATACAGTTGTCACACCACAAGACAGTGAAGGCACTCATGAAATTTTTACGTACGAGTGGCCTATTGGAGAATGCAATTTTCATGGCCGTTCACGACCTTCCCTGCATTTCTCCCCATTAGTTTGCTTTTTCTCTCCGCTGTTTTTTCCGTCTTTCATTTTCCCTTCCCCCAGTAAAGGGTAGCAAACCATAATCTCATTCGATTAACCTCCCTGACTTTTTCCCATGCCGTTTATCTCTCTCTCTCTCTCTCTCTCTCTCTCTCTCTCTCTCTCTTTCCAAATCTCTCACCATGTGATGCAACGCTGCTAAGTGTGCTGCGGGCCGCAGTAGCCTTCCCTAATTCATGATGCTATCGGATTGGAATGAATGCCGCGCGCTTAGTGCAGATGTGAGGAGGCTGCCGAGTGAACGTCTGAACCAGTACTGCCGCTTCGACGGGCAATGCCTGGCTCTCCGGTGTGCTTTCAACACGCTGGAAGACCGGCCTTTTACCGAAGCCGAGAGCATGGCATCATCGACCTGGAAGGCCACACGAGCACCCTTGCGGCATCCAAAAGGCAATAAACTTGAGTGCGCGACTACAAGCACACTGCGCCTTATCTAGTGCTCGCGATTAATCTGCTGGGCTCCCGTTCTTTCTCTCCCTTATACATAGCCACTCTAGGTACTTGTCTGCTTAACCTCCTTTGCCTTTTCCTGCCTATTCTTCTCGAAAAAAAAAAGGAAACGTGGCCAGAGGGTAACATTTTCGGCATAGCATAAGCAGCAAGAATGGCTCATATTGTAAAAAAATGGTCAAAATATGTTCATAAGAACGGGAAATGCAATGAGCTCGTATGTCGTTACCTTACACGAATAGTAGGCGATGATATACCCGTGCAAGGCTTATAAGTTAGCTGAGGCAAAGCACAGACTTTGCGACACGGCCAGCACGTTACAGACCTCTATGCTGTACACATGGGCCCATATTCACAAAGACCTCTTACGCTAGAATTGTTTGAAAGAGTAGATTCCAGCCAATTGTGGTGCTAAACATATTAGAGAAGGCCGCCAGCCAATGGCAAAGGGCACTTAGCTATGAAAAGCTTTGTGAAATCGGCCCGAGGCACAATTTTTTGTTCCATCAGGCTTGCTTTGTTTTTTTTTTTTTATTTCGAGATAGATTTAAGTAGAAAAGAGACAGTGCATTTGTTGAACAGCAGTTCTCAAACAAGATTACTCCTAATAGAGTAACCATGCAGAATGAACGCTTGGCACGCTTGGCGTTGTACCCTTTTGAGACCCGCTCCCTGCGCGATTGTCCAAAGCTTGACTCCTGTGCGTACATATGACAGTTTGCGCGTTTTATGTCAATGCTTCACACTTTCAAATTTTATCGAATGCCGTTCGCGACACCGCGTGCGCGGCAGTTCTTCGTAACAATAACTTCCCCGTCCAAAATGTGTAACGAATTATTCGTTAATGCGAAGAGCGCGTATCGCGCGCGTTTCTTCACCCTTTTACGCCGCGCCTCCATGGTCCTGCCCCCGCCCCTTCGACTTTTTGATAAGCAAAGTTCAGTTTTAAGCATTTAACGCGTACAGAGAAGAAGCAGAGGCTTTACGCAACGTCCTTTTTCTTTTTTTGCTTTCTTGCACTCTGCATCTCCCTGTCAGCTGTAGACGGCCATGAATACGAAATGGTTCTGCGTGCTCCGCGGTATAGTGTCCCGGCCAGGGTGTTCTTTATTCGTGGGTAGCGCAACACAGGTTTCGAAACAGCGGCTTGGCTTAAGGCGTGCATTGCAGAAAAGCAGACCGGCGTAGGCAACGCGCGCTCCGCTCTGTTCTTTTTTGCTACTTTGCAGGCGTAACGAGAAAAAGGGGGTGTCCTCGGGTGTGCCCACAGTAATGAGAGAATCGCTAATAAGGAGAGAGAGAGAGAGAGAGAGAGAGAGAGAGAGAGACGGACGGACGGACGGATCCATAGATAGACGGATAGATAGACGGACAGATAGACGGACAGATAGACGGACAGATGGACAGACAGATGGACAGACAGACAGATAGATAGACGGATGGATAGACGGATGGATAGACGGATAGATATTCAGATAGATAGATAGATAGATAGATAGATAGATAGATAGATAGATAGATAGATAGATAGATAGATAGATAGATAGATAGATAGATAGATAGATAGATCTCAGGCCCGAAATAACTTTGGCACGGGTGATTCTAGTGGTGTTGATGGGGAAGAGGAAAGGTAGGAAAGGCAGAAGGGGTGGAAATTCCGCGTGACGCGCCAATGAGCTGAACAACGGGGGAAATACTGCCGACTAAGCGCGTACTGGGAGGCTCGAAGTTGGGCGCGAAAAACCTGTGGTCTTGCTGTCCCTCCCCCACGCACGCACGCGCGCGCACCCCGCACACACGCACGCGCACGCACGCACGCACGCACACACGCATTAGTTGCTGCCCGCAAGCGTTAAAACAGCACGCATACTGTAGTCAGACGTTCAGAACGTTGCCACCATGCAGTCCACCGAGCTGCGTTGACTCCCCACGTAATCTGCAGGTGCCTTACGGGAGGAAAAATTGGTATCGCGGGAAGACACCGAAGGAACGGCCTGGAAGGGCAGCACTGGCGTCACGTATATGGGGAGCGGCATCCGGTGCGATGGCCAGCCGCGACCGCATTCTCGTTTCAAGCAGCGAGGCACACTTTTATCCTCGTGGCTTGCTTCAGCGTGGAGTTTGTTCTGTAGCTAACGACTCAGTATTTTTTGTTTCTTTTTGAAATGTCCAAAGTAACGAGTGCACCACAAAACTCCCAATCGAGCATGACATTACGTAGAAAACGCATATTTACGCGTTTTTGCATTTTTGTTTATTTAAGGGAACCGGTCTAAAAAAACACAAGCAGCGCAAACATTTTTTCGTCAGTAGAATGTCACGATTGACATAATAAACATAAAAGTGCGTACAATACTTAAGAAATGCAAACTTTTACTATGAGTAAAGACCTGTATACGTGTACGCATGTGTATGCACAGTGTATGCATAGCCGCGTACGGTGCACATTGCATACGTAGCCACGCAGGTCTACATACAAGAATAGGTTATTCGCATTTTTAAATGAAGTTGGAAGAAACATGTCGGAAGGAGGCAACTTCAAAGGAGAGGAAAATGAAGACGAGCCAGAAACAGTAGGCGACTAAGCGGAGAATAATACAGTCTCAGTATAGAACGTGCGCTATTTCTAAGGAGCTTCCGTAAGAAAATTGAAGCACATATTTATGCTAATAGGACTATCCGCTGAACAAGTCGGCTTCGATGGGGAAGTATATATCTGTACAGCACTATACGCGGGTGTGCCGGCGGGTGTGTAACCAGCGTTATACCTTGGTGCATATATCTGCGAAACATTTTATGTACCTCTCAAGAGCGACGTCTCTAACGTATATTTCATTTTTAACTCCACGTTCTAAAGCACTCCAAGTAATTAAACTTTGTGAAGGTGCATCCTCTTACAAATTTCCATTCTTCCTTTTTTGTTCATTTGCTTGTTTTCTGTAGTCAGAGCATACACTGTAAAATAATTTACACCCTTAAAAGTGAAAAAGGGTGTAAATGTGTCTATAACTCACATCCTTAGGGTGTGAGTTATAGATACATTTACACCCTTTTTCACTTTTTAGAGTGTAAAATTATTTTACAATGTAGCGCCACTGTTCCATTCAGCGAAAGGCGCCCGCGGCGCCTTTTTGCTTCTTAAAGGGTTAACAGCGCACACAGACAGCGCTGATAAACAAAGAACCCAGGAAATGAAGTTCACAGGGATGGCTTGGTGGGCTACTTGGTAAAGCACCTTAAAGGGTTAACAGCGCACACAGGCCGGGACACAGTGAGGAACAACAGGACACAGTGAAGAACATCAGGACACAGCGCTGTGTCCTGTTGTTCCTCACTCTGTCCCCGCCTGTGTGCGCTGTTAACCCTTTAAGGTGCTTTACCAAGTAGCCCACCAAGCCATCCTTGTGAATTTTTTGCTTCCTTGATGAAGAATATTTTTTCCATATCGCCTTCCGCTGTCTCACTGCCTAGCGGCAACCCCTGAGAGCTTCACCCGGTTCACAGTTGTCGTGGGTTACTCTTGTCATGACAGGAGGTTTAATAAGCCAGAAAAAGAGGCAAAAAACAAAATGGCGGGTGGTGACGCTGTCTTCAATTTCAAGCTCGCTGCGACGTCCCGTATTTGAATGGCGTACGGGCGGGTCTGTAGTCAAATTTTTTTATCGGTAAATATGCACTGCATTGTATTCTAAAGGTGCCATACACTGAAGTTATCAAGGCTTCAAGAATATTTACTATTCCAGGATGGTCGAAATTCGTGAATATAGTTAGAAATCCGTAACGTCACACTGACATGTGGACGCTGTGGTTGCGGCAGCAAACTTAAAAAAAAAAAAAAGGGGGGGGGACTCTGACTTTCATTTTTCCTTGTAATGATCAACCTATTGCCACAAAATTAAAGTAGAGTGTTGTGCGAATACTTCTTATACATCAATACTTCAAGAGGAAGCTTTAGCTTGGGCCCAACTCCGATGCCGCCTATTCAAAGACATGTTAAACACAAAAACGCTTTTCTGAGATACCACTGGTCCGATTTTAACGAAATTGGTTTCAGTTCTTATTTATTTATTTATTTATTGTACATACTTTCAAGGCCGGCAGGCACAACAGAAAGGAGTGGTAGGGTACATTATTATTTGCAGAACGAAAGAAAATTAACAAAAAATCGTGAAGGAACTATAAGACACTTTGAACAGCAAGCTTGAAATTGGTACTGTCACAAATGGTGACTAAGGAGGCGGGAAGGCGGTTCCATGCAGTGGCGGTTCTTGGTAAAAATGATGAATGGTATAAATTAGTGCGGCAAGTTGGCACTTCAACTTTGTGTTGATGATCGATGCGAGAGGAAATGTAACTGGGTCTGGTGAAGAGATTTTCTTTCAGGAAAGGATTGAGGTAGTATATTTTATGAAAAAGACAAAGGCGAGAATGCTTGCGACGTAGTGAAAGGTCAGGTAGATCTAATGTTTTTTTCATGGATGTTACGCTAGAATGACGTGAATAATTAGAGAGGATAAAGCGCACTGCACGGTTCTGAATGCTTTCAAGTGAATTAATGAGATTGGAATGAGCAGGGTCCCATATGGCACACGCATATTCTAATTTTGGACGGACGAGCGTTTTGAACATGGTAAGCTTTAGTGAGGTCGGAGCGGATGCAAAGTTACGTCTTAGATAACCTAATGTTCGGTTAGCATTGTTAGTGATATATTCAACATGCATGTTCCAGGAAAGATTGCTAGTAATATGCAGGCCAAGATACTTATAAGAGTTAACAACCGACAGGACAGTACCATTAATAGAATAGGGGGGCGGATCAGAAGGGGTAGAGCGGCAGGAGACACGCATATGTTTGCATTTATTTGTGTTAAGCTGCATTTGCCATTTGTTACACCAATTTGATACACTAACCAGATCATCTTGAAGCTTACTGGAATCATTAAGGTTAGTTATTTTGTGGTAGATGACGCAGTCGTCCGCGAATAGCCTAATGATTGAGTTAGAGATACAGTCAGGAAGGTCATTAATATAGATGAGAAAAAGCAGGGGCCCCAGTACGGATCCTTGCGGTACACCGGAGGTAACTGAACAAGGTCTAGAAGTACAATCATTAGCGGTTACATACTGGGTCCTGTTAGAGAGAAAATCCTTAATCCATGCAAATACGTTTGGGTCAATATTAAGAAGAGAAAGTTTGAAAATAAGTAAATCATGAGACACAGAATCAAAAGCTCGCGAGAAGTCCAAAAATACACAGTCAGTATCAAGTTGCTGATCTACATTAAAAAACAAGTCATTGGTAAAAGACAAGAGTTGGGTTTCGCAGGAAAAGAATTTTCTAAATCCATGTTGTGCATTGTTAAAGAAAGAATTCATCTCAAGGAAATTAATGAGGTGTGAATAAATTATGTGCTCTAATATTTTACTTGGAATGCATGTCAATGAAATTGGTCGATAATTATTGGAGGAATGAGTGTCACCTGATTTATGGACCGGAACCACCTTTCCCACCTTCCAGTCTTTGGGTAGGGTAGAAAGCTGTAGGGACTGGTCAAAAATCTTTGATAAAATAACACTTGAAGGTAAAGAGAGAAAGGTAAATTCTAGTGACTTGTGGAAGCGGAATTATGATTTAGGGTATGAAATGGTAAAGTTGGCAAGGTAAGGTAAGGTAAAAATTGGTATGGTGGAAAAGCTAGAAGCTCGAAATATACAAATTCGTAGCTCTGTACCAAGAATAGATGTCACATTTTTGTCAACTGCGTCCGTTAGAGCATTCAGAGCGTACAAATTTGATGTATCAATTTATATCTTACGTGAATTCATTAAATTATTAGAAGGATTTTGCAAAAGTCCTACTCACATCTTAGTGGTCTATTTGAGAAACATCTGTAACACATCAATTTTATCCGATTTAGATGTACTGCTAGATGCAATTTACAGAATTATGATATCTTTTCATTGCTGAGTTAGAGATGTTCTCTTGGTAGTTTCGTTTTCTGAAAATTTGTGGTTTTGAACCATTTTTATTAAAAGACCGACGACCTATATCGAAACTTCGCTCCCAACATTCACTATTTTTCTGCCTTTTCTTTCAAATGCAACAAATCTAATCAAATTTGGTCCAGTGGTTGACGAAAAAATATCATTTCCCTTTCCCACGTATATATATATATATATATATATATATATATATATATATATATATATATATATATATATATATATATATATATATATATATATATATATATATATATATATATAGGAGCCCTCGAGCTAAAGCTTTCTCGCATTTTGTCCTTTCATACTGGTGCAGCGTGTGCCTACGTAACGTGTGTGTGTGTGTGTGTGTGTGTCGTAATACATACATTCTGGTGTTTTAGGTGCCAAAACCACGATTTCATTATGAGGCACGCCGTAGTGGGGGACTCCGGATTAATTTTGACCAGAAGGGGATCTTTGCCTTGCCCCGAATGCACGGGACATGAGCGTTTTTGCATTTCGTCCCCATCGAAATGCGGCCGCCGCGGCGGGGATTTGATCCCGCGATCTTGTGCTTGGCAGTGCAACACAATAGCCGCTAAGCCACCACGGTGGGTCGTAGGCATGTTTGAAAGAGAAAAATGTGAAATAGAGGCAAGAGCCGCTTAGCGTGTCAGTATAAGCATGCCGCATCATCTCGCGAGAGGCATTAAGGCCAATATTTACAACAATGGTCTGACGTTGGAACAGTTCGTAAGAGCAGACGTAACACAATCTTCATATTGGGCGCACTATTACTGTATGGCGGGTGGCAAATTCCAGCCAATCGGGGTGTCGGAGGCCGTCCAATGGGAAACAGCACTCATGAACGAAAATCTGTGAATTCAGCCCTTGTTCTCCCAGCTTCTATTCAATCAGAGAGATGACAAGAAGTAAATTCTGTAGCTCAGACGACTCCCTAGCTTTGTCTACCCTCTGGTGCATATATATATATATATATATATATATATATATATATATATATATATATATATATATATAGTGTGACACGAGCGTTAAATTCTCCAGCGGTTTGCTTTTGCTTCGAGTTTTCATTTGTTTCATGCCAGTACGCGCGTCGATGGAAGCTGCGCGGACAAAGACGTCGAGCAAGATCAGCGCAGCCCCGATCCTCCGTTCCGGCCGAGGAGTTCCGTTTCTTTGTGCGGGTCTGACAGCCAGCTTTTGTGCGGCTCGGCGCCGATACCTCGCAGTTGTCGAGACGACACGTACAACTGCACCTCGCTTTAATTAGGACGGAAGTCGCGGTCACGCTGCTGTGCGTGTACGTGGGCCAACTCTTCTCGTCTCTCCTTTCGATCTCACTTTGCACCGCATGCCTCTGCCGTATATCTGTCGTGGCCTTCCTTGCCATTCACTGCTGTCCGAGCGTTCGCTGTTTATAAAGCCGACCCTGAAAACACACTTACTCGATGCTGCAGTTTCTTTGTCCCTGAGTCAGGCGTGCCGACTATGCCGTCTTTATATCGTTATACAGTGAGACCTTACGTTCCACTTTCCCGCAGAAATATGTACTCGGTCGCGACGTTCAGAAACTCGCATGGTGCTAATAGCGTGGTGCATGCGGTGTGTTGTGAAAATAATGGCTGTTTTGAACCTACTGGACAAGGCCCTAGAGCTGCACCATGCACCTATAAGACGTAGGAACAGCACTTAGACTGTACCTTGCGCTCGACGAAGGTGCTCCGAGACAGTGACCTCGAGCAGGAACTCTAGGTAACTGTTACTGCGCGTTGTGTGTGGGTATTGTATGTAGCGGCGTATCATTCAGTGTGACACCCTTTTCATCTGTGGTATAACATACTAGCTACATGGCCTGGCAGACCTCTGCAGTATTCGGCGAAGAATATATATATATATATATATATATATATATATATATATATATATATATATATATATATATATATATATATATATATATATATCCTTGTATCTGTGACACAATATGTCTTGTATTTCTGAATTTTGCATGTAGCGCCACAGGGCGGGTTTGAACGTCTGTGAAATTGATACCTTCCTACGAGAGTGTGAACGTTTTACGATCCCGCACGCCACTGGCATTACTTCCTGCCACCCGGTATTTCCTTACTCTGAATTGAGGGCCATTGACCGTTATACAGCGTGTCTCACGTAGCTCTTTCCAAACTTTAAAAATATGTAAATGGCACGTAGCTGGACAGACCCCCCCCAAAAGAGGTGGGTTTTACGTGCCGAAACTATGATCTGATTATGAGGCACGCCATAGTAGGGAACGGCGGAAATTTCGACCACCTGGGGTTCTTTAGCGTGCACCGAAATCTAAGTAAACGGGCGTTTACGCACTTCGCCCCCATCGAAATGCGGCCGCCGCGGCCGGGATTCGATCCTGCGACCTCGTGCTTAGCAGCCCAACCCCATAGCCACTAATCAACCACGACGCGTGAGGACAGAGCCAAGGTAATATTGTTAGCCGTCGCTTGGAGATACTCAGATTATTCTTTGCATTTGGCCTAATTACGTAATTATAGCCTTAATGGATTAATCTACTTCTCGAATATTATATTTAGATGAAAAGGGTCAATTAGAAAGTTGTAGAGCAACATAAAAAAAATTCCCTATACAGCTTTCTGTTGCTCAATACATGCTACATAAATGTGTTTTTTTCCGACCGTGAAAGAACTCCGCGAATACACGGTAAATGGCCAGACGACTCCATGGCCACTCGAGGCTCTTTGCGCGACTGGGCCTTTACTTCCGTTCTTTCGAATGCTTTCATGAACGCTTGTGCGTTCTTGTGTATTGGAGCTTCGATTTTCCGCGGCGAATCAGAAGAGCCGACGACACTACAACATCAGCGAGAGAGATAATAAACGAATGGAATAAAGGATAGGTGAAACGGAAGGAGCGAGAACTAGACAGGTTTTTTTTAATGGGTGTACTCGGACACGTTTTACTCGGCCGTGCAGCTGGCCTGATACTCCAGATGACAAGGAAGACAAGAGGTTCACAGGAAGATGAAGCATTGAAGCGGATGCCGAACGAGAGTGGCCCTCAGCTTAGAAACAAACGTTTCTTGAAAGGGACTGATCTTCCTCGCGTCCAGACGAAAACAAGTTAACGCTTGTCGAAACACAGGCTTCTGGCTCACGCCGTTCTGCCATTCTCAATGACAGTGCTTATATACAGGATGCCATATTTTCGTACATAGTGCGCTCGCACGCCGCGAACACAAACGCACACTATCACAGGGTAGCTGGCCCAGACCAGAGTCTGCAGGGGGTAGAAATTAAAGACTAAACAAAACAATGCCTCACAGTATGGAAATATATAAGTAGACCTCTTTTATAGGATTTCCTTTCCACTCGGTTCGACGCCCAAGCTGATCTGCCACAAATCGCTTCTTAAAGGTCTCTTCTCGCGTCAGTGTCACGCAGCTTTGTTGCTATGATGTGAGTGAAGAAGTTCAACAAAAGAGCATGGGTCGAATGTGTGCACATATTCGCACATCTGATGGATGTCTAGCCTGAGCTAAACCCGTATAGGCAAATCTATTTGCTCAATGTTCAAGCCATGGTCCTCACAGTCAAACTACCACTATCATTACAGTGATCATTTCCTCTAAGTGCACCAAAGATCAACCTCACAATGCCTGGCCTCTGGACAAAAAAAAAGCAGATATGTCATCGCCGGCTCCTAAACAGCTTACCTCACTCCTGTTATATGAGCAGTACCAGATTTAGACACACATGTACACCGAGGGCTCCGTCCTGTTCAACAGCTCTACCGCAGCTGTCGTCATTCCAGCAAAAGTCACCACTATGAAGTTGAAAACGTCTCACTTGACAGCGTCGACGGCAGCAGAACTCGCAGCGCTTCGAGTCACACTACACTTAATTAACGACGTAAATACACAACACATAAATGGCCCATTTTCTCCGACGCGAAGATGGTACTCCAGAGTTTAATGTCAGTCTTACAGCGCCGCCCGCATGAACAGTTGGTGTTCGAAATCACAGAGGTCATACACCACCTGAGCGAGAAAGGACATGAAATAATTTTTCTGTGGCTACCAAGACACTGTGGCATTATCGGCAATGAACGTGCCGATCAAGCGGCTCGTTTAGCTCATGTAGAAGACAACCGCCTATCAAGATATAGGTGGTGGCAGTGCGGCAGCAGCTCTTGTTATACCATCCTTACAGGTAGAGTGCGTTTGTCGACTAAGGCACACATCGTCACCAACAATAGGAGAATTAGTGGCAATTGTTTTATCAAAACCTATGATAAACAAAAAAAATGTGAGTAATTTGTACGCTCTCCTTATCGGCTTTAGCATGTCTTGAAAGTATTAATGACAGCCAACCAAACGCACGAATAAAATACACACCACTGAACAGTTTAACTCAGGCTATATATTGAAAGAAACCATGAAGTGATATTACAGTGGGTACCGGGAGATGCTGGTATAGCATCTAGGCAACGAATTATCGGACTCGTTGTCAAAATCAGCCCATAAAGATGCAGAAATTCAACTCATCCCTTTATCACCAATCACCACGCAACGCATATCAAGAATACTAAAGAAGGACTTGTGTATGTCAACTTGGTTCAATGAAAATACTAAGGAATCGATTCTTTACGAAGTGGACCCTCAACTCAAATACCAGCTTGATGCAAAACTTTCGAAAAGTACCGAGACACTAGTTCATCGACTGCGCCTTGCGACAGCACATACCAAACATTTTCTATATCGCATAAAACGGGCTTCTTCCCCTGCTTGCTCCTTTGGCGATGACGATGAGGATGTTCGCAATTTACTCCTCGAATGCCCTATATACGCGATGCAAAGACGGCAGCTAGAACAAGAGCTACACTCTATTGATGTTCATCGACTTTTATTACTAGCAAAATTTGCTGGGCCCATGGCCATCGAAAATAGCGCAGCGAGAGCATTGAACGCACTCGAACATTTTTACAAAGACGCAGACATCCTTAACAAGTACTAGATGTCGCATTGAATAGAAACACAATGTAACTACAACGTGGTTATGTTATTTGTAATTATTAGTCTTTGTATATTATGTGTTATACTCTTTTGTATTCTGTGTATTCTCATCCGTTTATATGCTAATCACACACTGTAAACAAAAATGAATCCACCTGAGAGTTTTTAACAGGTTATGTGCCCTAAAACCTCCCCATCCTCGAATATTTACTCCGATGTATGGGAGCAATACAGCGCCATTCCCTCGTTTCACTCCGTTGGCTAGCTGCGGGAGGATTAAGGGGACATGACGCGATTTTACTCCGCTTCAAAATTTCGTTCTCCTGTGAAAGCTCCGACAGGGAGTTTTAAAAAACTCCCCTCCGCCGAAACAGGTTGGTCACGTGGCGTTTCCCATGAGGTTGTGCGCCGCGCCAGCGACTGGCCGCGTTCGGTGGAGTCGGCAGTGCTCATAGCTGACGGTTTGTTTACATCTGTGAAGTGGCGTTCCGTGACAGCTTTCGTCAATTTGTTCCCCGTATTTCCTTCCAGAAAGTGTCAAAGGCGTGCCTGTATCTCAGCTTCAAGTACGTTACCTCTGATCACTTTGCTGACAACGACGAATGCAAGAGCAACGTTTTCAAGTGCGGAAAAAGGCTTAGGTATACCTCGAAGCTGCTCATTGACTCGTGATATCGGCACAGGTTTCTGACTATTTTCGTGCTGCGTGACCGTGGCTTGTGTTCTTGAGTACGCGAAATGCGACTTTTATGCCCTTGTGGGCACATGCTGAGAACGTCCGGTGTAATGTTTGAAAGGAACGCATAGCAATGGCAACACAGCCACTGTTCGGGCGACGACGTCCGGGCCAGTCGCACATGAATGACATACTCCAAGTTCGTTGCGGTGCCGTGTTGCCAGTGGGAAAGACCGGAGTGCAAGCAACTGTTTTTGTGTATCTGTGTACGGATATCGTCGCTCAATAACAATGGTGGGACACAAGTATGCTTACTGTAAATAAAACTTCTTGCTGAGCGATGGAATCGAATTGTTATTACGCGTTTCGATTTTGGTCACGTCGTTGCTTCCGATATTGCATTAACATTATGCCTTATCCCAGACACTGATTTAGAAGCATGCCTGCTGGCTCCGAATGTGCGGTTTCGCTCGACAGATCAGCGATGTAGCTCCTTTTCACAACCGAGAGAGGTTGCTTGGATGCTGAGCAAGTACTGCGGTCTAGAAAATGTATGACTACGCACTTTTCGGTGTCACGTCGGCTGCTGTGGGTCATGCTCACACGTAATAAATTCTTGCTGCGCTACCATTATTTCGCACAAAGTTAATTTTGCCGTGAAGCACATGCACTTACATTTTCCCTGCTTACTGTAACTAACGCACTGCTTTTTGGCCGCGAACGCCGGCAGTGTGCGAAGTCGCTTCAGCACTCACAGAATGGCATGCAAATTTTGAAAAATTACGCCATTAATATTTTTGTGTTGATTAAGGTCTTCTGCTACTTTCAGAGAGGCATGTATCGCATGAGCGAGCATGTGAGTCGTAATTCTGAAAACAACACAGCTGATCGCTGGGCGATTTCGAGGCACACAGTATCGTGGCTATATATACTGGCAGCGTTGCTTCTTGTGTGTCGCGTGTACGTTAGATGTCTTTTAAAATTCTGCATTGGGCGTTTCTCAAATGTTTACGTATGTCATGATTTGTGTGCTTTCATTGACTTGTTTCGTTGAATTGGACGCGGTCTTGTGCGTGTATTTCGAAATTTGAGCAGTAGCCTGTGCATATAAAAATCTTCACGCAAACTAATGCGATATCTCTTTTTATACTCCCATTCAACCTCGTAAAAACTCCGTCCAGTGCAAAGTAAAAAATAAAAGAGAAAAAAAAGTCCCATGGTTCCACGCAAAAATTCCGCTCGCACGGAATAAAAATTCTACTCCGATCATACGGAGCATAATAAACTCCCAACCAGGGGGTTGCTAGAGTAGAAGCATTATACTCCCACCGGGGAGTTATTTCTGTTTACAGTGCAGTCTACATCGTGGCCACTTGTGTGCATTTGTGACTTTGTTTACAAACTCATCGTGGTGCGACTTGCCTTTGCCTTTTATATATAGGGCCAGGAATCCACAGCACACACTCTTATATATAGGAGTGTGTGCTGCGGATTACTGGCCCTATGAGGTGGTTTGTTTTCGTTTTCTTAGTATATATACTGTTTATAGTGTTGTTTCTGGGATGCGAAAAGAATTAGCATTTACCATTATTGGATGAGACTACATCTATTTCTTTTATTTTAATTTCAATAAAAAAAGGTCGCTTATCACTTCTGCTGTGTAGGACACATGCTGCAAGGATGTTCCACCTACTTGCACGCCAATGCACTACATCTGAGTGGAATGAACCACATTTAATGTACGCCCATTTATACACCCTGGATCCAACCCTAAACTTCCGACTTCCCCCAAGACTTGCCCGAAGAGACGCGGCCCTGTCGTGTTGGCTATGGTTGGGCGTTGAGTTTACAAATGCCTACGCGTTCCACATAGGGATGGCGATTGCGGCGACGAGGGACAAATTCGCCATGTTCTACGTCAGTGCCCGCAGTACAGTGTGCAGAGAACATCGGCTTACATCGTGCTGAACCAGTTGGACGACCAGCCTCTGTCAGAAGAAAGAATTTTGCAACATCGACGCGACTTATCATTGCATCAGAAGGCCGTGCAAGCGCTACTGCGATTCTTGAGATTGAGCGGCCTTTGTGAACGCCTGCAATTTTAACGCCTTTTGTGTCACCTGTATCTGTTTCACACACACGCGCACGCGCACGCACACACGCACACGCACACACACACGCACACGCGCACAACTCTCCTTTTAGAGCGCAGCTTTTATGCGCCCATTCCTGCGTCGGCGTAACCGAGCGAACGGGCCCAGCGAAGGATGAAAGAGCGAACGCAGAGCAGCGGGGGATGACAGACGCGAGGAGGAAAGCGCAGGAGGAGGGCATGGCGAAAGCGCGAGGAGAAAAGCGTAGTGCGGCGATGACGGCTACGAGATGGCGCCAGAGTAGCCCGCGTCGTCTGGGAGGTCTGCCGGCGGCACCTGCTTTGAATCGCGCCCACGCGCTGCCTCTTGCGATCAGCAGATTAGCGAGGCAGTGGCGCGACACTTCGCTACGTTTGCAACGTGCCGCACGGGACAGGTTGTCCGCGCCAGCCAATATATCGCGCGATGAAAACGCGTATAGAGCTGGGCTCAAATTTCGCTTTAGGAAGTGTCGTAATCGTCGGCGAATGTTTTCCTCTCTCTCTTGGCCCTCTTTCCAACCCCTATATCCCCCATCCCAGTGCAGTGTAGCAAACCGGAAACACGCCTCTGGTTAACCTCCCTTCTTCCCTATCTCCCTCCTTCCTTCCCTCCCTTCCTCCCTCCCTCCCCCCTCTCTCTCTCCTCTTAAGGCTATCCTCGGCCCAGTTAAGTCTACTGCGAGACGAAGTCATCATTCGTACAGCGAGCGTCAATATTCCCAGACTAGCGCCTGTAACCCGCCCACGAATTTTTCAATGACATTCACCTGTATAATTCCCTGCCGAATACGAGGACGAGTGCAAGGGCGGCCCGTACAGATTCAAAAATAAGAAAAGGGAGGGTGGGGGGGGGGGAAGGGCGTCAAATTTTTCGCGTTTCGGTTCATTTATCTGATCCGCGTATCCACTCATTTGCTGCGCCTGTCTCGCGCTCTCCGGCAAGAATTAGTACTCTCAGCTCCTTAAAACATGCACAATTCCGCGCTGTCTGCTTCACTAGTTTGTTTGTTTTGTTTTTCTTTCTTTATTTATTTGCCTTGGTCAACGCAACGAACTCAGCTCGAACAAAAATTGACGGCTGAACGCACCAATACCGCGGATAATCGCATTTCTCCTCTTCGGCGTCATGGCAAGCCAAGTTTGCGCTTCCTGTCGCGCTCCACCCGCTAATGAAGTGTACTGGTGGCGTCGCATTTTCTGTGTACACGGACTATATGCCTGCACCGGTGCATGTGCAAGAAATAATGATAAACAAATAAACGAAGACACTTTCTCTGTACATTATAGCTGCGAGAATCACCGGAACGCAAGCGCACATCGCACACCCTCCGGTCTGCATATATATATATATATATATATATATATATATATATATATATATATATATATATATATATATAATGGGTCCACGCTTACTGCTTTCGTTGTGCAGCTGGATGCCAAAAAAAAAAAAGAAGAATGGCACATCCAGGGCCTTAGGGTGAAGCCCTATTTGCTTTCGGGCACCCGGGTGCTTACGCCATTCTTTTACCCGTAATTATCGTGCCCATCGAATGAAAAGCCCACTAGTATTTTTGCTTTCTATTTCGCGTCATCTAGCGTGTGGGAAGACCGCTTTGTTTACTGCTGCACTATTCAGATGTCATCCCTCCACTTATCGCGAGCATTCGGCCGACTCTTGGCTTCTCTTTATTATTATTATTATTATTATTATTATTATTATTATTATTAATTCACTAATTCCGCTTCTTCAACAAGGTCCGATATACGCGCAGACGTCCAAATGCGACGAAAATAAGGAAAGAAGACAGAAAACAATGTTTGACGAACAGCCACCAGAGAAGATGAATGAAATAAAAAGCGGTGACGGGGCGTTGTATGTGTGGAGAGAGAGAGAGAGAGAGAGAATGGCGATGAGCCGACATTGCTAATCAAGGGCGCATCCTGCCCTTCAGACTTGCACAATGGGCCCGGCCGAAAACAAAAGGAAGCGCGTGGCGCAACTAGGAGGCTTAAGAAAAATATAATCAACCGGGTATATCCGACATCATCGAAACTCAACGTGAGCTTCTTTCTTTCCTTCTTTCTTTCTTTCTTTCTTTCTTTCTTATAGCTGTGCCCACGTATCTCAGCACATTTCTGCGGCTGTTTCGGCGCCCCTATATCCCTGCTACATGCGTTAACATGCTCACTGTTCAGCGAGGCGTTTTCCCATAGTCTTCGCCCACGCTCACTTACGTGTTTTCCCACTCGTCGCTGTGGGCAAAGTAAACTTTGCCGAAAGTATAAAGAATGACGGGAGACAGGGATGGGCGGGTTCTATGGATAGGGGAACACGGTAGGAGTAACGTTTCACCTGTCACTTTTCATTAACTCTGTTTTTCATTCTCGTACCTTTGCCTGTACGGTGCTACTGTAGTTGTGTATAGACGCTAAGCATTGAATGTTGCTCAGTGTGGCACTTGGGTCTCTGTGCAGCGTGATGATCCGTGTGAAATCAGGGAGACATTTCTTTTTTGCGCTTCCTGGGTTCTTCCCTTTCATCGTTAGCGGGTTTTTGCTTGTTGGGATTTGAGTTATAAAAGATTTCAGTTTTAATCGCGTGAAGCACATGTCGCTGTCTGGCTAGTTAAGATGGATTACCCGAAGAGGCGGACATCGCTTGCACCGCAGATGACAATGTTGAGAAAGATAATTAAAAAGATTCGCCAATTATTTTATAGTTATTTATTTTACGACGCACGTTGGCATTACGGAATTGAAGCCGACCATATAGCGAAGTGAATCTGCTTCACCCAGAAATCTTAAGGCTTTAGCGCCATTTTCGAGACGCAATTACTCAAAATGCGCTGCGAAATACATTGGCGTTCCAATTAAGTTTCACAAAATCCTCCCTCCAGAAGTTCGCTATGATCTTCGGGAACGCCAATACATTAGGAATCAATACTAATAAGTGTACCCGATAGCTTCACAAAGTACGTCTCAAATTGTTCGCATTCTTTACGCACTGGGGAAGCGCGCGTCTACTTGTTCGATTGGTTCTGTATACTATATTCTCGCATCGTTGCTGACCAGTGTGCAAAATACACTGGTAACACTGCTTGCGCAAAAGCTAACGACTGCAGCTGGCTGACTTGCACGACAGTGTTATAAACACGGGGGCGAAAGACGCGGACAAGTGCACGAGTGCTCACAGCCCAGTGTTGGTAACTCAGCGAGAAAGTGGCTAAATTTAGCACGTTTCTTTCGGCATGTTAACCAGAGCTTTGCCTTCTCATAGCAACATTTTCTTATTCTCTTAGTGACTCTCTCGTGACGTAAATATAGCCAATACTTTGCCCTGGTAAAATTTCCCAAGGGGCGTTGGCTATGTTTAGTGCATCGATCTCATGTTATATTAAGGGGGGTATACGTCCCTTCATTTGTCGCTGCTTCTAAATGTATACTGAAGAGCTTATAAGCCATCCATGCACATCAACCCCGCTTTTATAGGCGAGACCGAATCTTGAAGTTTGACGCCGTTTGATAAAATCACGGGTCGTGCGCCCCTTCACGCTCTGGCCGTCGACTCGGCACTTCGGAGGGTAATTTAATTTAAGCTCTAACTTCAAATAGTAAAGAAGACGTTTAGGAACAACTAGAACATAAAAAAAGACAAACTTTTGAGCGATTCAACATCATGTAATCATCATCACTCAGCAACAATCCCTCAAAAGATATGGTGTTTAGGGCCACGGCATGCAATGGCGATCCTGTCCAAATAAATATTGCCATCGCTGTCACAGCCACATTAATATGTCGTTCTGCCGCTAGATAGCCTAAGCTGAGGGGCGCAAGTCTCAAATTCAGACTGTTAGGAGTCCGCTCTAAGAACACAACAAGTACCGAGCGACGCGAAAAGAACAAAAAGAAAAGAAAGAAACAAGAACGATGTAATCAAAGGCGCGGGCTAGATATGCAAAGGAATATAAGGTTAGGTATAAGGGGGCGTCTTTTCTGGTTCTTGCGTTCTAGTTACAGAGGTCGTTTCGCTTGTCTTATATACTTGGTTTATATATATATATATATATATATATATATATATATATATAGCATCCGAGCGGGGAGGAGCGCCCTGCGGGCTCCAATATAGTCGTTAACGGTTCCGGAAGATCGTTGTCCTTCGTAGTGGCTGCGGGCGAGTGTAAGCCCGTGGTGCGCGGTGCTCTTTAGACAGACCTGTTATCGAGGCTTGGAGCGTTTGTTGTTCGAGTAAACGTGTTCATTCACCGTACCCAATAGGCAACTGTCGTTCGGTACGCGCATCTTTTGTTTGCCTATAAGCAGGCGCTCGATGAGCGGTGAAACGATAAACACCTCATTGATCGCGGTACTTCACAAACAGTGTGCTCGCGGTCTGGGTTCGCGCAAGTGCTTGCTATCTATAGGAACTGCTCTAGCGTATACGAACTGCATTGCGAGTACGCGGGTCCATGCAGGAACTTCCTCTTTATTTCCACAAGCTCGTTCCACAGCATGCACCGTAGTGAGATTTCAGTTAGGGCCGCCTTTCTGCAAGGTGTTTTGCTGCAGGGAGTAATTGCGTCACAACTTTTTGTGTGCGTATTGATAAAGCGTGCACTTTTCGCCAACAACTCTGCTCTCGCTTCTATGCCCTCGTACAAGAACGTATAGCGAATTTAGCGAAAATTATAAAAAGAAAACGAAAAGTTTCTTTACATCCCGTGACGACATGCGCGGGGTGTCAACATCAGTAAAAGACCTCCAAAATATAAGGAGACGTTAAAGCGGATATGAAGTTAAACTAAACTGGCTACCTAAATAGGCCAATGGATCACCCTTCCGGAGGGCGGAGGCTCGGTATTCCACAAAACTGCATCAAGGTGGCCGTTGTGTATCGAGAGAGAGCTAAAAAAAAAAAAAAGAAAAAGTTAAGTTGGGCGGTTGGTCAGGTGCATCGACGACTGTGTACCACAGCATCTAGGAACAAATCAACTCGTTTCCTATTACAGCGTCGAGTCACTTCTGACACCAGTGCCCTGGCTAATGTGCTACAGTATAGCTGTGCTCCTTTTTTTTTTTTTTATAGTAGGCGTCTCAATAATAATATATGGGCTTTTACGTGCCAAAACCACTTTCTGATTATGAGGCACGCCGTAGTGGGGGACTCCGGAAATTTTGACCACCTGGGGTTCTTTAACGTGCACCTAAATCTAAGTACACGGGTGTTTTCGCATTTCGCCCCCATCGAAATGCGGCCGCCGTGGCCGGGATTCGATCCCGCGACCTCGTGCTCAGCAGCCTAACACCATAGCCACTGAGCAACCACGGCGGGTAGTAGGCGTCTCGCGTTCCTCATTTCTTTGTCTTACATCTTGAGCTATGGTTTTGTCACAGCGGAACGAATTGAGACGTTCGGCATGTAACAGACGTGTCGAATTACTCGACCGCTAACACCCTCGCAAGCTGGCAAGGAAGCCACAGTCTGATTTTTGCGTGTAACTGGCAAGCCCCCGTGCGCTACCGGGGCCTGTTATTCTCTGTGGTTCGGCAGCGCCAACTCTGCCAAAGCGTTCTCTCGCCCTCCTTCCGCGGCTGCGCGGCGCGCACTCCAGCGACGCAGCCGCAACCACTCGACGTCACGGACTCGTGGTGGCGCGTGAGCTCCAGCTATGTACTCTCGCGATTCTGTTGATTGTCCGTTCCTCTTGCTTCGAAAAAACAAAGGAAGAAAAAAAGAGAAAAGAAGGAACGAAAAAGAAAAAAAAAATAACGGGTGGTGCGCATTGTATACGCGGCGAAGGAAACAAGGTGCGGAGAGTTGCGGCTGGCGCCCAGCGTTAGCCACTGTATCCACCGGCCGGCTCCCGTGCCGTTCAGGCACTTCACGCTGGCGGCGAGCAAGCAAAAGAACGGCCCGATGCGCGCGATGCGCGTGCTTCGCCTGCCGCAGACTAAGTGCCGCCGCCCGCTCTGTTTGATCGGCCGGCCGTAATTTACCGTCGGCAACCCGGTAATCGAAGCGAGCCGCCGGACCACTCACCGGGCCGTTTCTTTGTATACGCGCTGCAGAGCGGCACCTTAGGAAGAGCCGTCCCCTTTCACCGCCTCCATCTTCTCTTCGCCGGCGCTGCTGACAGAAAGCGCGCAAAAGGAGCGCCTGAGCGTCAGCGAAGATCTCGACGGTGCGCTCGGCTTTTCCCTTGCATTTCCTGCCTTTCCTTGGTGCAACGCGTGAAAGGTTCTGCGCCCGCTTGTTTTTTTTGCTGCTGTAGCATAGCGCCGCCGCGCTATTCTTTCTGTTTCATGCGGTCTGCAAACTCTGTCAGGTAGAGGCGAGCATGAGAAAGGAGGCCGGTCTGCTGTGCCTGGATTGCGGCTGCGCGTGTCACATCCCCGCAGTTGCCACCATCAGGTTAACTAATATCTATTGTAGAACAGGAGCGTCGTGGATTGTGGTATGTCGTTGACGACCGCGGAGGTGTTCAAGGGGACCGTAGGACGTAAGTACACGTTAGTCTTTGTATCCGTGCGTCCACGGGTGGCTGTCTCGCGTGAAAGCTTTGCTATAACAGGCACGGGCAATGGCACAGTATACCAGCAGTGCGCTTGTCTCGTTCGCCACCGCTCCTCACGAACCGCGCGAAGATTGCGATCGAAGCGCTTCGGCACGTCTTCTGCCGAGCGACTCGGCGGGCGGGAACTTGGGCAGGAAGCATGATTGCGCCTCTCGCGGAGAGGGGCGGAGGCGGTGGAGATAATGCGAGGTGCACGTATGTTCACCTTACTTCTGACGCTGTTGTCTGTGCGTGGGGTGCACGAGCATTAGGCGAGTGCGTGTGGTCCCTTCTCTCACCCCACCGTGCGCCCGTACGGTCGAAGGCTTCGATTCTATGTACCTCCAATACTTTATCTTGGGAGCGAGAGCGCGCACCTATGCTTTTGCGTGTGTGTGTGTGTCGAGGTGGAGGAGCCGGAGCCCTGTTTGTTTTGCTGGCCGCGCCGAGAAGGGTGTGGCGCCTCATAAAAAAATTACGCCATAACTATACCACGTCACCTAGCGCTGTAGTTTCGTGCATTGCTGACAAAGCGAGTGCGGTCGTCAATGGGAGTGCAGCCTGTTCTGCTAACTCCGCGCAAAGAACGCCAGGCATGCGCACTGTTCTTAGCTTTCTCAGGCAAAGTGCACCGATGGTGGCTTTAAATTAAACGTCCACAAGCTTGGGACAATTAAGCTCGCTTACGTCACAGTAGGAGTATGCAAAACCTCCTATATAGTATACACCTAAGGCAGAGTTGCAGTCGCAGCCGTAAATTGATTGGCGCATAATATCATTGAGCAACATTTCATCACGGTTTTACTAACTGAGCCGGGAAGACGGGACACCGTAGGAGCACGGACGTGACAGCAGTAAGTTGAGAATTCCACCGCTAGGACAAAAAGATGGAGCTAAATATGAACAAAGATACTGTCTTGTTACCCGAAGGTTCCGCGAATCGACGTGCCTTAGTGGCTTGCGTCTCGCGAAACGCGTTCTGTGCAGCCGGTCCGGGACTTGGCAGTTGCGGACGGCTCAAGCGGGGGGGCAGGTTCAATCCGAGTAGCGGGATATATGGCGGTGTCGGCGTGCTTTGCAGCCTTCACCATCGAGTGAATGAGCCGTGCTACAGGCTCTTACATTTCGCTGCAGATAACTGCATCTGCAAAGCTATGCTTGGGCCCAGGAGAAAAAAAAAACATTAGGAAAAAAAATAAGGAAGACAAATGGCGAGTTGATGATGGCACGCTTAGCTCCCGCGGGAGGTCACGTATAAAGGAAACGGTACCGTATTTTGTTGCCGCGCGCATGCGCGTTCTGGAAGGGGGGCGAGGTATGATCAGCAAACAAGCACGCCCTCACGGCCGTGCTTGTTTCGATATTTTGCTTGTTGCTTTGTACGATGCGCCGTATAGGTGCGATCCATGCGATGGGAGACACAGGGGAGCCCTGTGCGACGCCATTGTAAGTTGCATACCGGGGGATGTTCAGCAAGCGCTGATCAAGTCTCCTGCCTAAGGCCACAGGCCTTTCAACACAGGCACGTATGCCACAGTTAACGGCGTCCATCGTTTACACTATACAGTGGGCACGGTTCCCGTTGGCACAGTGCCGAATTGTCAGGTGCTTGAGTTGGCGTGATAAAGAGGCACTCAACTCACAACTATAGGTTGGCACGGCGACTCCCGGCTGGAAAGTGCGTGATCACTGAGGGACCACGAGCCAGTTCGATAGTCGGAGAATATAGCTGTGGATAATAAATGAAAGGAGGCAGCGGCTCACGAGACAGCAGCACGAGGCATGTGAGTGCACAGAACGCTACTTCAGTGCCATCTGTGTCGCAATTTTAAAGGTCATTTCGGTATTCGCTTGGCATGCTTATTGAGCCGTGCATAGATAGATAGATAGATAGATAGATAGATAGATAGATAGATAGATAGATAGATAGATAGATAGAGATAGATAGATAGATAGATAGATGGATAGATAGATAGATAGATAGATAGATAGATAGATAGATAGATAGATAGATAGATAGATAGATAGATAGATAGATAGATAGATAGATAGATAGATAGATAGATAGATAGATAGATAGATAGATAGATAGAATTCATTTGAAAAAAGGCAGAGAGGTCGGCCTGAGCTAACGCGCTCTAGCCTGCTACTCTGTACATGGAGAGGGGGAACAGGGACACAAAGGTGCCATGAGGGATGATGATGACGTAGAAAGACGGATGCGCAACGGTGAAAGCAAGTTCAACATTCTGGTGATAAACATTCGGAAATCTCATCCATGAAGCCACTATCAGAAGAGCCGTGCAGTGGCTCTTCTGTGGCCCTGAGTGTGCTCCAAAGACATATAAGAAATCTTCGTCCTTTTTCTTTTCTTTTTTTTTTACAGTCTGAGAATTCTGGAACTAGTACACGCACTAAGGCCCAATGCACAGTCTTGAAAGAGCCGCGGTCACGCGCGGTGGGGCGTTTGATGTATGTCTCAGTAAATCATAGAGTTTCGCACATTAATTGCTTGAGAGAACTGTGGCGCTTGTGTCTACGGGAGCTGCAATGGGGGCAGTTCAGCTAGCATGGGAATTACTGGAAGTACATGTATTTGCTTAAACTTCGTCCTTCTGGCTTCAAACGCGACTTCGTGACTTTTTAACTCGTCACTTTCAACAAACTACTGCGTAATGAATAATTAAATAAACATTATTAAAGCTGTTTGACGGCAGGATGCGAAAACAGGACCTCTAGTACAGAGGCCCTATATTGAAGCCGTTACGCCACGGACGCATGCATAGACAAGCGACATAAAACGCCTTTAGGAATTTCTCGCGGGCAAGCCAGTGCCTTGAGACGCTTGGCGGGTTCCCATTTTTCCACTTCGAGAAGCTGAACCGTTGCAATTAGTAGTGGTTGGGCGTGTTCGCAGCGTCTTCTGCACTTCAAAAAGTATAAATTGCTCCGAAATTTACGACAATGAAGGCCTACAAAGCGTAATAAACAAAGTCGAAAGAACGTCTGAATCCACAAGCACGAAGACCAGGCAAATCCACGTACTTCCCATTATTCCCATGGTGGCTTACCGACTGCAGCGCCAGAGTTCCCTCTAGCAATTATCGTACTCTATGCAATAAATAAGTCGGTCATGCTCGTCGACGTCATTGTTTTCATGCATGCGACTAGCCATCATTTTCTATACGTCTGGCAATATGACTATAGCTCATGCCTCACGAAGGGTCCAGTTATGCGTTCTGCTGCTGAGCACGATCGAACTCACGAGTTCAAAAAACCAGCAAAATAATAATAATAATAATAATAAAGACGCACGCAGGAACTAGCCAAACAGTGTGTTTCACAAACTCCAACTGGGGCGGAATGCTTAAACGTTCGTATACTTTAAGAGTCGTATCGGTGAAATTCCGTGGCTTATGCCGTAAAACCCCGCAAGTCAATGTCCTGCCCCTTTGGGCATCACCATCACAGTCTTTCTCAATACTGCTGTCTCTTGCTTGATTTTCGTCGGCGGGACTATAATTCGACTTGTGAAACACCTGTTGTTTCGTGAGCATTATAATAGTGCGACCGAAGGCACGCACTGGTGCTGATGCACGGGCAACCTAGGTAGCAGAGCACCGGGATTAGTATCGTTAGGTCCTGGGTTCGACGTACATGCTCGGCCAGTGGAATAGAATTATCTTTGCTTTGTTTTGCTACCTGTGGCTGACTGCCGGCAACCATTTGTGCTTGGCGAGACATTCCAAGAACGGCTTGGCTTCACTTGAGTTTAACTGAAACACGGTTGTGGACGCTTCTAAGCACTTGACGCTCAAAGCAAGAAAATGATACCATTATACGTAATGCCTTGCAGCGAGCTTGCTCATGACTCGTGGCAGCGATTGCCATTTCACAAGCATGGGTGTGGTTTCGCTGAAACGAAGTGTAAAGCGATACTACATGATCTTTGGCCTGGCGGGCAAACAATTAATTGACTCTGCTAAAGAGTGACTACTAATCAAAACAGATGGAGTTCACTGCCGTTATCGCGACATCCATCCGAAGCACCTCTATCACGCTGACAATGTATTTATCTAATCAATTTATCTCCAGCAATGCCGTACAAACTTTGAAAAAACGCTGCATTATGGTGTCCTTGACGTCATTCACATGTCAATTTATGTGTTCTCCTCGCTGTACTGTCCTGCTAAACATCGCGTCCGGCACCCTTTCTCGGGTAATTGGACGATTGGTTTCTTGTAACAAAACAATAACGGCGGGCGGGGGCAATTCTAGGCCGGCGAAAGGCTATTTATTGCCGCCATTCGCCTCGCTTGAACGCCGTTACGAAGTCCTGTGACTTTCGGCACTGTCCAGGAACGCCAGCATCGATACAATTCGACAGCGTTCGGCGTAATTCGCTGAAGAACCGTACGGAGGTGTGTGGCGTAATGCGCCTGGGGTTTCCGACCACCGGCTACAGTTGTTTCTCGTCACGCAACTGCGTCTTGCGTCGCGAAAGGCTATCGCGATCCGAGCATGTTTTATGCGCCACCCTCGAGGAAGCATGGGTGGGTTTAATATCCGTTTACTGTTTACTGGAGGTTCCGAAAATAAAGTTTAGCTTGCTTATGAAGGGATGGCGAGTTTTACTTTGTCCATGCCCAGCATGTTGTTCTGATTTGGTGATAGAGAAAGAAGAAAAAAAAGGCAAAAAAAATAAAAATAGGGATAGTCGCCGTGATTCAAAAGTACAGCCATGGACTTGTACTCCGAGAAACTTATGTTCGCATCCTCTGTAAATCTTGCGGGTTCTTTTTTCCTGGCGTTTTGGTTGTACCACACGTGTTACGCCACATGGTTTACGTTCACCCTATACTTCTAAACCAGGCGAAAGATTGTAAAACTATAAGAGCAGGTTGATCACCTTGCGCCTTTCCATTTAGGAACCACGAGGGAGCACCCTGTTTTTCGATGTGGCCAAAAGACGCGTCGCTATTTGGACTTCTATCCACACACACACAAAAAAAGGTGCTTCCGATAAATGTGTTCGCAAAAGCAGATGCCGGCTTAATGCAAGGTTGCACATATGACCGGTCAATGCCAAACAGCAACTATAACATATGCTGCATATAATTTGTGCCAAAATTTAATGATATGTAAGCGCCACGTAGCTGTACAGAACCAAGGCAATGTTGTGTTTGCCATCGCTTGGAGCAAGTCACACTATATTCTCTAGTTGGCATAATTACATGATTAGTTATTATTAATCAATCAACTTCTCAAATAACACCTCGTGTTTGGCGCAGCATAGCCTTAGCTGCTTTTGCGCCATTAAACCCCATTAAACTAACTAACTTCTCAAATAATATAGTAAGAACAAAAACGTAAATGAGAAAATTGTAGATCATGTTGAAAGATTCCCGACTCAGCTTTCTGTTACTCAATGCGTGCTACATAAAGGTTTTTCAACAAGCCTAAAATAAAGCCCGCGAAACAAAGAAGAAAAAAAGTGCCACGCGACTAGTCGCATGGCACTTTTTTTTTTCTTTGCAGCAGCTGCAGCCGTGCAACCGCCGCAGAAAATAACGATATTTCAAGTAGAGAATAACATAAATTAATACAGATACACGCACCAAGCATACAGGGTGCCCCAGCTAACATTACCCAGAGTTTAAAATTATGCGAATGCCACGTAGCTGGACAAAGCCGAGGTAATGTTGTTTTGCCGTCGCTTGGAGATTTTCATATTATTCTTTTCATTCTGACTAATTAAATAATGAGTCCTAAATAATTAACCAACTTCTCAAATATTACAACTAGATGAAAAGTGTCAATGAGAAAATTGTAGAGCGACATGAAAAACTCCCGATACAGCTTTTCGGTGCTCAATACGTGCTACATAAAAGTGTTTTTTTCGAGTGTGAAAGAGGCCCGCAAATGCACGCCAAATTGCTGCGCGACTGGCCGATCGAGGCACTTAGCGTGCATCCGCGGGCTTCTGTCACGCTGAAGTGACTAGCGCAAGAGTAGACACGGGGCACAAAAGGACGACAAGGACGAGTAGCCCCGTGTCCACTCTTGCGCTAGTCACTTGAGCATGGAATACCAACTAGCCCGGTCTCACACCCTGCTTTTGTCACGCTCGGAAAAGCACTTTTTTACGTAGCGCGTATCGAGCACCAGAAAGCTGTAGGGGGGTTTTTCACGTGGCTCTGCTATTTTCTCGTTGACACTTTTCATCTAATTATAATATTTGAGAAGCCTTTATTATTACTTTTTTGCACAATTTTTCGTTGCGACGTGGTTACGGAGAAAACTACAGATGTTGTTGTTTGCGAATCAAGACAATTTTTTTTCGTTATTTTTACGGCGGAGCTCCTAACTATAGCGTCTTCGTCGCGTGCGATCCTACGCGACGCAAGACGGGCGTTTTTTTCGTCACCGCCCCTTGGCTGCATAGTGCCTCCTTTCGCAATGCGGGACGGCAAGGGTTACCGTGCAAGCGGGTTTGCTTGATCATATTTTCTGGCACTGTATACTACAGCGTCGCCCGACTACAGCGTCACGTGTACCATGGGGGGGGGGGGAAGCACTGTATCGCGAGGCTAGTTACCCGCTGCCCCCAAAATACGCGGAGGGGAGTGAGTGGGGCGCGCGCGCGCTGGTTGATCTATTAATATATAAGCCTGGAAAACACCTCGCGTGCGTCCACGGGGCTAAATTTATGTGCGTTCGGACGTCACTCGCGTGTCTCTGACCCACGCCTCTACCCCATGCATCGCACACGGCCCACGGCTTGGCTATGAAGAGGTACAAGCTTGAGGTGAATGATTAAACAGTGCGATGGTTAAGGACCTAGGAAAAACTTGACGAGACGGGAAAACAGACAAACAAGGGCAGATAAAACTAGACGGGTCAACATGTCGGCGCCGCGTATATGTGGGTAGCGCATAAACTCCGCTGTTCGAGCCTAGCGCGAGAAGCTACTCAAATAAAACTTAACGATGACGTCGTGATCGCTGCTAACTCTTTGACCCTTTCAGTGTTGGCCGCAAGAAGCACGAATGGCGTCAAAGTTCTCGCGGCATTGGATCTACTTGCCGACAACAGAGAGGCGAAGAAAGAGGCGGGGAGGTTAACCGAGGCCGTGCCCACTTGGATGCCCTACACTTGGGGGAAGGGAAAGGGGGGAAATTGCTATTTTTTTCCCGTCTTTCCTTCTATTCATTTGCCGATAAAGTAGCATAACTCAGTGCCACGTAACTGAAGGCGCGGAACGTCGTTATTGGCGAAAAACAAAACAACGCGCATCAATTTACTATAAGCCATATTATAATCGGGAGCTTCTTGTACTGCATCACTCACAATTATAACCTCGCCTGGAGCACGTTGCCAAATGCGCAACGCAGAGCGGAGCTGGGCCAAGTGTGTTCTCAGAAGGAAACCCTGCCCCATATTGATATTCTGCAATGCTTCTGGCGGGGGCGTACCAAGCACCGTGACTGCTGCTCTCTGCATTTCATGCCCACTTATATATAGGCGCGTCGTTGTCTTCTGACACGAATGTTGGCACGGTCCTCATTCGCATATCTCGTCGCGCAAGGCAGCGGGACGCTTTGTATACAGAGATAACTCGTCCTTATGGAAAAAAAAAGAAAAAGAAGAAGAAAATGTTTCTATCAAGATACCATAAAGATCTGATTGGGTCGTGTAAACAAGAAATATGGAATCCGAAAGCCCTTCACAGCAACGTTTCATGGGATCGCCGGAATTGAAATAACTCCTAAGTGTCATATGGACAAGCTTACAGCTTTCTTCATACGATGTACGAGTAAGCGCTGGCGTGAGGGCGAACTTCATAATTACGGAACTCGTTCGTGCTTGCACAGAAATGTGAACAAAGGAAGGCAAAATTAGTTGTTTTACTTTTTCACATCGCGGTCTCTAAAGCATTCTTCTCCCACTACGTTGAAATGTGGGACCTCTGCATGTTCAGGTGCTTGATCGTCTCCTCGAAGCCGCAGCTGTCGCAAGCAGGGCTGTTGGTCATTTCAATGCGGAATGAATAGGTGCTCGGGAATGCCACGCCGAGCCACAGGCGGCGCAGAAGTGTCCTGTATCCGGCGCAATGTGGCAAGAAAAGTGCTCGCGACCGCGCTAGAGAAACTGGATGATCGTCCCTTGACAGAGGAAAAAGTTCTAGGACACCAGTCCAAACAGGTTCTGGCACTCTGGGCCTTCAGTTCTTTGCTCCAGTGCTTAATGACTTGTGAATTGTGCGACTGACTTTGAAAGCTGAAGCGCGAAGCATCGCGTTATTATGTGGATTTTTCTGACTTTATTTTTCCGCGTGTGTTTATTCTATCACCTTTTATTCCCTTTATCCCTTTTCCTAGCACAGGGTAGCCAGCCAGCACTCTCACTGGTTAACCTCCCTGTCTTTTCCTCTCACCTCTCTCTCTCTCTCCCCTCTCTCTCTCTCTCTCTCTCTCTCTCTCCCTCCGCATTATTAGCAGACTTATATTCACGACGGACATACATGGAGAGGCGGAATCGTCATTGCCATTTTCATGACGCAATCGCGTGGTCATTGTCTGATTGATCTAGCGTGGAACATTTATTTGATCTGATTGGGATGCGTGTATACACGCGATCTATATACTGCTTTAGCCGCAGGGGCGCGGTGGTTTCGTCTAGACCCCGCGTTCTCCGCCGGTTTTACTGGTTTTGCGATAAAACGTGCAGCTCCGATTTTTCTCTACGTTGCATCGCACCGCAGATTGGAAAGACACGCAGTGCGCCCGTTGCGATAAGTGGCTCTTATACTATATCTTTAAGCAAAACCGGCGTCCGAATCCGTACTTTCTGGCCGCAGAAGATGAAAGAAACGGATGGTAAAGACAGGAAAAGAAGCGCCAATTAATTCTGTAGCCTTTCTTGTTTCTTTATTTCCTTTTTTATAGTTCTTCGAGCGTTTTACTTTATTCTTTTGCCCTCGTGCCTAAACAGCTTCCTTTCCTTTTTTTTTTTTTTTCATTCTCTTATCTTCTCCAACCACTGAAAGTGGGGACGGTAGAGGATGGAGGAATGAGCAAGTTTTGTGGCGCGCGTATGAATCTCGGTTTTGGCGCAGTTTTACGGCTCCCTAATGGAGTATAGCGGCCGTAGAAGTGGGCCTCTGATTTACCGCTTTCTGTGCGCTTTGCGCTCTCTCTCTCTCTCTCTCTCCGTCTCGTCTCTTTCTTTCCACCGGTCGTTCCGCGCCCTTCCCCGTCCATGACGGGTGCGGACGCCGCAGGGCGCCTTTCTGGCTCGCGGCCACGTCCGTCACTGTCCAGAGGCGTGTCGCACTTTCTCTTCATTTCTGGGCAGTCATTTCCGAGCGAGAAAAGAAGGAAAAATAGAGAGAAAGAAAGAAAGACGAGTATAACGTAAGAAAATGGGGGAGCAAACTGGAGATGGAAAGAATGACGCGCTGCAACGGCTTTGGAGCGTTGGCTACGGTCGCATCGTATTTAGAGCGTTCCGAGAAGGAAAATGGGAGCAAACATTAATTTCGAGCGAATGAAAATTTACAGTCTTCCAAGCAACGCGCGAACTTCGTTTGTGCGTGCTTGAGTTTGAGTGTGTGTACGTGCGTATTATTTTTTAAAAATGATGCGCTTGTCATTGCGTGATGTGCGCACAGTGAAGGCCGACGGCATTCTAAGGCTGTCCATATATATTACGGTCGCTCTATGTCACGGGATCGATGACTGTGCGAGTAGCGACGGTTGAATTGCGATGCGCACGAACTAGTGGCGGCGAATACAACTTTATTTACACAGGTATGCCCTCGAGGCCTATTAAGTTCTAGTATTAAGCGGTAGTATTAAATGTTAGTAAGAGGGTTTCGTTATCATATCAGGGAATCTGAACTGACCTCCTGGATGTAGGAGAGGAGCGTGCGTTATGGCAGACCATTCAGCTATTTTTGCAGGCCATTTTCGTCTCGAATGCTGATCGCTGCGTGGGCGTCGTAGCGACGCCTAGTTATGGTGGTTGCCGGGTAAGTACAGCCAACCACAAAAGTTTACGGACCACGGGATCTCAGAAAACGTTAGATTTCCGAGCAGCCTGTA
The DNA here is from genome assembly GCF_050947875.1 of Dermacentor variabilis. Classification (NCBI taxonomy): domain Eukaryota; kingdom Metazoa; phylum Arthropoda; class Arachnida; order Ixodida; family Ixodidae; genus Dermacentor; species Dermacentor variabilis. Next base: position 32,245,425 of record NC_134568.1, read on the forward strand.
ACATTAGTCAGTAAAACCGAACATCACAATGTCGTTTCCACATAGTAGTAGAGACTGCAAATGCGAATATTAGGCTGCGTCGCGAGGCTGCGCACATATTCAGCTTTTTCTCAGATCTCGTGTTCCGTAAAATTTTGTTGTTGACTGTACATGCATAACATAGCACATGTGGTGCGTCCGCCGACATATCTTGGTGGCAAAGAGAACAAACGCTGGTCAGTTGGAAGGGTTCATCAGGCTTGCTTCGAGGTGACCTGTGCGCGATGTGAGAGATGATCGCGACGTACAAACAAAGCCTGCGCAAAACCACTTACTTTCTGGTCAAGCCATGGGAGGAGGAAAGAGAAAAGAAGAAGGCAGGGAGGTTAACCAGAATAACGTCCGGTTGGCTACCCTACACCGGGGGAATGGGAAAGGGGAAAGCAAAGATCACAGGGAGAGAGAGGAGGGAAGGAAAGAATGAAATTGTGGCAAGTTCGCTGACGCGTGCGGTTTTACAGAAATTGCCTTAATAGTCACAGGTGGTCGCACAAACCCGTCGTCCTTAAGAAACACAAAAGTGCCTTCACCGCTTTATGGGCCGACGGGCGATGGGGGCGGTGTTCCAGCAGCACCTGCACAGAAAGCGGCCGATTGTCCAGTTTTTGGAAAGCTTTGGCAAGTTCTTGTCTCTCTAGGGCATATCTTGGACAGTGGCACAGCAGGTGGTCGATGTTTTCTTCGGTGCCACAGACCTCGCATGCTGCACTGTCAGTCACCCCAATTAATGTAGAGTATGCCTTTGTGAAGGCCACTCCTAACCAAAGGCGACAGAGAAGCGTAGCTTCACGTCGAGGAAGTCCGGGTGGAGGTCGGAGCTGCAGGGAGGGGTTTAGTCGATGTAGTCGTGTAAGTCGTAAGTTTTGCGAGTTCCACTCGGTCACTGTGAGGCTACGTGCCAGGTGTCGAAGCTGCCTTGCAGCGCCAGTCCTCGAAAGCGGAATCGGAATGCTGTGCTCTTCTTGATGAGCTGTGCGAGCAGCGTTATCGGCGGACTCATTGCCACTGACTCCACAGTGGCCAGGTACCCACTGAAAAACGACTTCGTGGCCTTTTTGTTGGACATCATGGTGAAGTTTCACGACTTCGTATGTCAATTGGTCATGACCACTGAGCCTAGGAGCCCAGGAGAAGCACCTGTATGGATACGAATATGGCATTTGCAGGCTAAAAGATGCATTCCGAGGATGGTCAGTGATGCGGCAACAAAGAGCGGCAATGTAATCTGTGTCATTGACGGGCTGCTTCGGAAAAAAAAAAGTTCGGCAGTCTAAATATTCCGGGTATGGCGGTGTTTATTAAGAATAATTCAACTGTTATACTTTTGCGTCCTGCTGAATCGGCGAACTTCCTGCACTGTTGGCAGCGTGGAATGGACGTTTTTCAGTTCGACGAGGGCTTGTGTCAACTCCATTCTAAGCATTACTGCATCACTTCTATTTGTCAGATCGACTGCGACGGCTTCTATAGCGTTTCGAATGGCCGCAAGCCTCGCGGGTGTCGGCGTGTAGCTTCCTTTATCTTGATATACCTGGGGCCGCCTGTGTGGGGCTGGAATAAGCGATCTGAGACTGCGCTCTCTTCAACCTATACTCCCATTTTTCCTATAACCCTTCCACCACAAATGACTGTAGTCATGGCAGTGGTGCTCGCAAGGCAACTAAATTACATCCTTGCAACGATAACACGGTAATCCAAACGCGACATAGTTTGAAAGGAAGACGGAACTGAAGCGATCAGCAGGGATCAAACAAGGGTTGCCTCCAGCTGGAACCAGTGTTTCAACATGGGGACTCGTGTAGAAGGCACTGCTTCAGACACAGAAACTTCCCTTGTTCGACCTCTATTGAGTAATGGTTGTGGTCACTGCAAATCGAGGCGTCGCTGTGCAAGAACGCAGAAGTGGCCGTAATAACTTTGTGTTTCAGTGGCTACCGGTGCACGGCGACATCATTGGCAATGAACGTTCCCAAAAAGCTGCCCGTCAGGTATACTTGGAGAAAGCGAAAGCATCTTGATTCCGTTGCCGACAACGTGTGCAGCGCGGCATCTCAGCGGTCTTGCTCGTCCCATCACATTGAGGAAATTGAATGGAGCGTTCACTAAGCTGCACCTATACGTCATGAATCCCCATTTTATGAAGTTGCAACATGTACCCAATTTTACTCGACGGGAAGGAACGTTACTTTGTCGCCCGCGGGTAGGCGTTTCTTTTACGAACACATTTTCATTCATGATGGGAATGGCGGAAAGTGCCAATGGCAACACGTGGGGCGTATAGAAGCCGTAAAGCACATCCTATGCGAGTGCCCATCATATTATGATGAGAGGCCTGCCCTTCGGGCAACCTTAGGTGACCAGCCTTTGACAGAAGATCTGGGGCCATGGTCGCGTGCGGTGTGCAGGGCCACCAAAGCACAAAAGCGTTGATACGCTTCTTGAGATGCACCAGCATGTATCGCCGCTTTTGACTGAATTAACGATGAACGCTTGCGCTTGTGTGTGCGCGTATAGTGTGAACGCTTTCTCTCCGTCTATTTACCCTCTAATACCCGTTCTTCTTTCCCTTGTGCAGGGAAGGCAATCGCGCTCAGCCTCCCTGCCTTTTCCTTATAATTCCTCACTCTCTCTCCTATTCCTGCTATCGCTTCGTTATTCGCCAAGCCCAGCAAACCTGGCTAAACGAATCTGGCTCTCATGCAGTACTCATGCATCCACTCCTCGTCGCGTCGCTGACAGCACTCCGGTGCTGTCAAGCAACCGGAGGGCAAATCTCAGAGTACTCGAGAGCATGCAAGCTCAAGCGCTTAGAAGATGTCTCGGTCTACCGCGATGTGCTTCAACAGCCGCAACAATTGCCATCACCTAGGAACATCCCATCAGTGCATATATCGTCACAGACGCCCTTAGAAATCATCTTCGTAACCTTTCCCGACTCCAATCTGAATGCCTTGCTTCCCTCTCGAAAAGTAGACCAGATGCAACTTTTTCAGGCATTGTAGGCTCGTACCGGTCCTGCGTTCCGTCCGATTTCACGCGTGCAGTAAGATAACCTTGTCCTTTGTGGTGTCTCCGGCAGCCACAAGTGCGGCTTTCCATTCCAGGAGTTGGGAAGAAGTCCGACTTGCCAACTTGTGCCCTGAATCAAGCCTCTTTACATCGACTGCATGATTCATACTCCAATCGAGTTCACGTTTATACAAATGGCTGTTCAACTCTAACCAGCTACACTGGTGCGGTGGAAATTCCACAAAAGCTCTGCTGCGATATTTGAAGGCTACTGGATTGAATCAGCGTCTGTGATCTGGACTGAGTGACCGAACGATATACCCAGTAGACTTTCTTTTCTTCTTTTAATCTTTCCGTCCCCTTTTCCCTTTCCCCAGTGTAGGGTAGCCAACCGGGCTCAGTCCTGGTTAACCTCCCTATCTTTCCTTTATCATTTGCTCTCTCTCTCTCTCTCTCTCTCTCTCTCTCTCTCTCTCTCTCTCCGTCGATGTCAATCTGCAAGAAGTTCAAGATCAGCCACGTAACAACATCGACAGGATCCGAACTTTCTGCCCTCCGTAGCACAGTGCTATATCTGCAGCAACAATCACCAAATCACTGGGTTATATACTGTTATCCATAGGCAGCCCTGCAATCACTCTTATTATCTCTGCACTACAGCCCACATGAACAGTTGGTAGCAGAGATACAATTGCACTACCATCAAGCGGTTGACGGAGGCCACGACATTGTGTTTAAGTGGCTACCCGGGCACTGTAACATTGCTGGCAATGAAAGTGGCGACAAAGCTGCCAGTGAGGCACAATGATGTACGTGACAGCACCTCGATACCATTGTCGAGAACGGATGCAGCGCGGCACCTCAGTGGTCTTGCCCATATTATTACTGTAAGAAAATGGAGCACACCGGAGTTTACCAACCGGCGCCTATATAGACCCGCATATGTCATCGCAGCTTTTACCTGGTAATAACCGACGGGAAGAAACGCTACTGTGCCGCTTGCGAGTAGGTGTTTCTTTCACAAACGCCTACTCATTCCCAATTGGAATGGCGGACAGTCCCAATTGCAGCAGATGTGGTGTCGAAGAAACAACCAAACATCCTGTGCAGCTGCCCTACATACAAAGACGAGAGGAGTTCCCTTCGTACAGCTTTGGAGCACTTAGACGACCGTCCTTTCACAGAGGAGATCTTGGGCCCGTGGTCTCCTGCGTCTGCTATGTGCAAGGCCACAAAGGTGTTGGTGCGTTCCTTGAAATGCACCAGACTGTATGACCGCCTGTGACTGACTCAGTGGTGCACAGTGGACACTGTGACCTTCTTTCTTCCTTCTCCTCTTTCAATCCCATTTCCTGCTTCCCCAGTGCAGGGTAGCCTACCAGGCTCAGCCTGGTTAACCTCCCTACCTCTCCCTTATGACTTATCTCTCTCTCTACCTCCTGTCGGACGACGGCTTGGATAAGGGGTATAGGAAAAGAAGGCGGGCCGAAGGACTTAGGTTCCAGGGTAGTTGGAGCGGCCGCCTCGAGTTCACGCCAAGCGATACGAGCAAAATTATCGCAGATGCTGGCTGGGCGAACGACATAATCACACGATGTTGTCGCTGCGGCATTCGGCAGACGCTGGAACCGATGTGTGATGCGTCGGCTTTTCACATGTGCAAGGCGGCGGCATTCTTTAATGAGGGCGTCAACAGTCGTAACGTTCGCAAACACAAGCAAGTTCAAGACATCGTCGGCAATACTTCTAAGGACGTGCCCAACTTGGTCCGCCTCGGCCATGTTTTCGTCGGCTTTGCGTCAGAGGGCAAAGACGCCTTGTATACAGGTTACATATGGCTCCGTAGACGTCTGTACGCGAGTAGATAATTTCACCTTGGCAGCGAGCTGTCGACCCAAGGGGTTCCCAAATAAGTCGCGAAACTTCTTTTTGTAGCCGTCCCAGCTTCTGAGCTCGTGTACACTGGTTTCAATAATACTCGAGGCGTTCCACCGAGGTAAAAGATAACGCTCGCGAGCATGATAGTAGGGTCCCATCTGTTGTTAGTGCTGAGACGTTTGTAGACGTTCAAACACACATCGACGCCGGTATCGTCCAGTCCTGAGAAGGCGCTACGACCTTTGGGGGCGGAAAGCGTGACGAAAGTCGTTGTGGTAGGTGGGGCGCAGCCGGTGTAGTCGAGGTTGATTGACCGGAGGCCATGGTGAAAAGCTCGAGTGAGCATCCGCCGTGGAGCTCCGTGGCGTGGTCAGAGCACGAAAATTGACAGTCACTTAATTGTCCTTACATGATTTGAATTACCTTGATTCACTTTACTCCACCTTAAGTAACCTTGCTCCAACTTGTTGTGACTTCAATTCCCTTCACCGTGTTTCATCTTAATCCACTTTAATTCACCTTAATTCCCCATAATGACAAATAATGAACGTTGTTGCAGCATTTACTATCTTCTGTGTGACTACTGAGGCCATACAAGACGCTGATTGCGTCACCTTCTCCCCGCTAGCTGCACTGTCACGTGCTCAACGACGCACGCCCTAGGCACACCTTTAGTCAACCAGAACCGTGGAGCCGCCGTGACGTCGGGAAAGCGTGCTCGTTTCGCATCCCGGGGGCCCGGGTTCGATTACTACCCGGACGGAAATAATTTTTTCTTCAAAAGCATTAATTTACCTCGTTTACACGAACCTCCCCGAGAATTGTGACGTCAGGCCAAGCATTTCTTTTAAATGTGTTTTTACTCTTCGCACAGTCGGCCGATTTTGATATACCATCATCGCTCGATCACGCCGGATTATCTGCCTCATGGGACGTGTAATGCTTTCGCATTTAAAACGTCTGTGTCCTGTGCATTGGGGGCCACGTTAAAGATCCCCTATAGGTGGTCAGAATTAATCCCGAGTCCCCCCACTACGGCGTACCTCAAAATACAATAGTGGTTTTGGCACGTAAAACACCAGAATTCATGTATGCATCTACACGCGCACTTGGTCGGCGCGGTCGCTAACGGTATGCGCCTATACGTTCGCGCCGGAGAAGAGACTCGGGTTATTAAACGTTGATCGCGCCGCCCGCACACCTCGACAGAGTAAGCGTGTACATTCCGAATCAGGAGTGGCGTGGACACGTCCGTATATACGGGCGCCACCTTAGCTCGACGACAGTGCGGCACAAGCGGCGAGCTGTTGAGTATATATATGCTATGTATGCGTACTGCTGATAGGCGCACCGCAGTGCAGACCTTGCTCGGAATATCTGCGGCCAACTCGCGGCGCTCGACCCTCTGGTTATGAACAGTTCTCTTTAATGAGTTATGCGGCGGTAAGATTGTATCTATTCCATCGAGACGACGTCCTCCTAATTAAATTCGCCGGGCGTGCACGGACTTTGTCACTGCTTGCACTCGTTCCTCCCCTTCGCGCTTCACTCTCGTTTTTCTTTTGTTTCCAAGACTTGCACGAAGCGCCTCGGCTGCACCTGAGCTCCTCTTATCATCGCTCTTTTAAAATTTTAATTATTCGACCGTATTTCAGCAATACGCGAGTGGATTTGTACCGCACCTCAGGCAATGCGGAGAAAGCGGATTTTCAAGTGAGTCCTCGTACGCCCGGCTTTCCGCGCGGCGCGGAAACCAGCTAATTAACGGGGATATAAGGAACTTCGTCCTGCCCCTGTTTTTTTTAACCCTCCCCCCCCCTGTGGCGTTAATTAGTCGCGCGATAAAGCCCTAAAAGTCTGATCTCGATAACGTGCTCCCGCAAAAGCGGCATGAACGAGAAAGAAAAGGGGAACATAAATACAAAGAACATCCACGGTTGTGTAGGCTTTCACGATTGTCGAAAGCGAATGAGTAGGACTTTTGGTAAACTTACGTTGGTATTCTGGGGAATCCTATAGACTGCGTGATTTAGACATAAAAGACGGACTTTATCTTTCAGGGGCTGTCAGGAGTGCCAACGGAAAGTACGTGCAATGGCTTATCTATAATAGCTTGCTGGCATGTAATATTTTGACAGGGAACTAATAAGTCCCTATAGCATGAGCTCGTCCATTCATTAAAGCTACTGAACTATCTCACTTTCGGGGGTGAGCTCAAGTGAGAATGCCCTACCGATTCGAATATGTTGGTCAGCTTGTATACGGGGCGTATTCCATGCTCAAGTTAACGACGATGTTTATTTCTTCCCCTCGTTTCGTTATATCCCCTTAAAGGGACACTAAAGGCAAATGTTAAGCCAAGCTTAACTGATACATGAATGCTCGAGCATGTCTAAGACGTCAATATTATCGCGAACAGAGCTTTACTAATAAAAAAAATTGAGGTAAATGCAGGACACGGTTAGAGACTCCCCCGGGGACATTCAAGTACAGTATACCCGTTCAGGAAGACCCCTCATTCTGTCGCTAGTACTTAACCACTCGTAATAAAAGGTCGTTACACTGTATTCTGAGACGAAAGGAAAATGCTACTTGCCTAGTTTGTTTGTTTGTTTGTTTTTTAGAAAGAAGAACTTATTCATGGTTACCCTTGATAACGACACGGGTGGTCGAAAGACTTTGTTTATATCGACCATGCGCCGCCCGCACTTTCGCGTTTCAGTAGTTTGGTTATCGCGCCAGTCCTACAGTGGCGTTGCTGGCTCGCGAAACTCTCACAATCTGCAAGTAGCAGAGAGTGTGGTGTCCATGCGATGTCGCGCGCTTGCCTACAGAAAACCGTAGCGCCGTCTCTCGGGCGCCGTTTTACACACCAACGACAGTAAAAAAAGGAGGGGGGAGGGAGGGGTGTGTATGCAACGCCGCCACTCCCCGTTCGGGGGTCGCGCGATTTGAATTTCTCAAAGGTGTGCGGATCCGTCTGACCCAATTTTCTCGTAAACTAAGTATTTTCTTGGCACGAAACAAACACTCGAGGTGTCTGGAATGGATTTAGTACTTGCCTTTAGTGTCCCTTTAATGGTCTGCACATGATGCTTCCTATCATACACCGTGGATGAGTTGTTCACTTCACTTCTGGACTCCTATACTCCCCAAAACTTATTACGCTAGAACTGCCGTAAAAGCAGATGTCAGCGACTCGCGATGTAGGGCATATTGGCCTCGAGGGCTACCGCTGGAGAGATCGGCGCTGCTCTCGCTATGACGTAGAAAGTGACATCACGTGACTCACCTTCGCACATTCGTGCCTTTGCCGCAACCAACGCAGCTCGCTTGCTGTGTGAATGAAGCGTTGATATTAGGGTTGTAGATAACGTGTTTCATTAGCGAGGCAGCAATTTAGTTGCCCCCTCTTATTAAATCATGCTTTACTGATCGGTGCCGCAGTGCCTCACACATTCGACCAAGCCCGGGGTTAGTGATCACACGAACCCCAAAACGAAGCAGCAGCGAGATGCTTGCTGAAAACGAAATAACGGGGCGAGCAAGCGATGCACACAGGGCCTGTAGCCAGCTCGCCTCGATATGACATCAGTCAAGATGTCCTGCGCAGAGATGCATGCGATTTGCATGCGCGCACACGGCGGGGGCGCGGATTGAGTTGGCGAAAAAACAGTAGACGTTCCATGTATCAGTATAGACCGGTGATAAATCATCGTCCCGCGATAATCCTGAAGAAAGTGGCAAGCCGCACTTCCCGCCACGAATGCTGTGAAGAGTACTTTTATTGCGGCAAAACTGTGTATGACTATTTTTATGAAATATCACGCGGACCTGATTATCCATATGAAAGAACAAGGTTGCTCGCTCGCTAAAAACAACCTTCGCTGCACCGGACTAGGATCTAAGCGCCAGGTTTTTTCGCAGCCAAGACGCCACACGTACAACGCTGAAAACATGCAAACACTTCCGAATTAACCGTGGCTTAACCGCTGGCAATGGCGAACACTTCACAGCCGATATGACGCGATGTCGATATCTACGTCACGGATAGATTCCAGCAGATGGCGCCAGGATACGTCCTCGAGGCCAATAGCATTTTCAGCTAGAGGTGTGCGCCATGTCGGTGCACGTTAAAGAACCCCAGGTGGTCAAAATTTCCGGAGTCCTCCACTACGGCGTGCCTCATAATCAGAAAGTGGTTTTGGCACGTAAAACTCCATAATTTAAATTGATATGTGCGCCGTGTCGGTTTCGACCAGCGTTGGCGGCATCATCGGCGCGGCACCGGTTTATTCATCGGCGGCGTGGAAACCGAAACCACAAATTTAAAAATCCGTTTCGCTACATCCTTCTTTGCTAAACTGGTTGAAATTCTGGCCTTTTCATACTAAAGGCTGAGAGGGCCGAATACAGAGGTTTTGAAACTGAGAGAAATACAAAAGGTTTGGAAGTCTTCTGCTCTTCAGCCGACATATCTTTTTTTAAAAATTGGCGCATATCTAAAAGCGTATATGCTGAGTGTGTTTGTGAATTCCTTTCTCCTCAAATATGCAGAGTCTTGCTGTTGCACCGTAGTTGCGATTGTTTTCTTTTTTGCTATGCCTCGGTTTAAATGAGATATTTTTCCACTGGGCAAAGAGTCAGTGAATTCGTCTAGAATTGCTAAGCGAGCAACGACGCACGTCACACTCTCTAGATGTGTTAACCTTGCTTCCACTTGTTCTGAGTGAGATTGTGTTTATACAGTATGCTTTACGTAAAACAACACAGACCTTTTCTGTGACCAACTTTTGCGGGGCTCAGCCTTTAAGCTGCCAACCAATCAGCAGATGTTATAACGCACATTCCCGACTGCAGAATATGTGAAATCACTTGCTCTGAATATTAATCGCCCTTTGCTTATGTAACTTTTCTTACAACGTCCTTTTTCCCTGAAGAAAAAAGAATCAAAACACTTCTTTTTCTGCAGCAGATGAGTGAGTGAGTGAGTGAGTGAGTGAAGAAACTTTGTTGTGAACGCCTGCAGAACGGTTAGCATTCCCCTGTCAGGGAGGCGTTACCGTGACGCGGCCATGACGTCTTCGCGGCGTGTGGCGCCTCTACTTCGGCCGCGGCCGCACTATTCCCTTTGGTCGAACGCACCTGCCCCTCTTTTGGGGTGGCAGCCTCCCTCCGGTTTCGCTCGGTCGTTGCCTTTCGAGGGCCGCCGAGATCTGCTGGACGGCCTGAGTTTGGACATCTTGGTCATAGCATCTCGTTGCGGCCTCGAGCCGCGGCGGGATCGTTGTTATTGTTCCAGCTTCATGCGGATTCTTAGCACAGTCCCAAAGGATGTGAGCTGCAGTGGCTCTTTCCTTTCGGCACACACAACACAGATCACTTTCATAAACACTTGGACGCACGTGCCTCATCAGCACCGGGGTGAATAACGACCCCGTTTGAAGTTGTCGATATAAAACCGCCTCCTTACGGGTCAAGCCCGGATGAGGTGGCGGCATAGTCCTTCGCTCTAGTCGGTACTATTTCACAATTTCGTTGTAGGAAGTCATTTTGTCCTTGGTTTCCCACCACCACGACGGGTCGGCTGTAGTAGCAGCGGCACGGTTGGTTAGTCCTCGCGCCGCCGCGTTCGCCGTCTCGTTGTGGTTTGCGTTACCGCGATCCGACACATCACTGCCCATGTGGGCCGGAAACCACTTTATCACCACACACCGACTTTCACTCGCGAGATCGACCACACGCAACACACGCGCGGCTTCACCACACACCTTGCTCTGGCGTAATTTTTCACTGCCGTCCTAGAATCACAGAGCACAGTCGTGCACTCGGGGTCGGCGATGGCCAGGGCAATGGCCACCTCCTCGGCTTGATGCGCCCCTCGAGTCCGCACACTCGCCGCTGTTCTCGTTGCACCGGTCGATGATGAAATTTTTTTTTTGTTCAGCTATGTAATGATGCGATAGAAAACAAATTTGCTCAGTTTGTTAACTCGTCGTCACTAAGTTGAATAAACGAAGTGTGGATTAGTAGAAATGCAGGCATTGCTCGGATGCACAATTATTAAAAAAAGAGTTCTTTTTTAACGTGCACGTCGTAACTGTTTTGTAATTCACTGCAGTTATCGGGGTCAGTTGCATTCAATTTTTTGTGTGAATGCTACAAAGAAACAGCACCATGCAATAGGCATGTAAGCCTATATTTCTTACTTGTATAAAGCTAGAAAAACTGCTTCGAATGCAACGGTCGGAATAATGCGTAAACTTCCAACCGACATCTGAAACACATCGTGGGCAGAAATTTCGATCTTGCTACAAGCTGCATCTCTCGGATTGATGCCGCTGTCGGATATATCGCCAATTCTACCCGCAGCTACAGTTCCCACGACCCTCAAGCCGTGATACCGACATACCGATCGAGGCCGCTGTTTCTTTTCGTTGCGCCATATTACGCTTTTGGAGAAGTTTCAGAATCCCACGTTGCGCTGACTTGTGACGACACGCATGCGCAGAAGCGTGAAAAGGAGGGTTACTTTTGTTTGCATCGTCTTATTCATCGCTCCCCTGCTTGACATGACTATATGCTTGAGACAGGCAAAAGAATTAAGCGAGACAGCAGAAGATCTCAAACAAAGCTGGACTGACTTAAAAAAGAAATCTTTATACCCATTTAAATGGTGTGCCGATCTCGCCGACGTCCCGGCGCACACCTCTGTTGTCAGCGAACGCGACGGTCCAACGACTCACATACATCACTTACGAACGATGAGCGTTGCCTATTGCGCAATAGATGAGTGAATCTGAAATGACAGAAGTATAGCCTAGTCGAGTGTCCGTGAGCGTTAGAGCCACGTATTCTTTGCGCAATTAAGCCCCTTCGGAGTTTTTTTTACGTGGCCATCCGTTGTGCGTATGAAGAGCGAAACTTTCTCGGTTCGCTAGGGCACCGCGATGAAACTTATAGTAATGCCCGCGGATGTTTGCGTCGTGCTGACACAACTGCGATATGCACAACTGGAGCAGCAGAGGCAGCGCTTCTGTTATCCCTGCCCGTTTTTTGTCCTGCTGCGAAGGTGAACTGCAAATCTCTCATCACATTTGTTTGCTGAGCGCGGGAACGGTGAGCTTAAATGTGCCTTTGTGTCGTCTGCCACAGGCCTCTTGTTCGACATATCAGCATGCGATGCGAGATGGGTTCTTCGCTGCTACTCGAGCACATCGCTGTACGCGATTCGCTTTCACTGCTCCCACTTTTGCCGGAGTTACCACCCTGCGCCACGAAAGCCTCAGCGGTCGCTAAGACGCAAAGCGAAGGCGTGCCTCGTCACTTGGCGTCACTTCACGTTGGCTGCAGTGGTTGTCCTCTAGCGTTGGCCTGGCATGAGTTCGTGACTTCAAAGATGAACAGCGACAGAGCTAAGCTGGATGCCACGCTCAATAGCCACAAGGCGGCACGTCGTGTGGAAATGCCCGCTATAGAACACGCCGTCAACCCTATACAGAGCCCGGTGCTGGAAACAAATCCGCATCGTCCGCACCGCCACTCCTGTGGTGCCTCCGCTGCACTTTCTTTCACGGGGGTCAAGGTTGAACGGTAAAGTTGGTGCCGGCGGTTGTCATCGGCATTCACGCGCACTCCCACTGCTGCGGATAACTTTATTCACGTCGTTTCCTTCTTTATTTATTTTAGCGTCATTCATTTTGTTTTTATATCATTTTGTACCATGGTTTAATTATTGATGTTTGGGATTACTTGCTATTCGATGGTCTGTTTTCTCAACTTCACTTCATAAAAAGAGAAGCAGCTGAAAACTACAATGGCTTCACTGTTATGGATGGTTGCCAGAAAAGAAAAAAAAAATCTGCCGCGTGTGTTCCCTGTATACTTCCCATAGGGGAACAGGGCCCATGGCCTCCGGGATGGCTCGATGGCTTTGTCGTTCCGCTATGAACACGAGGTCGCGGGTCCGGTGCCTTGTCGGGGCAGCCGCATCCCGAGGGGAGGCGGAACGCAAAAGAACGCGCGTGTACTGTGCTTTGGGCTCGCTTAGACCATCCGAAGTGGTCAGTTTAATTCAAAGTCCTCCACTGTAGCATCCTTCATAACCCCTGTGTAGCTTCGGGACATTAGAACCAATCAGTCAGTCGACAAGGCTCGTATTAGCATTCGTAAGTGCTGCCTGACGTTAACCTTCGCCATCGATCTTCTCATTATCCAGTCAATCGCTATCATGAGCGGCACGCACTCGAGTAGCTGTCACTGAGGAGACACTGTTAAAGGTATCGTAAATAAGGGCCCATATCCGAGAGCTCACAGCTTTGCGTGATGAAATGGCAGCACATTGTTGGGCCTTAGCGATGTAGCGTATGTAAATAACTTACTACTGCGACGGCTGGCAAGGATGATAAGATGATAAGGACGGGTGATAGGGGCCGCATTATAATCCATTATAATTATATAATTACAATAGGGGCCGCATTATATAATCCTCAGCTTCATCCTCGATGTATGGCGAAGAAAAACAAAACTTGAGAATAGCCTGATCTCGTTGGGTGCGCACTGCAAGAAATGTTCGCAACAGCAACAACAAAAAAGGGGAAAATAACAAATGACTTGACGTGCGTCTTCTTCCCTTGAGTCCATATCAGTGTTTTCTGCTGGGAACTGAGTCACTGAAGTCATGCACCTGCGGCAGCAGCAGTTGGGAGCCGCAGGTGCTAACCGGTGGCCGATAGCAAACTATCGCAATACACAAAAACTGTACTGGTTTCAAGGTAATGCCGCTGACGCTACTCACTCGCGAAGTCAGCTCATGGAGAGGGTGCGTAGGAATCGATTCCGTTCTCCAAGACGGGCGCAGTTAGAAAGCTTCGTGTGCTTGCGCGAGACATCGAATTGTTCACGTGAAACGAGCCAAGTGTTCAATAACACAACCGACTGCCCCGCCTTGACCCTTCGCTGACCCGTCGCGGTGGCTTAGCGGCTATGAAGTTGCGTTGCTAAACACGAGCTCGCGGTATCAAATCCCGGCATCGGTGGGCACATTTCGACGTGGGCGAAACGCAAAATGCGGCGTGCCTCATAATGAAGTTGTCGTTTTGGCACGTAAAACCCAGGAGTTCGATTCAACCCTTTGCTGCGCCTGCGAATTCTAGTGGACACGTCCCTGCACGAGACAACACTCCTTTGTTGACAACGGACACAAGTAAACTCTTGTGAAAGTATTTTGGGCCCCGTTTAGTAATGGCCGGGAACAGCGGTCGCGTGGAGACCCTTGAGCAAATTCTTTGATTGTCCTCGTTATATCCTACTGGGAGAATCGCTGACGACTGTGCTAGCTCATGATAGAGAGAGAGAGAGAGAGAGAGCAAAGACAGGAAAGGCAGGGAGGTCAACCAGAAGAGCACCCGGTTTGCTACCCTACACTGGGGGTGGGCGAAAGGGGATTAGAAAAAGGAAAAAAGGGAGAGAGTAAGCACTGAGTCCGTGTGGGAGGGACACTATAAACGATCTCTTAAGCCGGTGCCGGTGACAAGCGATTCGTGCACTAGTGCACGAATCGCTTGTCGTGCCAGTGACGGGTGTGGCCACGGTCCGAGTATCTTCGACTCGGTGAACGGTCTTGAGTCCAGTCGGTGTAAAGTTGCCAGTAGAGAAAGGCGTCGTACATCGTAGCGAGGGCAGGTACACAATAGGTGCTCGATGGTTTCTTCGCACCCACAAGAGTCGCACATCGGGCTCTCGGCCATTCCCATACGGTAGGAGCATGCGTTCGTGAAAGCCACTCCCAGCCACAAGCGGCACAGCAAGGTTGTTTCGGCGTGGAAAAAGATAGATGGCAGTTGTAGCCGTGGCGTGGGGTCAAGTTTATGTAATCGACAATTGAAGGCACTTGAACTCCAGAGATCTTGTGACTTTTTGCGTGCAAGTAGGCGAAGTTCACTGGCAGCGTCCGACCTCGCCAAAGGTGTTGGACGCCTCTGGGTATCTTCGTGGGCAGACCGGGCAAAGCCTTGTCAGCTAGGTTGTTGCCGATGATGTTGACCGACTACGTTTTGGGCTGATCATTTGGTGATCAGGATGATCGGTGGAAATCGATAATTCCTAGTAGAGGGTTACGAAAGCAATGTTACGCTTGTCAGGGCCAACAGATACGTGCAGGTGGCTTTAGTGATGATGATTGTTTACATATATCGATTTATTTGGGTGACGGCAACTGGTCAATAAACTCGCACATGCTACCTGGAAGCAACAATGCTGTTGGATTAGAGACCCTCGCTGTGTAACTAAGGTTTTCACCCACTTTCATTTCCATCAGTTCACCGTAGACAATGTCGAGTATCTCTATCGGAACGCCAAGTAATTCAAACTGAGGTTAAAAATAAGCTCGATAAAAGCATCATTTAGCCTCTTTCGAGTCCGTGGGCGTCACCAGTAATGCTGGTTAGGAAAAATGACGGGACATGGCGCTTCTGCAGTGTGTGCATTACCGCCATCTTAACAAAGTGACTAAGCAAGACGTGTACCCCGTACCCCCAACAAAATTTTACGTACATGTAGACACAAAGGAACTAATTATTACAAGAGCAGCAGCAGTCCCAGTTGCCCTTGTTCGTCTTCCTTTGCGCCATGTATCTTAACTGTATCGCAACAATATATCACCGGCCGATAGTAGGATACGCCTTTTCATTTTTCTTTTTAATTTATTTTTTGGCACCCTTGTAGCTTTCCATTGAGTTGTACCGCGTGATTCTACCATCGAGTGCATCGTGGAGGATAGAGAGAGAGACAGAGGGAAATCGCGCATAGAAAGGCAGGGATGTTAACCGAAGGTAGTTCTGGTTGGCTACCCCGCACGAGGGGAAGGGGTAGGGGAATGAAAAGAGAAAAAGAGCGGTAGGGCAGAGAGGGAGAGAGAGAGAGGAGCACAAACAATGTAACCGCATAAACTATACAGCGCTAGCAGGCAGGCGATCATAAAGTCTATCATGGGGGTCCGTAGACCACAGGAACCTGAGCAGCGTGGTTAAAGCATTCTGCCCGGAGTTTCTGCATCGCAGTATGTCCAAGCATTGCTTTCGCACACACATCGTGCAATCTCCGAAAGCAATGCTTGGGACTCTCTTTCCGCCGCGGTATATCTGACAAAGCCCTGGAACAGCACAACAGCGACACACCCTGCTTCGCGACGACATTACGGCGCTGTCTCTCCGCACGTTTTCCTCTTTATACCGTGGCGCCCAGCCTTTATGTTATAGAAAGGGTTAATTTACACGAATAGAATTCGTGTGTGCCGATCATTCAACGGCCTGAAATCAGCACGTTGAAAGAAAGTAGCCTGGTTGAAGGGAGAAAAAAAAAAAATCTCAACGAGAGCAAAAATAAGCTTAGAGCGTTTCGGAGCTCAGCCTTTCGTTTCCACTGTCTTCTTAGCGCAGATGCCGAGATGCCTCCGGGGTAAGGCTTCTCTGTCTGGTCCTTTCTTTTTTCTTTCTCTCGCGCCGTCTCCATTCTGTTCTTGATACGAACCCGCTCGCGCTCCGCTAACGAGCGCTCGGCGAGGTGCACTTTCGTTGGTTACTTTTTTTCGAAACGACCAGAAACGCCGAGGGAACTCTCTCTAACGACGCGGAGAGAATAAATTGGGAATTACACCGAAAGTAGCAAAAAATTCCGATGCAAAGGAATAGAAACAAGAATCGCGCGTTACAGAATAGCGAGGGCCAGACGTGAAGGGAAGGGGAACAACTGGTGGAAAGGGAGGATACCAGACACGCGCTGGGAAGACGAACGTAAAACGCGCGCGCTTTATTAACCGAGCGAGCTGTAATGGACCTGCAGGGCTTGTTCGTTAGGGATCGCTGCAGGCACTGCGCGCATGCTCGTTTTATACCTTATACTTAATAAGTGCCACGTTGAACGGCGGGATCAACAGTGGGCGGGCAAACACAACAAAATATCAACTGTGCAAAAAGAAAAGAAGAAGAAAACGGGCATCGACACGAAGCTCGTTTGAAGGATGCGAGAGGGGGAAAAAAAGGTGGGGAGGGAATGTAGGGGCGAATGGGAGACCGCATAAGGAAACGGGCGCACACCGTGTCCACCATGCATGGTGCCATCGCTCAGCGGCGTGGTTTGTGCGCGTGGCGTCGGGCGGAACCGCTGTAGAAGGAGTCGAGAAAGGAATGGGACGCTGGGAGGAGGCACATCACTCCGGGCAGAGGATCTTGGCCGCGGCGGGCTTTCTAGCTGGCATACCCTTGACGTACGTGCCTCGGGGAGGCGTCTCGCCTTGACGACGAACAACCAAAGTGGCAGCAGCAGCAGCAGGAGGGGGTGGGAAAAGGCGAGGAGGGGCGTTAATCTTGCCTCATTAAGAGGCAATGCGCGGAGGAGCGGAGTACCAGCAGCAGCAGCAGCAGCCGATCGCCTTTCGTCTTTGTTTACCCGAGGATCGCGGGTGCTCGCGCATCTCTGCCACACGCGCACGCGGAAATTGGGCAGGCGCGCGCACAGTGTCTGTGAGTGAGTGAGGGAGCGTGCGCGCGGCCTCACTAATTAACTAATCCTGCATGCGCTTTCTCGCGAGCCGCAGCTGGCGCCGCCGCCGCCGCTGCTAGTGCAGCTGCCCGCTGAACGTACACATACGCGATCATTTCGTTCCTTTGTGTGTCTGTTTATTGTGTCTTGGTTTATATTGTCGAGTCGACGAAGGCAAGCAGAAGGTGCGCGCGCTCCGCGGAATGCCCGCAAGTGCGCTTGGTGCCGGCCGCAAAACGCATACATTTATAAAAAAAAAAAAATAAGAAGAAACTATATATACCGGGAATTTGATGACGCCAGGTTGTGGTATAAATAGCACGCGCATATGCTGCTCGTCACCTGTCGCTCGCTTAGTGCGCATCAAACTTGTACACTAGTGTGTTTGTGCGTAAGCGTCCGTGTCCGGGTTAATTTGTATATTCGGCACGCTAGGTCACGTATTTTTTTCGCAACCCCTAATCACTGTCAGGCTTAGTACGGGGCCCAGCTTATCCTGGCGATGACTCTCTCTCTCTCTCTCTCCATTGCTGCCCAGGCTCGCTGCACTTACTTCCGTAATATCCATGGGCTTTCTCTCACGGTTGTTCCTATGGCTGGAAGTGAACAGATTGGCATGAGTTAGGAACGTGCGAAATGCGTGCAGGGTTGCAAATGCAAAAGCTTTTGAAGCACCGCTCGCGTTTTCATATTTGTCATCACAACCGAGGGGCTATTACAGAGCCGTAGTATAACGCGGGGTGTTTACTCAAACCACGCGGGAGCTCCTAAAATGAATAGTGAGATGAAGCCGCCCTCGATAGTGGTCACATAACCGTGGCAGAATTGTGCTTACGCATGGGAACAGCTGCCTTGTCTGTTGGGTATCATCGTGCGATAGAGTTTGTCCCCATAGGCTGCGCCGTCACGTCGTGGTGTGGCCTTCACAGCGGTGTTTGACTCCACAGGTTACTACGAAGAAATTTCGCAAAGCGTCATCGTGTACGTTGCACAATGCTGTCCTATTCGAATTTCCCACTTCGCACTCCGTACTAAGCGGTGTCCGCGGTGCCACCGCACTTCTAGCAGTCCGGCCTCAAAACAGATTCACTGCGGTCGGGACCACGAGAAACTTCGAATGAAGTATTCGAATCTCGAGTAAAGCCATTTCGTTTTAACGAGGGTTCGCAGTAGCATTGTAGCCGCAGAACGAAGGTCCCGAGATTGCGCATGCGTACACGAAGGCACTCTTTATTAGAGGCTGCGTCGCGCGCTCCACACGTTGCACCAAACTGGCAAGGGCATCACTTCGGTGATCGCGCAGTCCGCCCACGAAGCGAGCGGGCCAGCCTTCGAACGATGCCTGTGCACACTGGCCTGGCCCGGTGGTCCTCAGAAGCGCCGGGAAACGAATCTTGTACTCATACACAGTCCGCGGTGAACGAGCGACCTACGTTGCATTGTTTAACGCCGTCCGTTTCGCTTTTCCGTTACCGCGTTCTTCCAATTAGCTATTTGATTCACAATATCTTTCACTGCATTGCAGATTCGGCCGCTAAAAACGCGCAGTACGGGGCGAAAATGAAGAAAAGCATTTCTTTGTGTTTCACAGAAGTGCATTGCTATAAGAAAGCTGCGCGCAATCCATCGTCGTTGCTGTTCCGAAGCCCTTGACAAAGAGAAAAACCTCGACCTGCGCTGCCGTCTGCCTGGATGCGCGGTATGGAAGGCGAGGCCTGCACGTATAACAACGTTCGTTTCGCCGTTTTCAGAATGCGTCGTAATGAGCAAAGTGAACGAAGCAGGTGCACTTAGGCATCCCATCTCAAGTTCCGCCGCTATAAGATTTACATAAATAAGAATGTGGTGGCGATGACGACTAAAAGTAAGGCAGAAAGGAGTTAGTCAAAATCAGCAGCAATTTATAGGAGAGTAAACGCATATTGGGAATACAAGATGTGCTCAAGAAACCGTAATAATTTTGCGGCAATGAACATGACAAACCCACCCGGGCAAAAATGAAAGGTTTTCGGAAACTTTTTCGAGCATGCAGGAGAGCGAAAAGCCATACATGATTTCGAAAGATCGGGCGACAGGGAAAGGAAGAGATAATTAATTTAGCTCACTTCATTAGCTCCCAGTGAGGGCGCTCCAACGGCCCATGTGCGTTATGAGTTAATTACAGCATTCGGGTTGGCTTTTGCTCTTACGCTGAACGAATATCTCACCGAGCAAGTTCTTAAGAGCTGCATAACGGACAAGAAGAAAATGAACGTCCGCCTTGTATTTTTCGCCCACGGATTACTTCCGGCCTTTCTATATTTATGGCTGCGTTCCCCCTAATAAAGTCGTCTACGAACAACGTAGGCTGTCGTGCTTGACGGCGAACGAAATTCAGGGTAAAAAAATAGATTGCGTAAATGTGCGCGCACTAACGAAACACAAAATATGAGAAAGCGGGAGAAGTGGGGGAAAGAAACGCGGGAATAAAAACGGGAAGCCCCGACTTGGCAGGCCCCCTGCCACGGCCATCGCGGATGCAGAGTCAGACTTAATTGCTCCAGCGATCTGTTACGCGAAGGGCGAAAGGGCGTAAAGAATGGGGGAAAAAGAAAAGAAAAGTTAGAACAGCAAGGCGTGGAAGGTGATGAACGGTAGGAGAATTCTCGGGGTTAAAGTTTGCTTATAACGCGTGCCATCGAACGATGAATTGGTTCGAGCTTCAAATTTTTTTGGTAGCGGTAATGGTGAGAGAAAAAAAAAAAAAGAAGTGTTGGGAAAGTGCGGGAGAAATGTACTGTTAAGAACGGCCAGCTGCAGTGCAAGTTTTGCCACCCAGTTGCGACTATGGCGGCAACATTCCGGAAGCGTCGCCGCACACCTCTAGCCACGGCGTGACTAAGTCGACTGTGTGTGAACAACAATACGGGCGTCCTCGACTCTCCGTCGTTGGAGCCGAGTTTGACGAAGTCGTCATTGTAACTAAACGGGCTCGGCCGACTAACTATTGTTACTGAGCCGCGCGAACTTCTACTGACACCCCTTCCCACGCACCGACCAAGACGCCAGACAATGGGCGGCCGGCGGACGCGCTGCAGTTCAGGGAATAAATGCCCCTACGGTGCTTCGTTCTCCCCTACGGTGCCTGGTCAACTCGCCTACGGTGCTTCGACGGCCGTTTCCGTTCACCTGGGTATCAGGGGAGGACCGTGTGTTTAAAAACCGCT
Organism: Dermacentor variabilis; assembly: GCF_050947875.1. NCBI lineage: Eukaryota > Metazoa > Arthropoda > Arachnida > Ixodida > Ixodidae > Dermacentor > Dermacentor variabilis. The sequence goes on from NC_134568.1 coordinate 32,266,097, forward strand.
GTTGTGCGGCTGCTCAGGACACTCTTTCTCAAACAGTCATGTTAGACTGATATAAATACTGTAAATAAACACATATTCCTCGTTCTCGATGAGAAACAGTCCTTCCCTTCATCAACGTCATCAGCGTGGATAAGTTGGATGACGGCATGGGCCAGCTACCTTCTAATTCATGGCCGACTCCAATCTTGACAACGGATCACGAGCGATGGGATTGAACCCCCAATCATAACAGTGCGTATGCCGTTTCTCGCTTGAGCTCGCTAAATGGTACAGTGGCTTAAAAAAATCTGAATTAATTATTTGTTTAATTCATTCTACTATAGTACAGTGTAGGTTTTAGAGCACGCATGCGAAAGATATGCTGTTAACGGGAAGCTGAGGAGAAACATTGAAATAAATTTAGATTGGTGAAACATAGTTGTTCTGTGTTCTATTTTTATCCCTCTGGCGCAAAAAAAAAAGAAGAAAAGAAATTTGATTCCCAGCCAAGAACATGACGGTCAAGCAATCCATTTTTTTTTCTTACTAACTTTGCGGCGGCGTTACCACCCGCCCTCTATTATTTCGTATTTTCTGGCTTATACGTTAAGCCTCCGCTCAAGGTAAGAGTGAATAGTTCGTTCTTTTAGAAATGTTACTCCTTCCGCATTGGAATGGCCGACAACGCTCTCTGTAATGCCTGTCTTTGCGAGGAGACGCTGGAACATATTCTGTGCGACTGTCCTGAATATAATGTTCAGCGACAGTCCCTGGCATCTGTTCTAGCACACCTTGACAGTAGACCATTGTCCCTCGACACGATTTTCACATGCCGCCGACAGAAGACATCGCAGGTGAAGGCGACAAAGGGACTACTTCGGTTTTTGAAAGAGACTGGATTAGACAAGCGGCTGTGAGAGTGATGTCACGTACCAAGCCAGATTGATGGACTCCAACGGACGATGTGTGTGTGCTGTGCTATGTGCTCTCTCTCCCTCTCCCCCTTCCCCATCTTTAATCTCCCCCATCCCTCTCCCATGTGTAGGGTAGCAAACCGGTTAAGCTAAACTGGTTAACCTCCCTACCTTTCCTTCTCCACTTTTTCCTCCTCCTCCCCCCCTTAGAAATGTAATTTACTAGTACAGCTTAGGATAGGATAGGATACACTTTATTGCTCTAATTTATAGAGTCATTCAGCGGCCAGACCGAGTGCTTCCATCTTCTTGTCGATGGTGACTCCCGTCTTGCAGGGTTAGCGCCCCTATTCCAGGGCACCACTGAGCGTGGCTGCTCGTCGGGCATGGTGTACCAGCCCCCGTTGGAGGCATGGGCTGCCGCTGGAGAGCACACTCTCCCACTGCTTAAGTTATTTATTACCTCACTGTAAAGCGGGTTTAGTCGCTTTAAGAACAGAAAACGACATTCACTGCACAGTTTTTTGTTGCACATGCCAGTATAATGTAACGATTCTATTCGAATTATTTTCCTTTTCACGCTTCATCAATGGTCCGAGTGGCGCTCGGCCCGCGTTTATCAACGGGATCGGCTGGACGTGAACGCTGGATGATAGTAAAGCAATAAAGTCGTGATAAAGGAACTCTTACATTGCATCGACCCAGGGTCGGAATATCTCTCTTCGATGAATTCCCTGTCGTCAAACATATTCTAATGAAGCGCATAGCTGCCTTTAGTGGGCACCATACCGGATAGCAACTTCAGACTTTTATTATTATTTTTTTTTTTGCCCTCGTCAATTGCACTCCATGAAGGCGTAGAGCGGGAAATGTGTTTTCGTCGCGTCGGTAGCCCGCTCTCTGTAGGTCTTCGTTCAACGGTTGGTCCCTTTGCTATTAACCTCACGCGTGCTATATACGGGTCATCTGGAAACGTGAACGTCAACTGAAGATGTATTTAGCGCCAGCGACATTCCTTCCCTGACCCTCTTGGGGTTACGTATGATCGCTTTTCGATGCCGTATACCTCTGATTCTCAAAGTCCCTTCACAGCGACGGCAATCGGACTCGCCATCACTGTTTCTACAAGCGACTCTGCTATACGTGTAAGCGCGCTGGTAGAGGCAGCAAATGAAAATCTGTATCAGGGGCAAAATGATGGTCATTCTTCATGCTCTTGTCACGATAACCGCAGCCTTGAGAACGCCAGCTCGTCGAACTTGTGAGGCTCTTGAGTGAAAAAAAAAAAGAATAAAAGAAGGAGGAGTTAGATAATGGTCTGATGGCTTGAGTCAAAGGTGAATTTCGGATGCAGAGCGTATTCGATGTAATCTCTCTAAGCAACTGGTTGCTCGAGCCAAATAGAGAGAGTTCTGTGGCATACAAAAAAAAAAAAAGCGCATCGATACGCGAGATCTCGAGTGCGCATACGAGACCTTGATAGCGGCGATCAGGCGGGAAAGCAAACGATGACCCTTGAATAAACGGCTGGCTGTATCCGAAAAAAAAAAAAAAAAGGTCATAAAGTATGAAATGCATTAAAATAGCGCCGCAATAACCTTTCTGTCCCTCTAAACGTGCCAGTCGCCTCTCGAGTGATAAACACGATAAAAACTTGTATTGCAGGGCACGTACACAAATGCAAAGACAGGGGTATACCTACACGGGCAATCACAGGCAGCTCCGCGTGTAACGATGCCTCGCTTTCGTTATTCCCGTTTCATGCGTACCGATGTCGTCCTCCGCTATGAAAGCCCTTATTGAAGGAAGGCACGCGTCTTCCACGTTGGGAGGCAAGACGGATTCTACGGGGTGTAGAGTGAGAGAGAGGAAGCCCTTTATTGAACAAACAGTGATTAGCCAGCGTATTTTCTATTGCATGCTTATCTGCAGATAATGTGATGAAGGAGAAGAAATGCTCCAGAAGAAAGTGGACGGAAGACAAAAAAATGTGCAGGTCGTGTGATGTTACCGGCTGTAAAGTAAGTGTCCGATGCGATCATGGTAGATAATCTTGGTAAACTCCACGGTTAATGCAAAAGAAAATAAAATCACAGTCTTGATGAGACGACGTGCGTGAGTCATAGTTTAGAGAGCAAGCCAATTGACTCGGTATATAAAAAGAAGTCCTGGGCTTCGCGCTGTCTTGATAGGCAAGGCCAGGGACCCAGCATCCGTGTCAATGTCAAGGGGCCTTGGTCGAGCTTTTCCATGCTCATTTTATATCGATGTCGCTCGTCTCTGTAAGCTGCGATGGGCACTCGATCACGATGTACTCCAGAGATTCGCTGTCTAAAATTAAATTGTCGGGCTTAACATCCCAAAACTGCGAAGTGAATCATGAGGGACGCCGTAGCGGATGGATCCGGATTAATTTTGACCATCCGATGTTCTTTTAACTTGCACCGTAAGCATGGTACACGAGCGATTTCGCATTACGCCGTCCGTCGAAATACGGCCGCCGCTGGAGGAATTGGAACCCGCGACCCCGTATACTCTGCGCGTATCCTCGTGATAGCCAATGTACTACCGCCGTACATCCTTGCGTTGTTTAGGTCTCGGGCCGTTCTGCTCTCCTTAATTGTACTGCTCATCCCGGCCCATATATTCGAAAAATGCTCTTGGGCTGGAATTGTTCGTAAGATAAAATTACAGACAGTCCTGGTTCCGGACATATTACTCACGAAGGCGGCCACCCAGTGGAAAAGAGCACTTGCGAACAGTAAAGGTTTGCGAATTCGGCCCCTTGTCTTTTTGTCTGCCATATACCACAACTATATTGTCTAAACTTGACGAAAAAGTAAAAGTAGGTGGTTGAAGACGGCAGCTCTGCACTTCACTATTATCGGCCGAGCCATCATCGGTTACTCTAGGTACCAAGCAGCCACGTTTGACCGCGACGTGCCGATGGCACCTTTATATCTCGACATATTTGAGTCAATGTACCGTTTGCGTAATAGGGCTTGCAATTTCCTCCGATGCGGAACAGCAAATACGATACAGCCCCACCATCACATACCGGGTCATCTGTTTTAATGAAAACTGATATATATATATTTAATGAGATATAACCGATGTGATTATGCCTTCTTTTTTTGCTATTCGTTATTTCAGCACGCCGAACACTACAAGGTCGTGTAGTCAGTTCACTAATGAACAAAGATTCGTCAATTAGCTTTTTTATATTATTGGTTTTAACGGCAGCAGTGTCATGGTAGTATCGGAGGAGGACCCCGCAGGAGGCGCAAGAAATTTACGAGATTTTATTAAACGCCATCCGTTGTTGAGATATTTCGTCTACGAAAATTCGCCTTTTGTCTCTCCAGTACCGAAACATGGCACTCAAACAGTGCCGGGAGCACTGCCCACGCTAGTTTCATGATCTCGCTGCGATGATCTGCTGAGGCGTCCAATCAGTAGTCGCGCGTTTGTACTACTAGCGACGGTAGATCGCCGAGACATGATTTTCGGGAGATTAAAGCGATGAGAGGCGAGGTGGTCAACACGTCAACATAACGAAACCAAGTGAGGCGTGGAGCATCGGGTTCTCCCGGCCGTCTTCCTGCGCCCAGTTTCGGTATCGAAGCGGGAAAAGGGCAATTTTTGTCGACGAATAGCTTAACAATGGCTTGAGCTTTTAAAATCGCGCAAATTGTATTTTTTTTTGCCTCTTGCGGCGCAATCCTTCAATACTATCACTGCAATTTGGCGTTATAACCAGCACTTAAAAGAGCAAATTAACCAATATTAGTTAATTAGCGAACAAACTGTGATGGACAGTCGATCGTATAATGTCCGCCTTGCTGAAAAAACAAATAATTCAGGAAGCATAGCTGCACTGGTGAAATGTTATTGAAAAAAAAGACAGTTTGATTAGAATAGATTACCCAGTGCTTTGTTATAGATTAACGTAATGTACTGCGCAAATGCATGCAATTACTTTTACTTAATTGTGACCTCTCTAATTAGAGCTAACTGCATATCGTAATGAGAAGCCTGGAAGCAACGCGCTTACGTTTTAATTGAGACGACAATAGAGGCGTTGTCGCACAACGAAGATGAATGAATGTCCCCCACAGTTTCCTCGGTGGAAAACTGATTCAGGCGACTGGGAACAGTTCCGAAAATTACTCTCATCTCGTGGGCTCACATTTCTGCTCTAAGCCTGGACGCTGCGGTTGAATACTTCACATTTTTTCTGATTGATGCCGCCACCAAATGTATCCCAGAAACGAAGGGATCATCTAACAAGCGCCGTGTTCCGTGGGGGAACGAGGAGTGTCGTAATACGCGTAAGAAGCAGAATAAAGCATGGGGGTTACTCCGCGATTCTCCGACACCAGAAAACCTGGTTAATTTCAAGCATTTCAAATCTCAGGGTAGGAGAACACGCCGACAAGCTAGAAGAGAGAGTTGGCAAAAATATATATCGGGAATTAACTCTTACACAGACGAGACAAAGGTTTGGAATAGAGTGAACAGAATAAAAGGTCGACAACCTTACTCGCTACCCTTAGTAAATACTCAGCGATATAGTATGGAAGACCAGGCGAACTTTCTAGGCGCACATTTTGAACACATATCCAGTTCGTCGCACTACTCTGACACGTTCCGAAGACACAAAACACGAATAGAACGGCAGCCATTAGAACGAAAAAGTGCAAAAGGTGAGGTATACAATGGACGATTTTGCATAGCAGAGCTTCAAGCAGTACTAAACGGCTGCAACAAATCTGCCCCAGGTTCTGACCGCATAATATATGAAACGTTAAAGCACTTGCCAACTGAAATACAAAAAACCCTTCTTTTTCTTTACAATGGTATATGGTCTTCCGGCCAGATTCCCTCTGTCTGGAAAGAGGCCATTATAATTACCATTCTGAAACAGGGTAAGGACCCTTCCTTGGCAAACAGTTATAGGCCGATAGCGCTGATAAGCTGCCTATGCAAACTCTTCGAAAAGATGGTGAACAAACGCTTGCTCCACTATCTTGAAACCAACAAAATATTAGACCCATACCAATGCGGTTTCAGGGAAGGTACATGGGCGACAGACCAGCCTGTCCGCATGGAAATGTACATCCGTGAAGCCTTTATCCACAAACAGCTTGTCGTATCTGTATTCCGTGATATGGAAAAGGCGTATGACACTACGTGGTGCTTTGGGATCCTTGGGGATATTTCTGGAATGGGTATACGTGGCAACATGCTGAACATTATTGAGAGCTACCTGTCTGACAGAACATTTCGCGTTAGAGTTGGCAATGTGCAGTCTCGATCATTCATACAGGAGACAGGTGTACCACAGGGTGGAGTGCTGAGTTGAACACTCTTTATTGTGAAAATGAACTCGTTACATACCATGATACCTCGCACACTCTTTTACTCGGTTTATGTAGACGATGTACAGATAGCTTTCAGGTCGTGCAATCTTGCCATCCGCGAGAGACAGCTACAGCTTGGCCTAAACAAACTCTCAAAGTGGTCAGAAGGAAATGGTTTTAAATTTAACACTCAAAAAAGAACATGTGTTCTCTACTCAAACAAGAGAGGCATTTCACCAGAACCCGCTATTGACCTTAACGGAGAACGACTATCCGTCAGCATTGAACACAAATTTTTAGGTATTAGCTTGGACACAAAACTTAATTTTATTCCCCACTTGAAATATCTTAAAACGAAGTGCCTGAATACTATGAACCTGCTTAAACTACTTTCTCGAAGAAACTGGGGCAGTGACAGGAGGTGTTTGCTTAGCCTGTATAAGAGCCTTGTACAATCAGGCCTCGACTACGGAGCCGTGGTGTACCAATCCGCATCGGATAGTGCTCTCAGAATTCTCGACCCAGTCCACAATCTAGGTATACGGCTGGCAACAGGCGCATTTAGGACAAGTCCTGTGGAAAGTCTCTATGTCGAGGTGAACGAATGGTCCTTACATATCTAAGCTTCTCCTACTTTTTTAAAATGTCAATCGAATAACGAACTTCCGTGTTACTCAACTGTACTTGACTTGTCTTCTGCAAGACTTCACCGTCACCGCCAATCTGTTGGAGCTTCTCTGTCTGTGCGCTTCGAACAAATGGCTCATGAAACCGGTATTCAACATCGAGAAACAGTCCTAATGACTCCCACTAACATTGCACCACCTTGGGAATGGCAGAATATCCAGTGTGATATGTCTTTCGTCGCATTAACAAAACATGCGCCTGAGGTACATATAACTTTCACACTTCCTCGAACTCCAGGCGAACTACTCCTGGGCGGAGTTTTATACAGATGCTTCAAAGTCTACTTATGGTGTAGCTTATGAAGCTCTCGGACCGTCATTTTCAACTTCCGGTGCTTTAAATCCAAACACCAGCATTTTCACAGCGGAAGAATACGCAATCCTCTCTGCTGTGAAACATATAAAACATACAGGTATAATAAAGGCTGTCATATTCGCAGATTCATTAAGCGTTGTTAGTGGCATATCAAGTCTATGAAAACACAAAAACCATATCCTTAATGAAGCCTACAGTCTTCTATGCTCAGCATGCATGCCGAACCAAATAATTGTTCTTTGTTGGGTGCCTGGCCATAGAGGCCTAGAGGGCCACGTAGCTGCTCACGAAAGGGCTACATCTGTACCTTTTTGTGATGCACACATCAATATACCTGTACCCTACACAGGCCTTAAGCCATTTTTACAATATAAACTACGGAAATATTGGCAAAGGCAATGGGACACTCAGGTATCCAACAAACTGCACCTAATCAAACCAAAGATAGGGAACTGGATCTCTGAGAAAACAACAAGACACCAGGAAGTACTGCTCTGTAGATTAAGAATTGGGCATACCTATAGCATTGACTCGTATATTCTACTGGAACTAACCCTCCGACATGCACTAGGTGTGGCAGTAGACTTACAGTCCTTCATGTTCTCGTTCAGTGTCCATTTTTAGAAAAGGAGATAAGAGAGTTCTTCCCTTTCTTATACCGTCATAATGTACCTTTACACCCAGTCTTCTTTTTGGGCAATGACCCTCTATTTAATTCTAAATTAGCACTCAAGTACTTAGAAAAAACGAAAACTTAGAAATTATTTGCCGAGGCTGTTTGTAGCACAGCCTCTGCCTAGAGGCTGTAGCTGCAATGAAATCACTTACAGAGCACATGCCTCGCAGCCCTTGCGCTGAAGGGCTCCGCAGAGACACTGTTGCTGCTATAAATTAACACGTTTTAGTATCTAATCCTTCACAACGTACTTTTAGAACCATAGGGCTCACTTCTCATTGACAATATTTTAATGGATACATATTTTACACCATTAATAACGAATATTTTAGGCCAATATACAGACACTCGATTTCCATCGTATTCAACTATCCTCATTGTCATTCATCACCAATTGTCATGGCGCTATTTGGCCATTTCTGCCAAAAAAAAAGAAAACAATAACCATCAATATAGGCGTTGTCGCCACTTGCTGGCGATGTCTACCCTTTCCACTTGGTTAATAATATCAGATAAAAAAATGATGTATGACTCCTTGCATCAGGGAATACTTAAATAAAGCAGAAGAACATGTATTGAACACTAAGAGCAAAAGTATCTTTGGAGAAGTTTGAGTTGAACGTGCCTCCCGCTCCTGAGTATTTCCTTGCCAGGTGTCGTGCTTAATTTTCCATTTATTTAGTTAATAATTTTCTTTTTATTCAGTAAGGTCCTTAATCAAAGTGACGTCCTCGTGAGGGGCTCCTACAGAGGCACCAATGCCTGCCAATGCGACAAGTGCACAGCTGCCTGTGCACTTGTCGTTCCGCAAACGCTAACGCAATGGCACGAGGAGGGTACGCGATGGCGCCAAATATACATTTCACCAGAGCGGCACCGACTGACGTTGTTCCTTTGGAATGTTCTCTGTTCTATTATGTTATAAATTAGTTGTTGTGGAGGGGTTTCTCACTGTTATGCAACAGAGCATAAACAAGCAGATATTCTAAAAAAAGTAAGATTAATATAATTTCTAGAGTCCATAACGGGCATTTGGGAAGTTGTAGAATTCCTCGCAGCCGATAGCCATTCGTGGGCCGCCAGCAGCACTCTAATGGCTAGTTACGCCTGCGGGGAAGGGATCTTGCTGGAGCCTTTCGGTACTGCTATTGGTGCCACAGCTCACAACACTGTTCTCGAACTTTCTCGTTTAGGATGTTCCCGAGGGACGGTACTATATCGCAAAAAAAGAAGGTAAGAAAGAAAAAAAAAGGAATGCCGTTACCTCTCCCCTCGTCATCCCTTTGCGTCCGCTTCGCGAAATAGGGGACGTGTGGGGTCGTGTCGTAGCGTCACGAAGCAGACGCCGCAACCCGACGAGCGTAAGCGGCAACAGACTGCAGCGGATCGTTTTGGCCTAGCGCCCTGGCGCTTTGACGATTTGTTCAGCCACGCCAGAACGTACGGCTGCGCGTGCGCGGTGTGCTAAACCGGGAGAGCAGAGGAATGCGAGCAAGCCTCGTTAGCTTCCAGAAATGGCCTTCGTGGCACGCGCAACGGCGTCCCGTCCCTGGGAGCCCTTTGTCGTTCCTCACCCGGCATGGCTGCGCTGAGCCCGTGCTTTTCCCGTTAAGCGCTCAACGAAAGCGTGAAATCTCCGCACCACGCTCCGCTCGAGCTAAGCTCGTCAATTATGCGCCCAGCGCGCCGCCAGAATGGTCGGCGAGAAAACGCTCCAGCGTCCGCGAGATTCCACGGGACTAAAGAGAGCGCGGAACGGAAGGGTCAGTGTCGAGAGCGCTGTACACGACGTAGCAGATGCGAGCACGCGCCATGATTCAGAGCTTTTTTGGCCTTGCTTTGATACCGCGTACGAATGGAGTGACACGCACACCCGGTGAGCAACCAAAATGTACGAACCACAGGGTTGCTGAAAAAAAGAAAGAAAACGGTATTTCGTCGTAATTAACACTCATAAGCTGAGAGTCATGTGTGCGCTGGAAAGTTAAGAATGTCACCTTTATAGTGCAATCCTCAAGTTCCAGTGCAGAATGTCAGCTTTGTGGCGCAATCCCTGGTTCGTACGCTTTTGCTCACGGTTACGTGCGTACATGCGTGCACACAAACACGCACTCACCCAAACACGCCCACACATGCAGGCACTCGCGCGCAACGCAACGCACTGCAAAACCCGCAGGTGCACCGCGAATCGTGAGCCTCAAAGGCAAACACGCCCGACCGCCTCCACCCTTGTCGCCCTTCGCGACCATCTACGTTCCCACCCACGGCACGTGAGTTCTTCGCGCCGCAGTGTCGGCGTATGCAGCACGGCGACAGCGGGAAAGATGAGCCCGCGAAACGCTTAGCGGTTTTTTCACATTAGTAATATGGGCGGTTGCAGCGCTTCACAGAACGGCGGTCATTACGCGTCGCTTGCCACTCCGCCGTTCCCTCGTTCGTTCTTTTCCCCCTTTCCTTTTTATTTTCGTTTCTCCTATTGGCTGCGTTCTTTTGCTTCCGTTCAATCTTTTCTTTTTAGGCCTAGGAGTTAATTTCGCCGCGATTAACGCCCCGGACCCAACGGCGTCATCAAAACTGCGTTATCGTGAGGGTTTATGCTTCTGCCCTGATTTTTCCTTTCGATTCTGTTACTTTGGGATACTTTTGTATATGTAAACCCCAACGAATGACAAATGACGTCGGAATCTAGGATGGCCTTTCAGGCACTCTTCCTGGACTGCCGTGGCTTTTATCTCTCGCTGACGGAAAACGCATAAATACCTGCCACAGACAAAATATAAATTGATATATCCTGTTAATGCGATTAGCCTGCTTCGGAGAACTGCGCCCACTTTGAGATATTGTTTGTATCTCGCCACTTTCAAACCATCTGTGGGAGCGAAACACCTGCCATTCAAAAAAAAAAAAATCTTTAAACATTTCTCCGGTGCTGGGCGGAATCGCGTCTCCGCGTCGCGCGGTTTCACCAAGCACAGCAGCTCGACGATTTAGTGCTGCGCTAAGAATGTCCGCGGGTAGCGAGGGAAATTTGCAGCGTCAGCTAGCACCCGTGCGCCACGCATCTCGGGGGCCACGCGCGGACTTCGCGGGGGCATCGCTAGGTGACGCAGCTTCTCCGCAGGGAAGCGCGACAGAAGAGCCCGCGGTTGCAGTACAGGACTCGTACATTACGTGTTTCGGTGGGCGGCAATCCATTTAAGCGATTTTGTCGCTAGGTTGGACTTTCGCGTCGGTTTAGCGACAAGTTGTTTTATTTAGCGACCGCTGACTTTCCTTTAGGGAGGTGACAGAACAGTTTGCGACATTTTAACGACATCGAAGTTCTTAAAGTTACTTCAAAAAATGACCGTGTAGAATGCACTTTATCACCCGCCGTGGTTGCTCAGTGGCTATGGTGTTGGGCTGCTGAGCACGAGGTCGCGGGATCGAATCCCGGCCACGGCGGCTGCATTTCGATGGGGGCGAAATGCGAAAACACCCGTGTGCTTAGATTTAGGTGCACGTTAAAGAACCCCAGGTGGTCAAAATTTCCGGAGTCCTCCACTACGGCGTGCCTCATAATCATAAAGTGGTTTTGGCACGTAAAACCCCAAATATTATTAATGCATTTTATTATTCAAACGCTACATGTAAGCGGCCGAAATTTGATGTACTTACGACGCGTGGGCTTATGTGACCATGATAAAGCGACGATTGCCATCACATCTGTGTCTTCCCTAAACGCCTATTCGTTCTAGGAAAGTCAGATTACTCGTGTTCTCTTGAATTACACTGCATTTGTAACATCCCAATCTGAAGGTAAACGCAGAATTTCTGCTGTCAGCATCTGTTATCAAATAAGTACATATTAGTAAAGCAAAAACCCACCTGCACCCTTCTGGTAAATTTACAGTTTATTCCTCACCCACGTGAACATTAGACAAACTTCTACGCCACGTTAGCTTATACTATAGCGTTCCAAAACGCCTACGTAAATAGAATTGATTTTAAAGTAGTAGCGAGAATTTTCGTGACTTTGTATCCAAATTTACCGGAAATTTCGCGACCTTTTTGTCTAACTTCAGCGACACGCTTCAACAAAATTTGGCTAACCCATGACAATACGGTGTTTCGCTACACTGCTTCAATACTAATCGCATTAGCGTCGACAGTCATCGTGAGATGGGTTGTGCCGGATATTTTTTTTTTTTTTTTTTACCAGTCGCGGTTACCAATTTCGGTCTGTACGCTATATTTCTGCCCGTTACCAAGCCTCTGTAAGGGTCACTGACAAAAACCAAATCTAGAAGGTTGTATCGGAAACGCGGTTGCAGAGTGGCCCGTGAAACGTCTTGTGCGTGCTGCTGAGGGTATACGGGGCCTTGAGGAGAGAAGAAATGTAACCATATACACACGTGACATTTATTTATGGATTGTAAAGATTAGATGCTTTCCTCATGATACGGCTATGTTTGGGGTTCTACTGTCTAATCTTGCAATCGTGCTGGCTCTCTATTTGCAGCGGGCCCACCGTGGTCAAACGTTACGGGCGGGAACAACTAGCATTCGTCTGTCTTGCTGCCCGAGTCTGCTCGCTCCATTTCTGGATCCTACGTGACGAACGCGGGGCGCGTCATATCCGAACAACCGTCAGATTTCTGCAAAAGATACCGCGCACACTTGTAAGCCTAACGACTCCTGATGAGCACAGATTTTAGTTTCATGGATTATAAGTACTATGTCAGAGTGGAGCTCTCTCTCAAGTGCGACCACTCCCGCTCGGATCGACAAACGTACTGCTCAGCTGTGCCTCTCTGAACGCCGAGCGAGAGACTAAGTTTAGCTCCCATTGCACCATGCGTTGCGCGACAGCGACGCTATCTGTGCACGCAACCCATGATGCATGATCGAGCGATTACTTCTTTCCTCCACACAACGTTACCAAGGTAAGGCGCGTGAGTAGTGCGGTTGCAAATATATAGGCGATAATAGTATTACATGTTTTCCTTACATGCAGTTTTAGCAAGTGACACGTTATGCAAACCGAACGGAAAGACGCTTCATGTAAAAAAAAAATATGAATGGTACAAGCACTTTATAGACTAACAGACAATGTGGTCGAACACTAACAGCCTTTTAAGCTAATGATATTGCTTTCACATACTTCCGCCTAATAAAATCGATGGTTTTACGACATATCAGTCGTTTCGATCGGCTTCCGTATGTGGAAGCCGAAGCGTCTAATGCACGTTGCTGCTAATTACTAATAATGAGTAGCGTTTATTACTCCTTACTAATACTACACCTCTTTGGTCAGCCTACTTCTCTCTTAATTTTTCATACTTCCGCCTAGTCTAAGCGTTGTTAAATAGAAAATGAAATATTTCATTTCAATGTCATTTCAGACAATGTCGTTCACTGCTGGGTGGACATGCGACACGCACCTTATCATCAGGATCAAAAACCATGAATTTTAGAAAGGGCTGTTGCAGTTTTAAGGCATGTTCACTGAGATTCATTGAAAGTGCCGGTTTTCTTCAAGTAAGCGCCCGAAAACCAAGGGCTAAGAAAAGGTGTTCTACAAACACATAGACAAAGGAACATTATGTAGAATGAATTTATTGAATGAAACAGTTTATAAAGAAAACCGAAAAGGAAACAAAATATACATATCCAGCATGCACGTTGGAATCTATGTAAAGCGAATTAACGGTGCTTACAATAGTGTTTGCTTTCATCCTATACAGCGTGCAACCTCATATAATGCTTGTGGTTACTCATCATAATGGTTGTGGTAATCTCATGCATTTTTCATGCTTGTGCGCTACACCGCTGACATGCTATGCCGAAATGCAAACACCGAACCAGCCGGATGCACAGTGTGGGAAGTAGTGATATTAGGAAGGTGATGCCTGTAGTGGGGAATTAAGAATGGGGGTGAGAGATGCATGTACAGAGACGTACGACGCAGATATATAGCTACATTTAAGGATTCTGCACCTCTTGTGTTACGGGGGCACATACCGATCCTGGAGGACTGGCCGTTAGAATGGGCTCACACCCAGTGGCAATTATCGAGTGGCTAAGTTAAAGAAAATCAAGTGACTCGAAGAATCCGTTGAATGTAATATGCGCTATATATATATATATATATAGATATATATATATATATATATATATATATATATATATATATAATATCCGCCGGGATCCCAAGCGACCCATCCAGCAGCAGAAATTCTACTCCCGGGAAGGTAGGCAAAGAAAACATTGCTCTCAAAATTGGGTAGACCGTACACACTGTGGAGATCGATGTTATGTGAAGCATCTAGCAGGTAGCTGGCAATCTAGCATCGTTTGGGCTTCTGCAAAACGCTACCTGCAGGATGCAACAACGTGTTCTCTTCAGGCGAGCAATTGTGTACGTGTGTGTGTGTGAGAGAGAGGGAGAGAGAGATAGTGTGTGTGTGTGTGCTAGGCGACACCGTCAAAACGACTAAGGCGACTGTATGACGGCGACGAATTCGCATCGTGTCCCAGAGCACCAGCTGCCACGACCGCATGATGGGCGAAATTGGCGCACTGTTGCTTTTACAGGCAACTTGTTGCTATGCAACGTTCCGCACGCGAATCACAGTGGTAAGGTGGCAGTTATATCCCCGCGTTCCATTCCTGCCTCTATGAAGTAACGAAAACGTGCGCGTGCGAACGTTTTCCAACTTTTTTTTTATCTACACATTAAGTCGCCATGTGATGTTACGTACGCGTCGAATTGTTTCAAAGCCCTGATTCCAGTTCGCACGAGGAAAGTGTATGCATACGTCTGTTGTTCAATACCTTCTGCGGCATTTTCGATTTCATGTAACGTTATTGCGCGCTCAACGTGTGCTTCAACATCTTCATCAAGTTTTGACATATCGCTTAAGAAAAATTGATTCTCATAGTTCTTGCGAGCCATGTTACTAAACAACTGGGTACCAAAAAAAATCGACAATTAATCGTGCGATAATGGTCTCAGCGTGTCTAAATTGACCTTCGTGCATTACCAGGCAAATTCACTTCTGGCATGGCGCGCTTTTTTCCGACAATGCACGCTTGGATAGGGTTTAGCGCGCCCACAGTTTTTTCTGACTTAGCTCTCAGTATCGCGCCGCGCTGCGTAGTTTTCAACGTCAGTTTTCTCGAGGTGACTCTTCACCACGCAGATTTTATTCGAATACGCTACGGGTATGACATTTTCTATGCGAATTAAGGACTCCAATTCTTCGCGCAGTTCTTTGTTTTCTGGTCTCACTTCATGCTTTCTTTCTTTTTAATACACTGCGCATTTCTGTCGCTTACATCTTAACGCACTGTTTGACTGCCTTCCTCTCTCCGCCACTAAATTGCATGGTTGTAGGTACGCTGTCTTACCCAATTTCTTTACGTCATTTAGACATTGTTCGTCTTTGAGGGGTTATATTCAGTTCCCCCCCCCCCCCAAATTATTAAAATGTGTCCTCTTTTTTCTTATACCGAATGCTGCATAACAACACAGCGGAGACAGTGGACAGTGGTATCGTTGAAGAAATTTTAATCCTATTGTGTCGTCCCAAGATAGGCCGTCTCATTTTAACCAGTGTAGTCTGTTTTGTTTTATCAATCAAAACCGGCAAAAATATATATATATATGTCTATCGTTTATTGAGTCGAGCATCGGGCTATATACATTTATGCGGGACCCTGGTTCGAAGCGCATTGTCGTATTCGAAATTTTCTTTTTATTCTTTGTAGAGGTCCGAAGGAACGCGATAAAGGAACCTATCTATCACAAAGTGCCTCAGCAAATGCTTCCCTATAAAACAATGGCCAAAAATTACGTAACTTTCCCTGTTCTATAAGAAAATTACAGCGGACGCGCGTTTTCGTCCACAGTGAAGCATTGATTCAGATTTTTTTTTTTTTTAGAAAAAGCCAGAACACAAGAAAAACAGTAATCAATCTTTCAGCATTTTGCGGAATAGTGAAACAAGCGCGATTCCTTCCGATCACCACGAAGATATGGCACGTAAAATCCCGCTCCTGATGCGCCGGTCCACGAGGAAACGAATAGCGTTTCTCACCACTTTTATGTGGTATAGCAAAAACATGGCGAGATAAAAGCACGCGCAAACAATCAAGCAATAAAATACTATATATATATATATATATATATATATATATATATATATATAATTTCTCTGTGTGTGTGTGTGTTCTAACCTACGCGGTCGTCGCACTTGCTATTCGTGACATCTGCAACCCTTTGTGTAAACCTCATAAATTCGGGCGGGCTTGCGAAATCCCGCGCTCCTCGGTTGAGGCTGATACAGCGGAGCAACCTGGCACGCGAGCGGTGCCCATGCCAGGAAGCGAGATAACAGGTGAAAAAAAAAAGATATTAAGGTAAAGAAATGCGGCTATAGAAAGTAGGCGGCGGACCGCTGAAGATGCGCTGCCCTATACACGGCCATCTCAATACGGCATCCGTGCTCTGTTTATGTGATTCTAAACGTCCGTGGGGAAACTTCCAGGCACTCCCATGCCTCGAGAGAAACGTCGTACGTTCGCCGCGGTTTCTTTTGTTTCGTACGAATTTCGTTTTCGCTCGGTGGCTATGGGCGTGTGTCCAGGTGCGTGCGCCGACTGCCGGCAGTTTCGCACGCGTTTTCTTTACGACCTGCAACGCGGAGGCGAAAATGCGTCTGCGGTGTTCTAACACGCCCGGTGTGGTATATAAATATATACGCGTATTCTTCTCGGCTGTCAAGGGTGGATGAGAAAAAGAGAGAGAGAGAAAGGAGGTGAAACAAGCGTAGCAGGGGAACGACGCAGACGAATCGCTTTACGCCACTCGCATATCGCAGGCCCGTCGACGTCGTCTGCTCCACTCCAGAGATGTGTCTGCGGCGGTTGTCTGCGTGTTCGCGCAGAAGGAATGGCGCTCACTGTGTCTTCCGCGCTTGTCACTTCCGCTTGTTTATGCCTTGCGATAAGGCTGCTCGTTCGAGGGAGGGGGAGGACATTTGGCGCACTCTGCACACCATTCGAGCGGGGATCTGAGGCAGAGGAACGCCCTCGAAACTTTGTGTCACGCATGTTGGCAGCGGCGCTGTGCGTGTAGAAAAAAAAAAAAGAGGAAGAATTAAGAAACTCGTCTTCCGAAGTTGCCTCTTGCTTTCTTTTCGTGTTTTCTTTCTTTCTTTCTTTCTGTCTTCTTTTTTTTCGAGAGAGAGCGTAGAGCTCGACTTGTCTTCGCTGCACTGAACGGTATCTCTTGAAGTCTAGTCGCATGTTCCTGCGTTACAGAATAATTTTAACTATACGTGTTGTCGGATCCGCCATGTTGCCATGTTAACGTGGAAACATTTAATCGCGCTTCCTCTGGGCATTGCGTTGTCGACGACTGCGTATTCCGCACGTGCCCAAGGCAGCCGCCACGTGGACACGTTTAAACTCCAGCGTGAACGTGCGAGCTAATCGGTATATCCTGCCGCTAATTGAACAACTAGTAAAAGGAGTTTACGCCAACTATAGCACACCATGTTACGCCACGTATGCCATGTTGTAAACACCTACTTTAGTAGGTGTGTTTAAAGAAACACACACGAACGACCGCATCATTTCAAATGTCTAACTTACATAATTGCACATGTGGACACAAATGAGCAAGGTCTCATTTGCACTGATTTGCCCATATATAGTAAGCAGAACGGTAACTGCAACGAAACAAGTGTCAAACCTGGTGGGTTATTCTATAAGAGTCCACCTAGTCCACTTGTCCATTTCGTCTGCTGTCGAAGTGCTGATTGGCTGTGCTGGGGTGCGCTACAGCAGGAGCCGCACGCTACAGCCAATCAGCACTTCAGACGAAATGGACAAATCTACAAGGCGGACTCTTACAGAATACTTCTCCTGATGTCCCTGCGCGATATCTGCCTAAAATTTTGATTTTGCTGGCTGTGTGTGCGTCTAATTAATTTTATTTTGTGAATTCAAAATGTAACAGCGCGCCCGATGTCACGCGCTTGCGTTTTGAATCATACAGAGCCTATTATACCAATTTTTCACTTTGTTACTTAGAGTTTTTTCTTTTTTCGTGAACACGTTAGAGGCGTATGTTTTGACGCTAGGAACATTTTCGAAATGTCCATGGTACGTCGCTTTGCGTGAAAGCATAGTAATAATCTTTAAAGTTCCCGAAATGAAGGAACTAACCACATCAAAGTAATAACACTGATTTCAATGCAAATCGATACCCAGGAAATGAAACTCTGCCGTTTAGATTACACCGTACGTGAAACGATTCGTGCATTGCTTGTTTTCATAGTTTGACTTTTAGTTTTATTTCCTACTTTTCGTACGTTCTTTGGAAGCCTCCCGGAAATATACAGCCGTCGGCATACTAGAGATGCGACGAATATATTGTTATATTTGACATCGAAAACAAAGTAACGACAGTGTGACGACTGATGGTGCGCGTGGTTATGGCGGTGGTGGTGTAGCAAGCAGACGGGGTTAGCCTGCCATGCTTAGCCGGCAATTGTTCCGCCTGTGCATCTTATACTTTGCCCAACTCCGTGTCTCGCGATGACAGGCAAGCAACAGTCGCAGCACTCTCTTCTTGATTAGTGCGGGCCCTTCAGGGAACTCTACATCTTAATAGCTCGCGTATGCAAGGCCTTTCTTTTGCAGTCTTTGAAGCAACGCCTTTTTTTCCTCGTCACACTGCGGTGACCGATCTCCCCACATAGAGCACAAAGCCGGGAAGCCGATCGTCCACTCTTGAACAAGCAACCCTGCAGGCGTAAGCGGAGTTGCTTCTAATGCGATACAGCAGGGTAGCGTCCCTAGCTAGTAAGTCCTTGAACCACACGTGCTCGACGTGGAGCTTTGCGGAACGCCCCGAAAATGATTGCAGAGTGCGTCCTTAATTTTCTGGGAAATTCTTGGGAGCGCTCAATTTTAGGGCACGTTATGGCGATTCGCGCACAAGAGTGTCAGTTTTCTCATTACCGCCAATGCCACCATGTGATGGAAGCCACTGTAATTTCACTTTGACTGACCTATGCTTCTAAGGTACGTCTTTAAGGAGCGCCAGAGATTGCGTAGTAAACCTCTCCCGAAGCGGGCCACGATGCAAACATCGTGGCGCTGACTCTGAGTCCGTGAGAATGACGACGTCTTAGCTTAGTCAACAACTGCAGAAAGTGCTGCAGTCACCACTGCTTTGAGAAAACTAAGGGTCTCTTCGGTGACGGCCGACTCAATGCGCGTTCGTGGCTGTGCATGGATGGACATGGAAGTCGCGATACGAAGTAATTTGCCAGAACAGTTTGCATCAAGCGGTCGCCCGAAAAGGTTGGGGTACACTGTAAAATAATTTACACCCTAAAAAGAAAGAAAGGGTGTAAATGTGTCTATAACTCACAACCTTTGGGTGTTATCTATATAACGGACACCCTAAGCGAGTGAGTTATAGACACATTTACACCCTTTTCACTCTTAGGGTGTAAATTATTTTACAGTGCATGCGATGTCTCACATGTCGATGAAAATTGTGAAAATTGAACCTATATACTTGCGACCTCGCGTAGCTTAGCCGTGCTTTTTTCATGCATTAGACATGCATGGCAGTGACAGATCCTTATGGGGCCAGCAAATATGGATCCTTCGGCAGCAAACCGTACATTGGGCATGCCGCAATTGTCATATCTGTAGTTTTTTTTATGTTAAAAGCATGTTTAAAATTCCCCCGTGATATGTAGCACCATCATATACTTCTTGAGCTGGATTACTCTAAGAGGCGGGCATTATTTGCACGAAAGATTGAAACGAATTCTTGTCTTATTAAAATTTCTCGCTAACTAACCTTTTAAAATATTACATGGCGGCACATATTTCAATAATCCGGTGAGTTGCTAAGCCACATCTACTTGGGACGGATTCTACGGATAACACCTATATTTCGAGATATACTTTCCCAAAGTTAAATTGTGACGAAGTGCATTGGTGTTCCAGTAATTTGCGAGCTTCGATGCATAATAAGGCGTTTGGTTAAAAAAAATTCTCCGACGGTTACGACACTCCCCAATGAGAATTTTGAGCGCAGCTCTATACGTGTTTTCATTTCGCGATATATTTCTCTAGTGCGGCACGTTGCAAACGGAGCGAAGTGTGGCGCGACTGCAAAGAAAGCGCGCTAGTCGCAGCGTTCTGTTCCTAATATAAACCGTAATATAAACATAATAATGATACAGAAATATTGACACGTGAAATGGAAACGTGTCTAGAGCTGCGCTCAAATTTCGCATTAGGGAGGGTCGTAACCGTAGGTGAATTTTTTTTTTTTTTTTTGCCGCAAATGGTGACATCGCTTATCTCAAAAGCGGTGCTATATTCAAAATTAGTTCCAAGTGTATGTGTGAGCGAGAATTCATTTGAACGAAGGCAGAGGGGTCGGAACGAGCTAACGTGGTCTAGCCTGCTACCATGCAGCGACGTGCGTAAAGGCGTGATATGAGGGATGCTGGTGGCATAGAAAGTTGAATGCACAGCGGTGAAGGCAAGTTCGCAATTATGATGATTATCAAGAAAAATTTAAAAAAGATGCCACGCAAACAAGTTATCCGGCGGACGTGAATTGTCCAATCACTGGCTTTAATTCGTACATTGCAATAAATGCGCTAAAGTAATTAGTAAAAAAATTATGCAGATACGACGCACTGTCGGAATCGATGTAAGTGAAGCTTTCCGCGCTGGATGCTTTGATTGACGATAATTAGCGGTGATATTGATGGCTAAAGCTTAATTTCTTCACCGTTTATAGTCCAACACGGGAGTGGTGAGTTGATGTTAAACGTTACCTTGCGTGCACCACTGCTGCTTATCTGCGTAGGACACGGAAGACACAGGCAGATGTGTTTGCTTAAGGCGTTGTTGTGCGCCATATTTTATAACCTCTGAGAGGGTTGAGAATTCTCATTGCCTCACATGGCACATCGAATCGTGGCAGAAGCATTAAACTTGAATTGGATTATGGGGCTGAACGTGGCGAAACCATAATCGGATTATGAGGCAGGCCGTAAAGGCGCACTTGGGATTAATTTTGGCACCGTGGTGTTCTTTAACGCTTCCCTAAATCAAAGTGCGCGAGCGCTTTTTATTTCGCCCCCGTCGAAATGCGACTGCCTCGGTCGAATCCGCGGCCTCGAGCAATGCCATAGCCGCAAAGATATCGCGGCGGGCACAGAAAAGTTGATTTGACGTGCGACCGCTTCCGTTGTGTCACCTGGACCCTGCGGTGCGCTTTAATTAATGCGGCTCTGCTTCTGCACGTCCTACATAAGTTGTCCGCTAGACATATTTGCACGGTTTTATTTTTCGGAAATAGCAGAAACGCACCGTAACGTGCCTTGAACTTAAGTTTATCCAGCGTTTCCTTGCATTATTACGTCACTTTTCCCTATCCCCTCCGCTCCCCCTTCCTTGTATTTGTATGGGAACTGCGAGCGAAGAATGGCAAGGTTGTTATTCACCCGCTTCGCGACTGCGTCGCTTCTACCCATTCTCTGGCTTCTCTCAACCCTCCTCCCTTCCATTCTATCTAGCTTCTCTCTGGACTTGCACGTTGGTATAAAGTTAAGCGCTTGCGGGGATTTACAGGTAATTATCCGTAACGGATACTTACAGATAATCACAGCTGTCAAGAGGCAAACTGGCGATGACCCGGGAGCTCCAGAGGTCATTGTGCACATTCGACGCGGTGCGGTCCAAACGAGTTCCTCGCGTCTCTTTTCTTCTCTTCCGCGCTCATTCCATGTATATACACGCTCTGAACCACCCCACGATGCGGTGTGCCGATAGCACCAGCGACAGCAGCAGCAGCAGCAGTGGGAAAGTCGAAGGAAAAGGCCCCCAAAGAAAGCTTCGCTTAAAAAAAAAAAACGCCCGGTATAGCTTTAAGCTGAGTCTGTCAGAGCAACGGACATCGAGTTGTGTGGTATAACCAAGGAACGAAAAAATAACGAGCATATTTTGAGTTTTACTTCACGCATGCGCAGTCCTTGGTGCGACCAGCGGTGCGGAACGTTCATTACGATCGCCCCAATTTATCAATTCTACGCCGGTTGTTCGCAAACAACTAGGCGCGAACTTGAGCAAGTCCCAGCGAGCCTTGTTCTGGCTCATATTCGCGCCGCGTTGGCCGTGGCATTCTGCTGCTCAGCAAGAGGTGACGCGTTCGACTCCTTGCGGGCCTTGCGGGCCGCGGCGGCCGCGCACTCTGGTGATGGAGATATGAAAAAAGGAAAAAAAAAAGAAGACGCTCGTCACACTGCGTAAAGTTAAACGCGTGCCGCTCCACTGCTTAGTCCGTCATGACATACTGTGGAACTTCGGACGGTTACGTGCCACAATTCATTGTTGCAGGGCTAGGGCAGCGCAGGAATCTGAAAGAGAGCGTCACGACCACACGGCGCTGTACGTGTGTGAGTCTTCCTTGTCAGCCTCTTTGTCATGTTCGTGCACTGTTAGTCCTGCAACAATGAACGACCAACAAGCCCAACTCGAAAAAGCCACAATTTAGAATAAATTCCTCGCGTTTTTTGTCCAGCCCGATAGACGTAATCTTCAAGGCCGCTACAAGTAATATGCGATGACCTATGTCAGCAACTATTCCGTCTATAGCGCAGACCGTTAGATCAGCAGCGCAGATTTCCTTCCGCTCCCCTCTTCCATCTACTCCCCCGCCCACCTCTCCCCACCTTTCTTTTTATTCTCGTTTTTTTTTCTCCTTCTCGCCTTCCACAGGCAAAGGTATGACCTGCCAATGGTAATAAACACAGTGATTTGGAGCTCGTTGGCGCTTGCGTTTTCTACAGGACCAACAATGGTGGCTCGTGTAAGGCGATTGGCAGCTTTAGCAAGCTAGGCACGCGGCCGCCTGAGCGGATATATATATGCACCGTCGTGCGCCGACCTCATCAATAGTTTCGGCGCTGCTCGATATCGGGGAGCGATATTACTGCGCTCCGTCTCAGCGCATAGTTGCGTGCAGCGGAGGGCAGCCGCAGCGCGCGCTGGTCGACCTAATAAAAACGCGGCCCAGACTTTCCTGTGGGCGATGAAATAATTAACGCGAAGCATATAACTTGGCACGAACTTTCCCCACCTCGGAGGTGTCCCCTGAATATTTTACCAAGAAGCCCCGGCACTTATTCGATCATCGTATATTTTTGTGAAGTGTTTCTTGTCCGCTTTGACTGCACCCTACTGCTGTTCCATATTTATTTATTCATCTCAGTTTTAGTAAATTTCGCATCATTACAAAAGCTAATTGTTAACTCGGAACTGTGCTTTCAACTTCGTCGTTGTACGACTGTGTAGACGAGTTTTTTTTTTTTTTTCACAGTGAAAAAAAAATGTTGACGGGAACAGCAGTGGCACTTCACCACTCATTTCGAGATCGTTTTTTTTTTTTTTTCAGAGGGGTTCTACATGTACGCACACAGTTCCTGGCAAATAGTCATGGTTTGCGTAATGGCTAATTTGAAATTCCGAGTTGCAGAAGTGTCCCGAAAAGCAAAAAAAAATCTGAGATTTAATTCGGGTACATTAGTTAAATAATTATCGCTTTGGTGGCGGTTCCATTGTACCCATTCTGATGTCTGTTGCTGCTGCTACAAATGTTGGTTTGCAAAAAAAACTGTCAGTTTGTTTCGAATAGGCTGCTTCTGTTAGTCTGAGACAGTCGTCGTGGATACTATTTGTGTAAATGCACCAGCTGCTGAGTGCGAGCTGTTGTTATAGAAACATCGTGCGCGTTTAGTGGTGACAACGTATACCTGCCGGTTACCGTGTACGAACTCTGCCTGCCTGCCGGTGTCGTCAACTTCGTGCAAATTCGTGTACTATGTGTGCGTTTTATCTCTCTCTTTTTTGATTCTCGTTTTCCCTTGCCGCATGCGAGTGTCGTTCTCTCGCGCGCGCAGTAGCTATCGTGTGTATCTTTATAATTCACTTGTTTTTCGTAATCTTTGTTTGATGCGACAGCAGTTAATTGTGCTAGACATTGGGTTTGCCTTGTCCGTCCGTCCGTACGTTCGGTTACGCTGACGACGATCGTTGTTGTCATCGACAACACGCAACGACCGTTTTTGTCGACGTTAGACCACCTCGTCATCCCCCAGCTCCGCTATTTCCCCAACGTGAAGAAAAAAGAGAACTTCACAATCTCCTCCATCGGGATTTTAACTTGTGTAAGCGAAGCAATGTGCATTTGGGAGCGGAGCCTACTAAGCACAGAGCTATCGCGCAAGAACAGTTGTGGGCAGTTAGTGCAAGGATCTGCGTGACACGCAGACTTTGAGAGCAGTGGCGTCTGTGAATGTATTTTCGGAGGCCATGCAGAACGAGCAGTACTGCAATGTGGACGAGAATTACATTATGTGCCAAAGCATGGAAATTGTTCCTGACAAAATGGCTGTGTGTTGGCGTGCAATTATTCGTTGTCCTGCTCGTGAAAACAGCGGCGGCGGCACAAAGGAGGCGTACATGACAATGACGATAATAAGCCTCGCACATGGCACGTGCCCGCAATAGAGGATGCGCCGAGAATAAGGTTGCTGCCTCAAACAACGTCGAAAGCGTCGACAACGTCAATGCCAACAGTGACGTCACAGCGACAACTCCACACTTAGGTGACACAGTAGCCCACTTGATTCCCAGAGGCCAAGTGCCCTATATAGCAGTGCTGCAAATGTACAGGAAAAAATGATATCGCTAAAATCTCGTAGGCGGCACTGTGTCATTTCGCTCGTGACATCAGTTGTAGCAGAAGTTTTGGCCTCAGAGTTGATTATACCTCAGGCGGAAGCTTGAAAACGAGTTATCGACTCTGGAAGGCATGAACATTTAAAGCAACAACTGCCTCCTCACCTGTCGTCTAAATATTAATATATAGGAAAAATCAAGAAATTTGGTGTAAGCGGACTTCAAATTTAAATGTCATCTCAAATGCCACGCTGCAGTCCCGGGCAGATAGCCGCTTGGACGTTGTCCTACTGAACGATAGAAACAAGAATACACTGAAGGGAGATCGAGGTGTCACCTCAACTTGATCTCAAGCACACACAAATAAAATAAACGTGACACACAAATGTTATTTGAATCAAACGTACTCTCCAACAAGTAGGCGTTCTGCCCTTCCTGGTGGCCGTTGCCGCTGCAGCTTTTCCTCTCCTTTCTCTCTGTGATCGCATTTTGTATGCTTGCGAGCCTGGTAATAATATTAATGATGAAGATAGTAACAATAGTATACGTCCTTTAAAAAAAGAAAAAAACACCCGACGCGTCAATGGCGCCATGTCCACTGGCGGAGAAGTGGTATTGCCGCTTGAACACGCCTTCGATATAGCTTCATCGATTTGTTTGTTTATTATCGCTTGGGAATGTTGGCAACGAGTACCGTATGTCGCCAGCTTTTCCACAACGCTCAAATGATGCATTGATGAGGGATGATATGTGAGGTGGATCTTTTCATCTGTTAAGCAGTCCACAAAAGCATAATACGCGCGCGCGCATTCTTGGCGTTGCACGCAACTCGCGTCGACCGACGCTGCGGGCGCGCATTCGGGTGGCCCTGCGGCACAGCGCCGTCGAGCCCTGGAGTCCTTTGTTTCCTCCTCGTTCGAGGAAGGGTAAGGTCGACGATTCGGCTTCCTCTTCCTCTCGCAGCCGCGAAGGAGATGAGTGAGCACTGCGTGCGTGTATCACAGAGCTCGCGCAATACAGTATACATACACATCGAAGGATATATATATATATATATGTCTCTTCACCCCCTCCTTTCCGTATTTTGGCAGCAGACATCATCTTGCCTCCGGACGCGAAGTGCGTTCCGTTTGGTGTGCGTGAGCTGCGCTTTTCTTTCTCGCTCAGCGGCTAACCCTACCGCCCCCGCGGGCCCCGTATACTATAAGGGGGTGGCCAGGGGGACGTCGCGAACACCAAGCGCACGCGCGGCACCATCGATTTATTTGTTTCCGATGAACCCGGCCGGGCTCGACCGCTGCCACGCGCATCGCCGGCATTCGCATCAAATTGTAAGGAAATCAAGAAACTCGAAAAAAAAAAAAAAAGAAGGAACGAGAATGGATACGATCGGGGCCGTATATATAGAGATTTGCCGAGAAGCTATAGGTCGCCCATGCCTTCTGCCAGCTTCGACGCGTCGACGTATGTACGCGGTCATGTGTTCGTGGGTCACAACAACGCGTATACAGTATTTGCGCGACTGGAAATACGCGCTGAGCGCGCGTCTGTGTGCCACGCACCTATAGCTCATTCTTTGCGGTGGTTAAGCAGCTTGTTACGCATAGCCTTCAGAAAGACGAGAGACAAATACAGCATGCAGGGGGGCACATTTCTGTGTGTGGGAGGTGAACACTGAAACGGTGGAGCGATACAAATTTTGCCGTGGAGTATATATTCCTGCTTCTGCAAATAGCTCGTGCTGCCTGCTCCATCTCTATACGGGCGTCGACGCACAACATAGTTGCAAGACTGTTTCATCGAAATAATGTTAACGAGCGATAAAAAAAAACTGAGGGTAATGCAATTTTTGACACTGTCGAGGCTTGCATGTTTATCGAAACGTACAGGTTTCGGCATTGACTGGTAATGACTAGTTGCTGGCGTCAGTGCTAGAACGGAACCAGAGAAGAGCTGCGAGTGGCTGGCTTCCCAAGGGTGACGTTCACCACGGAGTATGAATATAAACAAGAGGTTTGATCACAAGGAAATGTAGTTAAAAGGTGAAGACACAAAGCAAAAGCAGCTTAAACTAATATTAACAAACTTTATTATAATTGCAATCGGAGGCTGCACATGAAGCATTTACCGAAAAAAAAAAAAAAGATTTACCTGTGCACGTATCAGTGTTTACAGAGTCAGGCTCAGCGAACGGATAGTTTACGTATTGTCATGTGCAATCGCGTGCACTAATGTGTTCAATCTTCTGCAGAGGTCACACAATCCTGCGCAAGCAGGTCTCGTAAAGTCAATGCCCGAAATACTCCGGCTTGCCATGAACCGGTTACGAAAAGTCTCTCTGAGACCACAAATTTGTAATACTTGCACTGAGCAGGGAGGTTAAATATTGCAAGTGGATGCTACATATGCTACAGAAGTCGTCAACGATAAACGCGCCATATCGTGCACGCGAGCCCTACGAGCGCTGCTAGCAACTCTGAACGACAAATAATGCTTCAAGCACATTGTTGATTGCTTTCGCGCGGGCTTCGTTTTCAAATTCATGGAGCGCGGTTGTTTTTCTTTGGCTTTTATGTTGCCCAGAAAGCGTTGGCAAATCACAGACACCCAGGAAGGACTAGACTGCCGAGAAACAGTGCCTCGCTCGTCAGTCCAATTCGGGGCGCTGTATTGCATTCTCCTTCGTCCTCCCACTCCTCCTTGTAGAACCATAATCGCTTATTCCTTGCACGAGAGGCATTTGCAAGCGCTGGCAACAAGCGGTCACGCGAACAAGGGTCTGTGTTTCCGACGACCAGCGGTCACACGCCCTCACGACCGGAATGAAGCCATAACTTCGGCCTTCTACAAAGATTTTGTGTCTGGCTTTCGGACCCTTTTCAGCACCGTACAAGAGCGCCACGCAGGGCAGGAGTTGAAGGCCAGCGCGCGCGGCGAGATTGCTACCACACGGATGTCTACGCGCGTCGAGATTTCCCGAGACGGTTTGGAAGGCTGCAATTTGAGGCGAATGGCGCCTGGTTTGACTATACACTGCCTGCCACATTTGAGCGGCACGGATCGCGCACGATGTGCGTTTTCAAACACTGTTCGTAAACTCTCGTACAGCGTCCCTCAACCCCCTCCCCCCCCCCCCCCCCCCCATTGCACGAAGGACCCAGAAAAAAGAAACGTGAGCTTCCAGCAGAACGCGTAAACCCTCATTCTCGCGATAGGCACATTGTAACACCCCCCCCCCCCCACCACACACACACACACACCGTGACCCATGTTACATATGCAGTTAGGTTTATTTATTGAACGGCCCGTCCAGACTTCGCCCAAACTTAGCCTCAGGCTCGCCGCGTCACTAAAATCTACCCACGACCAGACCACTGCCCGTACCGCCCCCTTTGAGGGAAGAGAGCGACATGATTTCTTTTCTTTTTTTCCCTGGCCGTAGATTAAGCTATCCCTGTCGCGCACTTTAGGCGGCACAGCTGATGCGAGTCGTGCGTCTGGGTGTACACTTGCGGACGTGCTGGCAGCGACGTTGCGGGTGCCCGACCATTCCCCCGGAAGGGCGAGCCAGGCTTCTTCGGAAGTGTGGGGCCAACGGCGGTTGTCGTTTTCCGCACACTGGCAGCTGCGCTCGCACGACGCATCTGGAATGACATACGACTTGTGGGGAAGAGCGCTCTGCAGTGTTGGAACAAACTGCCGTGCCTGCACGCAGTGACCCAAATCCACGCAGCGGCACCCAGCGGCGTGCCCGGTTGGACCGCGCGCGCGCGCGCGTGTGTGTGCGCGCCCGAGGCTGGGTGGAGGCGCGGAGAGGGCGGGCGTGGCACCATCGCTCGGTGCTGTCGTCCGGCGTTTGAGCCCGGGCGGGTGAGACAACGCGTCGAGAGTGTGTCTATACCCTTAATCTCCAGCCGTTTTCGTTCGGATTTCACCCTTTTATTCTCCGCAACCTTTCTTTTTTTACGCTTTTTGTTTTCTTTGCCTATTGTGTTTACACCGTGATACTCCAGTACCCGGAAACTGAGCCGCATTTTCGTTCTTTTGTCTTGTTCACTGGAACGAATTGTTGCAATGAAAGAACGGGGTTGTCTGGTCGCAAGAAGGGCGTTTTCGAGGTATTATTTCAGCGCGGCCCTAGCGGCGCTCGACGTATAATGGGTACACACCACTCAGTGTCTTCTTAAAATTTAATCCAAGCAATAAACCGTCTAACGCAACCCTTTTCCCTACTCCCAGTGCAGGGTAGCCAACCGGGCTCAGTCCTGGTTAACCTCCCTGCCTTATATTTATCCTTGTCCGTCTCTCCTTCTCTCTCTCTCTCTCTCTCTCTCTCTCTATATATATATATATATATATATATATATATATATATATATATATATATATATGCACACACACTCCCTCTAAGAAAAGTTTACACCCTTTGAGTCGTATCTTGCCACACAATAAACGTCATCTGCAATCAAGGCAGGTGACGATTATTGTTGTGTGGCAGATATACACCCCAAAGGGCGTAAACTTTTTTAGAGTATATATATATATAGTTAGCCAAGCTGCTGGCACATGCATGCTATTGCGGACATAAAGTTGGGAGTGAAGATAAACAGGTGGGCATGCAAGAAGTGAAGCGAGCAGGAGTGAAGTTAGCATAAGAAGACAAAAAAAAAAAACTGCAACAAACGTGAAATTCAAAAGAAGAAAGCTTGAACGCTTATAGGCAAAGCCGCAAAGCGTCCGATCTTGTGATTGAAATTGTTGAGCGAATATTTCCCCGGTCTTCTTTTTTTCCTTTTTTTTTTACCCATGTAGTTGGCCTTGCACTCCACTACTCGGCTATTGTCGCCGAGTAGTGGACTTCACTTGTCCAGACGTATGATACAATATGTTACTTTAACAAGGGACTCTTTTCAAAACATGGCCTCTGGAACGTCTCATTTATGTAGGTATACTTTGTGGCGCAAAATACATTTCTTGAAAAGGGACAGAAGAAAGGGAGACAGTGAAGCGCCGACAGTGAAACACCAACTTGCCCAAGAAGAAGTCCTTGTGGTCTCATTTATCGCCTGCGTTCCGAAGAGACGGCGGTTTAGAAAGCTCCAGAACATACATGGATCTGATTCAAGAACACATCGATTTGCTTAGCTCTTCGTAGAAGACAAATGCGCAGCGTACTGATTGCATAGATGTCGGATACATAAAAGCTAAGAGAATTTTTTGCTGTCATTTGGTTCGAGAAGGGTAGCTGACCAAGTCTATTTCTACCTTTTATTTCGGCGATTCTTTTTTTCTTCGCCACATTACGGTACTGAACAGCTGTGGGCCAACCTTTGGTGCAGCAAATGAAGTGGGCCGGGAACCGTATGAAAGTACAATGAACACAATGAACAAAATTCTGTGCCTAAATCCGCTCTTCGAAGACAGCACTATATATCGACCAGCAACATTCTAGTACCGTGCATTCTTTGCGAGAAGCTCGTTCCCGTATTTCGTAACACCAAGGAGCGGCTTCCTCGCCCGTAGTATGATACGAATCATTACCCACACTAAGGAGCATTTGGGCGCATTGACAGACGGGGCCAAGCAAGTAGACACACGCAGACGCTCACTTGGGCAAGGACTTTATCAGTGAAAAATGTACGTGTTCATACGCGCGCACGTATTGCCAGCGAGGCCTAGCTATAGCCTCGACGCTTGTCATTCACCGTTACAACAGTGCTCAGCATTTATTCATGCGCAGCCACATTTTCTGCCGGACGCGAAAAGGCCGCTCAGCACGGGAGGCGGAGCCACGCTGGTTGACCCTTATGCGAAACGAGGCTGTCGGCGCAGTATAAAGGCGCGCTGGACGGTTGGAGTTGTGGACAAGTGCAATTCAGCATCGGTGCTTCTGACGGCACTATATGTTGTCAGGAATCATTTGGTAACGTCTATAGGCGTTACCAGCTGCATTTATGCTGCCTCGGTTAGTGTTGCAGCACTGTTCTTACCTCCACGGCACCTTCAGTCACGTGACTCCATATGAGCCCTGTGTTCAGCGTGTCTTCTTCGGCGCGTGCCACTTAGTGCTTTTCGTACAGGTCACCGCTGCTGGCCTCAGCACCCGGTTCTAATGTGCTTACAGTGTGTGTCTATGCGCGGCTCGTCGGAACTCTCTCGCTGCTTTGGGAAAGTTATCCCAGATCAGATTTCCGTCTGCAACGACGCATGAGCGAACTCATAGATGTTCAAAGGAAAAATACTTGTATGCGCGCAAACACAGAGTTTCATACAATAATTACTAGAGGGACCTCTGGCACCAGTACTGGTACCTATGGGAGCTGCAATGGGGGCGGTTGAGCCAGCATGAGAAGTACATTGATTTGCCTAAACGTCGTGCTTCTGGCTTCAAGCGGCTTCGTAAGCTCATCATTTTCAACAATGTACTGCGCAGTAAACAATTCGTGGAACATTATTAAAATTGTCCGACAGCAGGATTCGAACATAGGATCTCTATCTCAGACGCCCTATATTGAAACCATTACACCACGGACGCATGCATCGGCAAGCGGCATATAACGCCCTTATGAATTGCTCGCGGGCAAGCCAGTGCTCTGCATGAGACGCTTGACGCGTTTCGATTTGGCCTCGTCGACAAGCTGAACCGTCGCAATTAGTAGCGATTGTGCGTGTTCGCAGCATCTTCTGCACTTACAAAAGGATACATTGCTTTGAAATGTACGACAATGATTGTGTTCCAATACTCGCCGTAGACGGCTAAGTAGACGGCTAAGCGGACAGCAGCCATCTTAAATATCGTTCGAATTCTCACGAATACATCAAAGTAGACAGCTTCGCGAAGATAGCATTGAAGTCAAAAACGATGCAGGTTACTTTCCTGTCCAAACAAGATGGCCCCTGAGTAGGACGCTTGGAAAGCCGACAGGAAGGTTGTCTGCGCACAAGAAAACATAGACACGCTGTCTTACGTCCTTAATGTAAGTTATACATCGTGTTTTTCATTGGTTTGCAGGCGCAGATAATTAAAATACAGAAACAATGTGTGCTTTCATCAACTCTTCCTTGTCGCTGCGAGGTGGTGTCACGTCGCACAAGCGTGTTCCGTGAGTTTTCCGGACGGCTAGAAACGCGTTCCATTACATGGCCTAAAGCCGCCTCCGGCTGTCTCTTTAGATGTCTACGTAGACTGTCTCCGATTATGGCCAGACTTGGAACACACGCAATGAAGGCCTACAAAAACGTAATAAACGAATCCACAAGAACGTCTCAATCCACAAACAAGCACGAAGATCAGACAAATCCATGTACTTCCCATCCTTCCCATGGTGTGGCTCAACGAGTGCAGCACCAGAGTTCCCTCTAGTATATTGCAGGGAACTCTATGCGCGCACAGACCCTAAGGCGCGTGTCTGTTGTGCGCCGGAAACTTCTCGCGCATGTCCCGCGGAAACGAAGCGCCTGTTGAGTTCTGAAAGGAAAAGCAAAGCGTGGGCCTTGCCTAGTCGAATACAGCGAACGTGTGAATGACTATGCCTTTTCGAAGTACCCGATTTTGTGGAGCTGCGCTGTTTCGTAACGCCGTCTAAAAGAAGGCGACCGCGTTCTGGCGAGGCCTTCGCTGCCCCCAAACCGCCTCGCCGTGCTGATATTCCGTTCGGCGAATACTGAAGCCACCGTCTTTCTCGCTTCAGCCCGCTGCTCCCTCGTTTATTTGAAAGTACTCTTATCCGGGGCGAAAGCTGCGTCGGCTACATCGGCTTAAGTAGCCTAATGCTCCTATAGAAGACGGCGAACGACGGAGCGGCAAAGGCAGCGGCTTGGTTTTGTAATCGGATAGCATTCCTCCTTTTTTTATTTTCTACCCAGTCTTGGCTGGGTAATTTTCACTTTTTTTTTCTTCTTTTCCTAGGGCGCAGCTCGTTTCAGGAAACGCTGGTCGTACATAACTCAGCGGGCGCATATGTATTTATAACATGGCTTTCAACACGGCTTATTCTCCACGCAAGGAGCCACAAAATACACGTCGTCAGCATCTCATCACTCCGACACTCGAAATATAAAAAAAAAGAAGAATAAAAAAGAAAAAGAACGAACGAGAAGACACCAGAGGGAGTAAGAAGACGTCAGACTTGCTGGAAGGGGGCGTTTCGTAATTGGCATCTGAAATGCCCGGATAAGGTTAGAACTCTCTAGTAGCCATGTTCCAGTAATTGAAACTCTGTGAGGGCCTGCTTTCTACAACCATTCCGGCGCTCGCCATTTTGTCTGCTTATTATTTGCAGTGATTGGCGCTAGCAGCATGCGATCACTTGTGAACTTGTGAACCAAGAGCGCGTAATCGTTTTTTTTTTGTTTCAATTTTACATTTTCGATCTTTTGAGATCTAATTACGAGAACGCGGTTCGGTACCTCACACTCAGAGAAGGGAAGACGCGTTCTTGGCCCCATGAGCTCAGGCTAATCTAATCGCATCTAATCTGATTGAAATGGACTCTGATCTCACGTAATCTTGTTCAGCCTATAATGTGATCTACTGTTATGTATAAGGTGAATGAGTAAGAAGTGCTCTCAGTGGAATGGAAAACTTCCCGGAAGGTTAGGCAGAAGGGAGCGCTTCACGAGAGGGAACAATGTCGCTGACGTTGTGGATGTCGTCAACGCGCACGAATCACGCACCCGTCGTCCATAAAGTAATCTCCAGCAGTTACCGGATCAAGGGAATTATAAACATACAGAAAAAGATGTTTCAGGTGCGCCGCATGTTTAGTAATATTACACCGCACTGTACTCACGAGCCATTATATATGCTGGGAATAAAATGTTGCTGCTCACCGGAGGCGTCTTGTGCCAGTTCCTGTGTAGTGTAAGAAAAATTAAATTCTTGGGCTTTACGTGCCAAAATTTCCATCTTATTATGAGGTACGGCGTAGTGGAGGATGCCGGATTAGTTTTGACCACGTGAGGTTCTTGAACGTGCACCCAATGCAAGGTACAAGGGTGCTTTTGCATTTCACCCCTATTGAAATGCGGCCGCCGCGCCCGGTATGGGATCGCACAACCTCGTGCTGAGCCGCGCAATGCCAAAGCCACGAAGCAACCACGGCGGGTGTCTAGTGCAGACGCCTTTCCGTGCATGTGCATACGAATGCGGCTCATTACAGTTTCCATCGGTTTCCTTTGGCAAAAACCAGAAAAAACAAGAAAAAGAAACCCTGATTTACTACTACTATACTATAACTATTACAACTGCTGCTGCTGATATTGCTGCATGTAAGGATGTTTCTAATAGAAACTCACCTAAAGTTATCTTCATTTAGAACACGTACGTGACGAACTGTAAGCATGCAACGTTGGCTTGAGTTAAAGGATGTGGGCATAGAGAAAAGAATGTGGCTGCGAACCTCTTGTTGGGCAGTGCACCTTTTGATGCACTGTATGCAAGGTCTTCGCAACCTCTCGGGAAAATTTTATAATGAGGGATGTAGTTGTTTATCAGGTGACCGCGTTTCACCGCCTAACATATGTTACCGCTCAGCGCAGGACGCGCCTGCACGTATCGGAAGTTTCTCGAATGTTATCGATGGTTCTATCCGCCGCCTGGTTGTCACTAAACCTTGTGTAATCGGATTGCATGTATGCGCGACGCGAATTGTGTAATACATTCTGGAAGACGCGGCGGGCACCAGCGATTACTCTGGAACCTTCGATGACTCGTGCACAAATGCCGACGCGCTTGATCCGCTGATGAGATTTTCGCCGGTCGCCGACTGTGTTCGCCGCTATCGTTGTGCTTTGAGTGTAGCCTGTTTTTCTGGGCACAGTTCGCCCAATAAAAAGTCAGTTTCATCCTTTGCAGTTTTGCGATTGTTTTCTTCACCGTCATTACTACGTGACAATATGCATTCGGTTGAAGCCTGAGTGCTTATGGACAGTTTGAGTTTAGCGTTTGCAACCGAACGTAAAAGTATTACGTACGTAAAGAAATAGCGTTGTCCTCACTGCGCGTGCTCGGAACGTTATTGGGTTTCTGAGGTTTGCGCGTGCTATGATAACGTACGTTATTTGGCGAGTTTAACGTACGTAATGTTTACGGACGCTAAGAAATAGCGTTGTCGAACATGGCGGCACCCATGGCTCCCGCTTCAGCGTGAATTCTCGTGATGGCTGCGCTCTCACTCGCGTTGATCGCCAGTAACTATTGTTATGAGCTTTCGCTTTCTCTAACCTCACCTGAAAGGTTAGTTATGAGCGTATAGCGCGCCCATTTTCTGAAATCGTTCGGCGCTTCTGGCGGCCGTACGCCTAACGAGACGCGTCCACATAGCAACAGCAGAAGGGTTGCTAATAGATCGTCTTGGCTTGGATACGTTTGGCACGAGGCACCAGACGGCGCCCTGTTTTATTAGCATTATGAAACATCGTTCCAGCGCACAATTGAACACGGACGAGAAGAGAAAGACAACACGTGTTGTCTTTCTCTTCTCGTCCGTGTTCAATTGTGCGCTGGAACGATGTTTCATAATGCTAATCACAACCAACTAGCCCAGCTGTCCATACTTAGCCCTGTTTTATAACGTTTTCTTTTGTGTTTCCGTAAGGTAAACTAAAACACTTGAAGTGACATGCAGCGTAACGCACCGCAAAGGTGCTTACGTTTAACGTAAGGCGAAGAGCGCTATTCTAGAACTGTCTTATAAGAGCGACCGTGCAGACGTAAATATTCCGGTCTCCCGTAGTCACCAAAAGGATTAGCCGTCTTCACCGCGCTTGCTATATAGTCTTTATTCTCGCATATATTTTTTTTTCTCGCTCACCTTAACAGAAAAAAAAAAGTTTACAAAAATAGAAAAGTAAATACACGGGCGATTGGAGATATTTGCAAGCATAACGCTGCTGTCGCTAAGGCACCTAGTCTTACGCCGAAGGCATTTCGTGCTCTAATTTAAACCGTGGAACAGCTTTCCTTGCCGTGGGTCTCCACTCTCGCAAGTGACACGATTTGTGCGCACACTGGCAGGATTGCCGCTTTGCCTCGTAGGTGCCAGTAAAATGAAACCATCTGCACTTCATTGCCGTATCCGTGCGTTCCGTTCTTCCTTCCTTCCTTTCTTTCTTTCTTCCTTTCTTTCTCTCTTTCTTTCTTTCCTCTTCATTTTTCTTTCGCATTGTTTGAGCCGCACGGCGCCTTCTGCGGAGTGCTTTACGGCTCCTCCTCCCTGCAACTTCGCTGCGCACGTGTAATAATGCATCGAGCGCAGCTCGATATCGCGGCTTCGCCCGTGCCATCATTGCTGTCGGCTGAGAAATGGGAACCGTCTGGCGGGGCCACGGGCGCTTGACCTCGACCCCTGCGTGCTTTCGCTGGCGGCTGGCGTGAGTGAGAGTAGCGACGCGAGGGACCAGTGGGGAGGCGACGAGCGTTCCCGGCACAGCGGCTTTGCCACAGCGCAGCGGCCGTTATGTATGACTGCCCGCCCGGTCACACTCCTCCGTTGTGCCGGCGCCGCTTTCTCTCCCGTCGAAGCAGCTTGGGCGGCGTGGTGAGAGAACGGGCCTTGAAGGGCTAACAAAAAGCGGGATGGCGAAGTTTGGAGCAGAGTATGCTAGACAACGGTTATTCTAGTACACTCGAGTGTGGAGATGCGAGCGCGAAAGAAGGCATGGCAGCAGCTCTGAAAGGGATGTTATTAGCCGCACGCGCCTACGCGCGTGTTTAGCGCTGCTCGTGCCCGATGTCGCGCGCAGTTGCGTGCAGCGGAGCAGCGCTAAGCGTGCTTTCGACATCCTCAAGTGAGCTGGTTTTCAGAGTTTATATATATAAACACGCTGCTTTATATAAGCGCCTCTGTTGCGCACGCCTTCCTTTCCGTGCGGCATATTAAGAAGTACGTTAAAGTTTCAGTCGCTCAATTATGAGCCAACGTCTGATCTGGCGCACTCTGAACTTTTCCATTTCAGTCACACAGTATGCCATTGCGTCAGTCCTTCGTTGGCCCATCTGCACGGGTATGATTCCGAAGGCAGCCGTCCGTGACGACACTACATGTTTAACAGGCAGCGGGCCACGTTTCGCAAACATGCGCCCAGAAATAGTAAGGCTGCATTCTTCCTCTCAGCAAGCGGCGTTCATAATATATTTTTATCACATCGCTGCCTAGTCTCTCCTGCTTGCCGCGCATAACCAATCGGCATCGTGTCCACCCGACGCGAAGAAGCGCGCGTGTGATCCTCCTTGCACTGAAGCTGCTCAAATGTGTTCGTCCCGCCGTGTCGAAAGTACTGTGGCAGCGCCAAGTGCTATGACTGGAGGCCTTTGCCTGGGCACGCGGGCAAAGGTGAAGCCTCGCCGTGCTATTTCTCATCCAGCTTTCCAATTATATGAAGCGTGGCGCTCGCTGTCGGCATGAATGTCGTGCGTGATCGCGAGCGCCTTTCCTTTGTACGTCACACTATACTATATACATACAGTACTTTTTCTCGAATTCCGCTGGAGGCGCAATGCAATGGCGCTCGTGTACTTAGTTTTAGGGGCTGGTCAAAGAAACCCATGGGGTCAAAATTAATGCGGATTTTGCCCACTATATACGGCGTGCTTCATAATCCGATCGTGGTTCTGGCGCGTAAGACCTCAGAATTTATTAATTACTTAAGTAAGCGAAGATGAAAAGCGAGCACAAACGACAGGACGCAAGATGCTAAACTTCCAAGGAACATTCTTTTTTTTTTTCAGACAACCGGCTTTACTATACACACTCTGCGGATCGCGCACGCGAAATATTGCAAAATTCATACACTCGCACGTGTCTCAGAAAGAGAGAGAGAGAGAGATAAAAGAGATGCGAAAGGCTGCAAATGCGTTATAATACATGCTGCCGTTCTATCCTCAAAGAAGTTTGAATTTTGCAATCTTTTCCACGTGCAAAGTGTATTAAATAGTAGCCGGTCGTTCGAAACGTGAGTGTTTGTTTGAAATTCTGCGCTCGTGCTGATCGCCTCTGTTTGTATTTGTTTTAGTCTTCTGTGCTGTTAGCACGCTCTTAATAGGGCGGCTCAACTCGCCCACATCAAGCTATTGTTGCTACTGATGCAGTATTATGCAATTTCTAATTGTACGGGACAACTGTAATAAATTTATTAGATTTTGCCTTTTTCATCGAATGTCTACGCCAGATTGGCAAAACTATATTGCCACGTCGAAACTCGCGGAGCAACCGCCAAAAACACTTTATCGCGAGCGAACTGATCAGACTAATCGGGGAAAGCATTTTCCAGCACAGAGTCGTATGCAGCCGGCATCTGTACGCCGTCTAGGCAGTGGAGTACAGCTGGAACCTTCAACGACCATGCAATAAGCTCGCTGCTTTAGGTTGCACTGTACAGACCGTTGCGTAGTGGCGCGGCACGCAGTTCTACTTCAGCTTTGACCGGAGATTAATTACCGTACAGTCAGACTTTGCGCAAGTCTCCTCTCATTGATTCCTCATCGGTATGCGCGTGACAGCCGATCTACGGCTCGCGTTTAGAGCGGCGGCAGCTGCTACGGCATCAAGAGTTTTCGGGCGCTGTATATCAGTGCACCGACAATGTCAGAGATAGCTTGATTGATTAATGCGTCTATTGAGTGCATCATGACCATTCCACACAAAATTACGTATCCTGTCTAATGGTGAGTCGTATTAAAGCGTTATGAAGCTCTCAGTTGGTGAACCGCACTGAGTGATACGATTACAACTTTTTATCCGATACAGCGTGAAACCTTCGAAAAAGTTGCTTCTTGAGAACATTTGGGCACGCAGTTTGAACTTCATTTCAGATAAAATTAATATAGCCAGGGGGATCAGATTTCCAAATTTTACAAATATCGTTACAAGCGGACTGCATTCTGCAAAGTGCTGCTTCTCCAGGAAGGGGGCCGCACTCGAAAAGAAATTGAACACGAATAAACGCTGGAAAGCCGAAGAAGTAAAAAAAAGAAAAAAGGGAGAAAAGGAAAACAAGCAATTTCGAACAGCCTTCTTGTGCGCCCGTCTTCTTGACGAGGCTGATTTGGTCCTGTCCAGTCTAAATTTGTTGATCGCACGCACTCCGCAAGCCGCTCATTTATACTTTTCAGCGCGCGCACCGATGAGGGAAGAGAAACATGCAATCACCATCTGTCTACACTTTACTCACTGCTTTTTTTTTACCTGCAATTTCTTTATAGCTCGCAGCTGCGAGTTCTCGCAAATTGAGTATCGACCACCCCTCCTCTTCACACGAGGAAGAACAAGAAAGATGCATACTTCCCTCGGTGGCGCGTTGCAAAGCCGCATTTCTAAACAGGTTCGGAGACAGCGACTCAGCATTTTGCAAACACACATGCACAAAATTTGATGTCTCAAAATGATTTTTTTAAATTTTAATGTATACTCCCAAACGAAAAGAGGTGCTGGTACTTCAGCGCGGAAGATTTACGTATAGCATTTCTGCGTTCTCCATTTCTGACTTCGCTTTTTCTTTTCTTTTTTATCTAGCTGCCGCCGATCGAATCGAAGCGTCGTAATCATTTCGTACTGCTGCGTCAAAGGGCGCTTGTGAACGCGCCGTCAAAAGAGCGCGTGTTGGCGCCTCTGGTGAACGCCCCCCGTACACGCCGGCCCAAGTAGGGAGACTGCTTTGGCTGGCTATTTGGACAGCATGCGACTGCATCGCTGCAGCGTGATGTATGAATGAGCAGCTATAGCGCTTTGTCCGTGCAAGCAAGCTCTGTTTCTTTCTTCTGCGCTTGTGCCGGACACGTTCTTCTTATATGTCGCAAATTCCGGGAGCAAGATCGCCGCTGTACCACCGGACGCCCGATGAGAACTACCGAGCTCGTTTCGAGCAAAGTGCAAATCGCTGTCGGTGATATCCAACATATTATGAGGCCAGAGCATGAACCGCTTCAAGCAGCATCAGTTGCCGACTGCTTCACACGCATCGAGAGGTTTAGTATAGCGCGGGTTTAAAGTGCGCGTGCGCAGAATGCAATGAAAATATCTGTAACTCGCGCGCGGGCGCCAGTGGTCCGCTTTATGGTTGCGGGTTCGCGTAGCAGAGGCGATATGGCGGCGCCCTGTCCCGTGGCCCCCAATGCACGGGACACATCCGGAATAATCCGGGGGGGGGGGGGGGGGGGGGCACGTTAAAGATCCCATGGTAGTCAAAAGTATTCCGGATCGAGTCCCCTCACTACAGCGTGCCTCACGATCAAATTGGGGTTTTGGTAAGTAAAACCCCGGAATCCAATTGAACACCAAATTCAGTAGTTTCCGCGTAATGATGAGCTGTTTTTACCATACCTATAAAGCAAAGTTCGCATCATATAGTATTAATAACGTTAATAAGTTCATGTCATTACATTGAACGTTATAAAGCCTTACTTATTAGTAGCACAAATTAGGAACAAATTAGTAGTTTGTTCGCATGCACACGATATTTCAGAAAGTGTGAATGATTTTGGTCTAGCCGGTAAAGCTTGGCTCCGTGAGCGACGTAGCCACTGCGTAACTTCGCGTGTTTTATGCCTAGTGTGGTTGCGGGGATGAATTTTGTCGCACCTTTGCTCTAGCTTCATGTTTGATTGAGTACTGTTGGCCATTTTGACATTCTTCCTTTTCTTTTACTCTTCTTCTTCTTCTTTCTCCTTTTATTCCCTTTACCCCTTTCCCCAGCACAGGGTAGCCAGCCGGTACTTACACTGGCTATCCTCCCAGTCTTTCCTCCTCTTTGTCTGCCTCCCCCCCCCCCTTGACATATTCGAAAAACATTCGTATTCACGAATGCAGTCGAACGCCTTCTTTAACCACGTATTCGGGGCCTCCGAAATCATTCTTTGTACAGGTAACATCGGTTAGAGGTGGCGAACCGCGCATCTCAAAGTAGAACCGAGGCAGAATTATCCCTTCGCTACAAAAATAATTTCGTTCCCGCGGCGTTCGACTGCAGCGACTATTCTATTCGAAGACCGAATAAGACGATACTCTATTCGTGCTCCGAAAGTTTCGAATATTCGCAGGAGCCTATCAGTGCTAAGCCTAAGAAAAGTCGTTACGGTTGTTGCGAAAATTCCTTGATTTCTATCCTCCGGATGGCGCCACAATGTTTAGCGTTACCCGCCGTGGTTGCTCAGTGGCTATGGTGTTGGGCTGCTGAGCGCGAGGTCGCGGGATCGAATCCCGGCCACGGCGGCCGCATTTCGATGGGGGCGAAATGCGAAAACACCCGTGTGCTTAGATTTAGGTGCACGTTAAAGAACCCCAGGTGGTCAAAATTTCCGGAGTCCTCCACTACGGCGTGCCTCATAATCAGAAAGTGGTTTTGGCACGTAAAACCCCAAATATTATTAATGTTTAGCGTTGGTCGCGCATCGGCTATGCGGAGCGCTCGTGCGCTTGTCTCGTGCTCTATGACCCCGAAGGAAGGATAGACTGTAGGAGGGAAGGTGACGTGACAATCTTCAAGTACACTTATTAAAAAAAAATACATATAGGGAAGGCTCATGGAAAAAGGCCCTCACCACGCGACACGCAAGTGAAAACTTCTAGCCGTCAGGAGCGCGCAGCTGGTGGCGAGGGTTGATCGTGACGGGGGCGTCAACAAGTGCCACTGCGAACCAAACAATGTTTTGTAAGGACCGGCAACCATGGAGTGCCTACTTCCCAAGAGTCAACGCTCAGTCACTGAAGAGACTGCACAACGGATTGGCATGCCGAGGCTACCTGCCTAACAGTTTTTTTTTTCTTCCTCCATGACCATCATTCAAACAGTAACAATGAGGCCGCTACTGCCCTCAGCTCTCGCACTTCGTTGGTATGATCATGGCGCCATTTTTTCTTTTATGCTCGCATATCATTTCTTTCATCGAAATAAATACTATGAAAGGAAACATCATAGTCATCATGGAAGAAAAAAATACATACATACATACATACATACATACATACATACATACATACATACATACATACATACATACATACGTCTGTGAATGTGTGTGTGTGTGTGTGTGTGTGTGTGTGTGTGTGTGTGTGTGTGTGTGTGTGTGTGTGTGTGTGTGTGTGTGTGTGTGTGTGTGTGTGTGTGTGTGTGTGTGTTATATCTGCCATGAGAATATCGATTATTATTATCGTGGAGTTGCAGCCCAACAATGGTCTATACGGCCATGGAATTCGCGGAGACGCCGCGATGGGTTTGAGTAAAAAAAAATGTTTGTTGACTGATTCAACGTAACGCCAAATGAAACTTGTCGCGCTTGTGAAGGGAGAACTACGGGGAAATTTTATACGTATCTGCGGTTAGCGTACTAGAGTAGATTGTACACCTGTCCGGCATACGCAGGGATTTTTCTCTCCCAGTCTACCGAACGGACAGACCCTGCAAGCCGGAGGATGAGTAAAACACCGCCGTATCATTTTCTTGCATGCGGTATTTTCCCTGTGGCGGTTAGCTTTGAAAATTGATCAGAAACGGCCCAATCAGCCGACACACCAAGCCAAGCATTTATACGATCCACTGCGCTTTTGTATTGAAAGTCTGCGTTGACGGTGATAAGCGACTGAAGAATTAGCCTTCCATCGCTGAATGTGGTAAGACTGGACTATGGAAGAGTGCGGGCGTAGTAGGCCAGTTGGTGATCCACGATTTTGGGAAGCAACCGCAAGCACAAAACCAGACTTGAAGGAAGGGACCAACTCGAAGCGGTACTCACAACTGATGATTTAATGAAACGACCGCCAAGCGTTCATAGATCAGACTCACGTGCGCACCCGAAAAGCAGCGTAAATACGTATAAAAAACAAAGAGCGACCTTAAACAGGCGTGCGATACAAATACTAAGACAAACGCTGACAGACTACT
Source organism: Dermacentor variabilis (assembly GCF_050947875.1). Classification (NCBI taxonomy): domain Eukaryota; kingdom Metazoa; phylum Arthropoda; class Arachnida; order Ixodida; family Ixodidae; genus Dermacentor; species Dermacentor variabilis. Next base: position 32,308,678 of record NC_134568.1, read on the forward strand.
GAGGCACCGAACACGTGTGTATCACATGGAAAGAAACAAAAGTTCTTTCGGAGAGACCGCCACTGACGGCGAGCTAACGCAATCACCATCGTTAAAGCATCGCATGGCCACTGCCTCTGCAATCCCTCTTTCAAGCTGGCCCCATTTCTTTTCTGCCGATAATCTCAGTCTTTGAAAACAAAGGAGGGCAGCCCTAGCAACTACGGCAACGAATAGCCAAGTTCGACCCTCTAGCAGCTACCTGGGAACGTTCATGCTTACGCAAGCAAATGTTAACGCACCTACCGCTTAGTCCAATGTAGTATCAGCGGCACTTTAGTGGAATCTTATATATGACACGTGTCGCGCAAGGCACATGCGAATTTGTATGCTTCGTTTAACAGAAGGCCGAGCCCGTGGTTCCCCTTGCCACCATGCTGCACAACTTGGAAAGTGGACAAGGTGCTCAAAGGGCAACATAAACCCCATATTTACCAGAAATATTTTTAAGATTATGGGAAGCCTTATGTATGTAGGGAAGTACTGTAAATTTTTTTCTACTAGCCTGTTCATTAGAATAGATGGTTCTTTGCCCTTTTTCCGTAACTTGACAAGCAATGATTCGTCAAATGAAAGTAAAAGAAAACTAGAAATACCCGCCTTTTCCAGACGTCCCACTTGAAGTTGAAAACTAGAGAGCTGTATGTGGTAACATAATTTTAAAAGCGCTGGTCTAAAACATGACGAGGCTATACCCCGCTTTATAAGCATTGAATGAGATGAATCGAAATGCAGCAATGCTTTTGTGGACATGGGCTCGAAGGCCCAGCAAGCATGGTCAGCGGACTAAAAATATAGCTTTAAATCTAAAAATTGGATAGATCCATTATGCAGGAGCTCGTGAGCGAAGTGCAACTGGTTTGAGCAACTGGAAAAAAAAAAAAACTGACAGACTCTCCAAAGCCAATTCTGCAAGGTAGTCGTCTCGTGAAAGCTTTAGTATGATTAAAAAATCGTCTATGTATCCAAAGATTCTCAAAATGGAAGGATGAGTCAGCCTAAGCTTGAACGCATGGTCAAAAATTGGCAAGGCAAATTCCACAAAGCCCTGGCGTGACCCTGGACCCAATGCTGGAGGGTCTAACTTGGCTATTCATTGCCGTAGTTGCTTGGGCTGCTCTCCTTTGTTTTCAAAAGACTGAGATTATCGCCAGAAAAGATGGCCAGCTGGAGAGAGAGATCGTAGAGGCAGTGGCCCTGCGATGCTTTAACGATGGCGATTACGTTAGCTCGCCGTCAGTCGCGGTTTCTGAGAAAGAACTTTTGTTTCTTTCCATGTGATACACACGTGTTCGGTGCCTCAGTAGTCTGTCAGCGTTTATCTTGGTATTTGTATCGCACCCCTGTTTAAGGTCGCTCTGCGTTTTTATTAATTTTTACGTTGCTTTTCGGGTGCACACGTCTTTCTGCTCTATATGAACTTGGCGTTAATTTCTTTAAATCATCAGTTGTGAGCACCGTTTGGTGTTGTCCCTTCCTTCAAGTCTCGTGTCTTGCTTGCGGCAACTTCACAAAATCAAGATTGGACTAGATGAAGTCGAGTCATTTTGCCTTAGTTTAATCCGTCTGGGCGCCTTGTTCCTCTCTTGACGGCATTAGTGATAAGTAACATGCCTACGCCATATGCGGCATGTTTACCCTAACACGTTAAGATGAGGCGCTCTGGCGGAGCACTTGCTGGCAATGCCTCACAAGGGTATACCCACTTTTAGCCAGCACCGCCCCTCTTCTCTTCGATGGTAGATACAACTCGAGAAATATTTCATGTTTACATATTATTGATTGATTGAATGATTTGTTAGTTTAAATGTCCCAAACCTACACCTGGCACATAGCGGATGCCCTGCACTGGAGAGGCATTCAGGTTAATCTGCCATCCGGAATCCTTTAGCTTAAAATTGATAATTGGACGTCCAACAAAGGCGAAGTTGAAGGTTTAAGATGTTTCCGCTTTTTTACCTTGCGTGGATTATTCGATATAGACAGTGTTTTGTTTTTTTTTCATACCACCCCTATCAGAACATTCCCGACGCAGCTGGAAATTACACCCACAGATCGGTAAATCTTATTTCGGAAACGTCGGATAAGGTCTTCGTATGTTTGTTCTTTATTTCTATACACCAGCACACCATTATCCCCGTCTGGGCTCGGTAAACCGTGGCGCTGACGCGGTTGTAGGCGACTTTCTTGCAACGTTTTCGATGTACAAATTGTAATGCCAATTTTTTTTATGGCAGTATACATTTTCGTGTGGCGAAGAACCAGAGTGCTGCAAGCTTTTCTGGTTTTATGGCTTGTGCAAACAGGCGCGGTGCTGCTTGAATGCGTTGCCATCGCGTTGCCATCGCGTTGCAATTGCGTTGCCATCATTTAGAGAGGCTTAGGCACTTTCGGCGAAATAGCCACGTGACCTCAACTCATAAGAGGTCGCCACGGATTACTGTATAGTCTTTGGCTGCAGCAGTGGCTATATGAAGCGAAAAAATGCAGGCCCAGCGATAAAAGAGTTTTAGCTTGTCCGTGGACGTATTATACCGTCTGCGGAATACCGGGTCAATAGCGGGTTACCGGCAAGGTGTACGGTAGCAACAACGCTGATAGCGACATCTCGGGATGCAGAATTTAACCAGAATGCACATTAAGCTAATGCTGCAATGACCTACAGTGTTCTACTTAATAAATAGCGCAAGGCGTTGGTATAGCGACGTAATCGCTAGCATAAAGTTCTTTTATGATTCTCCTTCGATAAAGACACTCACGCAGCTCAAAAAAAAAAATGTTTAAAACGCATTGTAGTCGCACAAGGCGTCGCAAGATGTCAATACCCGCCTTCATGCTGCCATCTAAAGCTTCGGTAACCCGGTAATCCGCATCCGGTAGGAAATTTACATGCTTCCGACTACATAAATTTGAACCGAATCCTACACATGCAACCTAGCCTTGCATCCCGCCACCACACCGCACCGGCATCTTTTTTTTTTTATTTTCCAATGTGCCCTTTAATCTTGGGCTGCACATTCTGTTGCATGGGTGCTCTTCCGACTGCAAAACGCGGAGTGGCCTCGCCCTTTCTGTATGCAGCCCCCGCTGAGGCCACGACCTTCCATTAGTAAAGTGGCCCGCACACTCCATCGACGTTGAGCGGAGAATATGCATGACGCCGACTCAGGGCCCACCAACCACCCCCTCCCCTCCCCCCCCCCCCCGCGCCGGAGTTCCCAGCCACGGGTTGAATGTGCTGACGGTCATCAAGCTATACTCTATATACAGGACACAGTAACACGTCCGCACCTTCAAGTTCCTAGTCGGACCTTCGATTCATCGAATAAGAAATTTCCGTCATTCAAGATGCTCGATGCGGCGCGAAAGAGAGAGCGACGCCTCGCCAAAAGATTGTTTCCCATGGCGAATTGGAAAGCAGTGTGCTATAAAAATTACACCAATATGTAGGGTGCCCTCCACTATACCATGACTGTCAAAAAAATTGCACGAAAGCTTCGTTTGTTGCTGTTGCTTTTGTTCTTTAGTTATGAAAGTGGTAAAGCAATTTTGGACTGCTCTCCTGAACACGTAATGTTCTTAAATACTATATTAGACCAACTACTTGTCCTCGTCGTTCTTTTGGTCCCTGTCTATGTACGCGCTGTAAATAATGTTTTCAATAGAATACCAACTAGCCCGTACCCAAACCCTGCCTTATTAGACCTTCGGCCTCTTGGTGTCCCCTAACAAGTTGTTATTTATTTCTAATAGCTGGTAGTAAATGTGACCTTCGAATAATTATTGTTGTCTCTTTGTGCCTGTATTATTTCATTTGTTTATTTTCGTCATCTCTACGCATGCTCGTTTTCATCTCAGCCTCGTGTACGTGTTCAAAAAAAAAGTCGCGGTTTCGCCCGAAAGGCGAAGCATAAATTGCGGTGGCAAATTAGCTAACAGCCATACGAAGTAAGAATAGTTATCTCATCGGTCATATCGACTTGTAAACATTCGCTTGCCAACTAAATTAACTATCATGGTGTCAGCGCGCACAGCAAACATGAACACATCACACTCGATGACAGCGGATACTCACTGTCAAAACGCTGGCCTGAGGAAACGCGGCAGCACCAGCGAGCGAAGTGACATTCGTGCTGTCTATCGCTTCAACGGAAATTAAGCGCCGAGAACACACAGCACGCACGAAGCTAGGAGCCACCGACGCACCTCGACTCGGATCCCAACGGAGATCGCTCTCAAGATACGGCTGCGCGACCGTGCGCGGCCGCCACATGCGCAGTTGCAGCCGAAGAACGCCGCTCCCCCCCCTTCCCTCCCGCCGGTGCTTCGCGCACGACGGAAGACGGCGCGCTTTCTCCCCGCTTTCTTCCCTTACGCGTCGGCGAGACTGAGCTGCGATCGTCGACTCCCTTCTTACGCTTTCCCTCGCTCATACAGCGCATGGCGAGCGGCGACGGTGTTATCGCCCTTGGTCTTTATACGGAACATCACAGTGACGGCGGCGGAGACGGCAGAAATGCGCCTGGAGTGACCGTATAATTATTATCGCAATAAAATTACACGTGCATATATGCCGGAACTCAGTATACAACATAATTTTAAAAAAACATTATATTATGGGGTTTTACGTGCCAAAACCACTTTCTGATTATGAGGCACGCCGTAGTGGAGGGCTCCGGAAATTTCGACCACCTGGGGTTCTTTAACGTGCACCTAAATCTAAGTACACGAGTGTTTTCGCATTTCGCCCCCATCGAAATGCGGCCGCCGTGGCCGGGATTCGATCCCGCGACCTCGTGCTCAGCAGCCCAACACCATAGCCACTGAGCAACCACGGCGGGTAGTATACAACATAATGTCTGGCTCAATGTGTCCTCACCTTGTGTCTCTGCATGTTCCAATGCACGCCCAACTCCGACGCGGCCTATTCAGATACATGTAAAACGCAGAAACGCTTTTCTGTGATAACCCCCGGATCGCTTTTATTGAAATGTGTTGCATTTGAGAGAGAAAGTTAAATTCTAGTGTCTGTTGGAAGCGGAATTTCGATTTAGGGCCTGGACATTGTTTAAATATTTTGAAAACTCAAAAGTAGAGAAAAAAATAGAAGCACGACGTTTACAAACTAATAGCTCTGCATCAAGCACACATGTCGCTGTTCAGTAAATTGTATCTATTATAACAGTCAAAGCGGACAAATCTGGTGTGTCAATTCGTATCTTACGTGAATTGGTTACGTTGTGTAGAAGGATTCTGCGAAAGCCGTATTTCCATAATGCTAAATTTCTTCAGATTCACGTGTAACACAGAAATTTTGTCCGCTGTAGATGTACTATTAAGTGCAATTCACAGAAGTGTGACATCATTTTTCATTGCTGAGTTACCTAGCTTTAAACTTGATAGTTTAGATTGCTGAAAATTTGCGATTTTGGTGAATTTTCAATAAAGAATTGACAATATAAATAAAAAATTCGAAAACAACAGTCGCTAGAATTGAAGTTTTTATTTCAAATGCAGTAAACCTCATCAAATTTGGTTCATTGGTTGCTCAGAAAAAGGAATTCTCCTTCTACATGTATTTAGATACGAGCACCCGAGCTAAACCTTCCTCCTAAGGAGGAGACCGAGCTGGAATGTGAGCCCTCCCCCCCCCCCCCCCTCCCGAACGAAATTTCTGGCTACGCCACTGACCGCAGGCTACGTAGCCAAGTGCTGTTCGTAGCTAAATGCTGCGACTGGTGTTATTTAAGGCTCCTACGTGTCCTTTCGCTCTAGGGTGCTTGGTTTTTTATTTTTTAGTGGAACGCTTTGCAAACATGAACTTATGTTTGGGAAAATGACAGCGCTAAGGGTGATTACTTCCTACTTCAATTGCGCTATTGTAGTTCTATTTTAAGGCGCAGTAATGTCTGATTTCGATGTCGACGTTCGTGGTGCAAAAGAAAATACAGACTGTCTGTTGAATGCGCACGACAAAGGAGCCGCGGCTGGCTGTATGCGACGAGAAACGTACGAGTGGAAATCAACCAGCCGAAGATGCGTGCCAATTGTCACGCTACGCTACAGATGCAGTATCTGGCCTCCGCGCAAGCTTGCATCATTCCCGAGAATATACGGCTTGTCCTCGCGGGGTGTACATATATGACGCCACGCAGCGTAGCTGCCGACACGGGCAAGTGACACGTCACTTCTTGCTGTTTGGAGAAAATAACACGTGCCGGCAAGATAACGCTGCCACTGTGAGCTACACAGCAAACGCGCCGCTTCCTGCCCCCATCGCAAGTTTTGTACACTCAGCCGGACAAGCGTGTCATTTGGCATCAACGTGCGCTCCGCGTCACAGTGACGTCCGCACCGACATCGGGACGAATGCGCGATGAGCAGGCGACGAAAGGTGCCTACTACCCGAGCGGGAAAGGTCATCCATTCTCGCCTCGCACCACGACAGCGCCCATCGTGTCGGCGCTCGCGGTAACGAGCGCTAACGTTGTCGCGGCAATGCGAGTAAGGCCGAAACGACATCAGTATACCGTTACTTCATTAGGGCGCCACCGTTGGAGCCGCTGTCAGCATCTGCATTTGCGCGTTTTGTTACTATATACCGCGGCGCGTGCGAGACGTTATACACTGTGAGTGATGGTTACAATAGCTATGACGTGCCAGAGCCATGTTCTGCCCTTTAGTGGTAAGACAGCTACAATGGGCAGCTTTTTAGGGTGACATTGTGCGACGCGACGTTTCGGTGTATAGGAATATGCTGTGCTTTTCTGCGCATTCCTGTTGCTTGTATGTTAACTTTAGTGCAGAGTCGCTTTTCTACATCTGTACGATCTAGAAAGCTTCCTTTTTTCATACTGTGAGCCTTACAAAGGCTCATACAGGAGTGGGTACGTACAATACAGGTAAAGAACGTCAAGCAAAAAGTATCAAAACATAAAACTGGAAGGCTTGCCACACACTAACATAGTTAATATTGTTAAGCAAACAGCTTTTGAAAAAAGAGTGAGCATCTTTTTATTTGGGATGAGAAAAAACGGAAAAAAAGAAAAGCGCACACACACACACACACACACACACACACACACACACACACACACACACACATATATATATGTATATATATATATATATATATATATATATATATATATATATATATATATATATATATATATATATATATAATGCTATGCATATACATACATATGTGTGTTCACATACATGGTTACATCAGGAACAAACCAGTTTCAAAATGCATTTATAAAAAGGTTAGATCACTAAAAAAAAAGGAGGGGGAACAGTTCAGGCGTGACAAATGTTTTTCCGTTCCGTTTAGCGAAACAATTATTCTAGTTTAGCGGTGAATGCGTCCGTTGATGATATACCCATGCACTCACGTGGCAGCTTATTCCAGAGTTTTATGGCAGATGGGAAAAAAATGAGTATTTGAAAGTTTCGCAACTCGACAAAAAGTCCTTATACACTTAGCATGGTTGGTTCTGCTTGCTGGAGTGCTTGTAAGCTGGTATGAGGTAGCTATGTTGGCGTGGTAAAGGAGGTATAAGAATTTAATAGCAGCGATACGACGACGGCTTTCCGAGGTTTGTATGGCGGGGCGGTTTTGCAGTGCAGTCATGCACTCAATCCGGGAGTACTTGGAATGTGCGAAGCGCTTTCTTTTGCACTGCCTCTAAACATGTGCTCAAATAAGCTCGATGTTGATTCCAGACTATGTGGCTGTATTCAAGGATGGGAGGCGCGAGAGATTTGTAGCTTGATAACTTAACATTGGGTGGCGCTGTTGCTAGCTTTCTACGAACAAATCTTAACTGTCTAAAAGCCTTGTGGCATGTATTTTTAATATGTGTGTCCCATTTCAGCGTCGTTGTTACTGTTACCTCCAAATATTTAAAGGATTCTGTGCGGGCAATAACTGATCTCATGATGTTGTAGTGAAATTGCAATGGCTTCTTTCTACGCGTTGTCGACATAAAGGCAGTCTTGCTTAATTTTATCTCCACGCCCCATTTCTAGCACCTACTGGTAATGCGAGACAACGAAGAATTTAATTTTACTTGATCGGCCTGTGTTCGCATTGTCATGTATATGACGCAGTCATCTGCGAAAAGTCTTGATGTCACTCTCGGCTCAATATGAAGGTGCAAATCATTTACATATATTAAAAGTAAAATAGGACCTAATGCAGAGACCTGCGGAACCCCTGAAAAGACTTCTAAGCATTCGGATTCTGCTTGTTAACATACTGCCTGCGGTTGGAATGGTATGCGCTTATCCATGCTACTATATTATCTTCAATTCCGATGACACTAATTTTGTTGATTGACTTCCAATACATTACCCTGTCGAACGCCTTCGAAGAGTCAATGAATATTCCAACAGCTTGAAGTCGAGAGTGAATCACAGCCGCGAAATCGTGCACTATTTCTAGAAGCTGCGTCACCATAGAAACTACTTTGCAGAACCTGTGTTGTTTGGAGTACAGTAAGTTGTGTTCGTCGAGGTGGGTCATAATCACTTTGTTAATTATATGTTCCATGTACTTACAGCAAGAGCTGGTTAGTGAAATGGGCCTGCACATGTTAACGCTCAACTCGTTGCTGCCTTTATGGATAGGGATGACTTTTGCACTTAACCAGCCTGTTGGTAGGGTAGAGGTTTGCAGAGACGCGGTGAATATTGTGCAGATAAAAGGCGTCAGTTCTGCGTAGCACCTTAAAAACGTATTAGAAATATTGTCTGGTCCAGGAGACCTTTTGACATCCATTTGCAGAAGACAAGTTCAAAATTCCTTGTTCAGTGAACACTACTGATGCCATTGTTATTCCGGAGGCTAAAACAAGTTCCTGTTCTATAGGAGCAGTATAGCGTGTGAAAACCTACTGAAAATACGCGTTGAAGCTGTTCACTATCACGTGTGCGTCGTCAGTAATTTCACCATCATTTTCCATTTGAACAGCAGAACTTTGAGGCCTGGACAGCTAGCGCCAAAATTGTTGCGGTTGTTGCGTCATGAAAGTTGTCAGCGTAGTAGAAAAAAAAAAAACGTGTTACGCTCGGGCGTTATTGCAGCGTTAAATTCACTGGCAAGTCTGTGAATGTCGTCCAGAAAGAAAAAGAACTGAAAATTTTGGCACATCTTGCATTCGCTTCTCGATATAGCTTTTCACTGTATTTCAGCCTCTTATAATGTAAGGCCGTCCGCTTGCTTTCTGCGCTATTCCTTTTCTCGCTTTAAAATAACAGATGTCCAGAGAAAATTAACTAAGCTTTGCGGTTTCACGTGCCGAAACCACGATCTGATTAAGAGGGGCGCGCAGTAAGGGGGACTGCGGATTAACTTTGGCCACCTGTGGTTCTTTATAAGGTGCACCCGATGTGCTGTACACTAGCGCGCGCGCGCGTGTGTGTGTGTCAACAGGTTGAAACAACGTGAGTTGGAACACAAGCAGTGTTGCATGTATTCGAGACGCGTCCGATCTCACACGTGAGAACGGCAGGTGCCTGTTTTTCTTGTTGCATGTGAGCTGCAGCCAGCCATGTACCTCGGTCCCTACTTGAGCTTATCCCGAATAAAATAAAGACTGCGCAGGCAGTGAGTGTTGTAATGACAACTTCAGAATATCCTCGCCAGCGCACTGCAGTGGCCGCGGCCTTAAGGAATGCAGTAACGTTGTGTACACGTTATACGTATCCTTTATTGTTTAATTTTCTGTCATCGTGATTCTTACCACTCCCTCCTTTTTGCCCCTGTTGTGATTGCAGAGTAACAAGGTTGGAGGCTAAAAAAAAAAAAAAACGCTGTACGGAGGCCGATTTCTTCTCCGTCGTGTACGTAAAGACAGTCAGGGTGGTGAGCAGCTGCATCCGCTGGCCTCTCGCGGGGCTGCATCACCCACACCCCATGGAACACAGCCGGTAGGGCCCCAGGTGCCTGTCCCAAGTTTCCCTTCCTTCATGGAAGCAGGTTGCCTGTGGCAGTGAATCTGATACGCTGACGTCATCCTATAGGCGCCGTATTGGAGAACCACCACCCTAAGAAGCTGCATCCGTGACATCACGTGCAAGCTACCTATATTTATGCCGCGTACGATGCTTATACACACGGGAAAGACACCGTGTTATCAGGGAAAAAGGTCCTAGGAATTTTGGTTGCATAGGATGACTGCGTTAAGTGCTGTCAGTGCGCTACATTGTTTTGTACGCATCTACAGAGTCTACGGGTCTACGACATCGACTGTGAGATGCCTGCGATCTCTCCTTTTCAGCAATTTTCTTTCAGCAATCTGTCAATTTCACATTTGAAGCAAAATTGTAGAATTGAAGTTGCGCCTGTGGTGCCAGATTATTGAAAATGACGTGAATTCCTCGCACTTTCTGCGCGATATTTCACTGCCGTGTGAGACTGTCAGCACTGCGAGAGACTTTAGAAAACATCGAACATCCTTCTGACCCAGAAGGTCACACAACAACAAAAAAAGGCACAGTCCAGATAAAAACATTGTAGCGAAAGCTCGTGCCAAGTGATTGCTGTGTATACGTGCGTTTACAACGAAAGCAGCATAAGATTTGACGCTAAACTGCTAATCACAAGAGTGCGGGTTTGGTTCGCAGCAGCCGTGATCCCATAAGGGAGAAAAAAAAAAACAGCGCTGAGAGTTAGGTGCTACAAAGTCCTCTGCGATTGTGGCACTCTGCGAGAGAGAGAGAGAGAGTGTGTGTGTGTGTGTGTGTGTGTGTGTGTGTGTGCGCGTGTGCGTGTGCGTGTGGGCGCGTGCGTGTGTGTGTGTGTGTGTGCGTGCGTGTGCGTGTGTGTGTGTGCGTGTGTTATTGAAGCAATAAAACTACAGACACCGTTCAAAAGAAATGACAAAAATGAATTATTCTTTAAGACGTTTCTGCTTCGCTATAGAAGCCTTGTTCACAATGGGATTTGTGAACAAGGATTCCGTAGCGAAGCCGAAGCGTCTCAAAGACTAATTCATGTTTGGCATTTCTTTTGGTCGGTGTCTGTAGTTTTATTGCTTCATGTTTCATCAAGGCCAGACGGGCTTCCGTCGAACCCTCGACTTTACTAGCGTGTTTTGCATTTCGCCCCCATCGAAATGCGCGGCCGGGATTCGATCCGGCGTCCTCGTGCTTAGTAGCGCAACGCCAAAGTCGCTACGCCACCACAGCGGGTATGTCCAAAGAACAGTCAAGTAGGTTGTGTAAAGTGGTTTTCAGTTCATACAAGGGAAGGTTCCCCGGAAATCATGACGGCACAAGTCGTCGCCCAGCTGATTCTAGAAGAACTGCACGTTTCGGTTCAGCGTGTCCCTCGCAAGTTCGAACGCTCGCCTGTTGAAGCACGTCCCTTCTGGAGCCGTGCGCTGTACTGGCCGTGGTCGGTGTAGACCTGTTCGACGAGAACGCCTTGGGAGTCGCCAGAATGTCCTCTGGGCTGTGCTAATTGAACCCTCTGGCGCGAAAGGATTGCGGAAGCCGCCTTTGTGCTGCCGTGCCTAGTCCAGAGAGGAGGTTCTCGCTTTCCCAGATGAAGACGTCTGTAGCGTGTCCCAGCTAACTTTAGCCAAGCTGGCCATCAAAAATATTTGAGAAACACGGTGCAAGATGTGATTTTTTAGGACCTACGTTGTTCCGCCGTCACACCTTTCATGACCCAACACAGTAGTTCTTATAATTGTATCTTGCACCGTGCTTGTTGATCTGTTTTTTTTTTCTTTGAACAGCTTGGCTAACGTTAGCTGAGACACACTGTATACGCCACGAAAGTCTATGCTCGAACAGCTGTCGTGAAAAATGCTGGCACAGCACCGTGCAACCGCTCGCGTCTATGTACATCGGGTAGGCTCATTTCTTCCAGAGAAGCGCTTATGGTATAAAAAAACATGCTGCTTTCGGTTTCGTGGTAGCTCGCGCCGAACCAGCAGGAAAACGCGTTCGAATGAAAGCAAGCGTGCATTCTTTCCGCATTACACGAACCTGTAACAAAAGTAATTCTAAACGGCACTGGCTCCTTATCTTTTTATTCGTTTCTTTTTTAAACACATATCTCGAATAATCCAACTCCCTACGCAAGACAGCCTTGTTTGTTCCTTAGCCGACATTCCCCGCCTCCTGGGCCGTTTCTCCTTCTACGAGCGTAGGCAGGCGAGTCTCGACAGCTGGCGGCTCTACGGAAAGATGGGCCCCGAGCCGCGTACGACTCCGATATGCGCGCAGTGTCCCTGGCACACGCGCCTCGGCTTCACTGTAAGGGGCGTCAGCCAGGCGGGGAAAACGCACAGAGTTTGCGAGGAGAAGTTTGCGGGGCAGCATAGTGTGAGCGTGGGGAAACGAATCGCGCAGCACCGGGTGTCTAGCTGCGCGGTTTCTGAAAAAATAAAAATAAAAGATGTTGAGACAAATTGCATAAAAGAGATAAAAAGCCCCGAAGAAAATCCAGCGAAACGCCTGAAGATTAAGTCGGGAGAAATTCGTTTACGTCGTTTCTCGTTCTCGCAAAAATGATAAACGAGACGAGAGAGAAAGAGAGAGACGAAAAGCCAAAGACGGTCTCTGCACCAAGTCCGCTTCTTGTCGTTCTCGTGCGTCGGTATACACGCGTGCGTGCATGCGCGCGTGCGCCTGGCTGTCTTTTAGCGCGTGCAAAGTCGCTTCACGTGCTTCTCTTTTTTTTTTTTCGTGCGTTGTAAACTAATTAAAGACGAAACGCGAGCCTTCCACTCGTCGCACTGGTATCTTGCTCCCCTCCCCTCTTTTCCTCCCCCCCCTCACTTCACCATGTCTCTTGCCTGGCTGTCTTTCCTCCCACCGCGGCTGCCGTCCGCCCGTTTGAGAAGTTCGTTCCGTGCGAGGCAATTAAGAGGCACTGCCCGAGCTATATTCCTAGGATCCGGCTCGTGCGGGCAAGTAGTAAAGGGATAAGAGTTTTTTTTTTCAGAATTATTATTGCAAATACTATTTTCGCCTGCTTCCTCGTCTGTTTTTCTGGTGAAAGGGGATTCGTTCCCGTTCCCCGAGGCTATGTGTCGTATGCATAACGTCGCGCTTCGGAAACTTCTGAGCACTGGAAAAAAGAGAGAGACCGAGAGAGCAGGGGGGGGATCAAAAGAAAGAACGAAAATTAAGAGCCCGCACGCAGGCACCGAGTTAAAGTCACGCAGGGATGCGTCACTGGCGGTGGCTTTCCCAACGAACCAAAGTGAAGGGCAGGAAAAAAGACACGCTCGAAGGGTGCCGGGAGAGAAGGGGTTGCGGCGCTTCGTGCGTGAGGAGAGTTGTTTGCAGAGGGGAGAACCTCCCCTATCAAGTGCAGCTGAATTTTCCGCCGAACATGGCCACGCTCAAGAGCGCCGCCACAGGTCTTAACGCTCTAGGGAGCTTTGAAAGTGCGCAGAAATATGTTTGCCACTTTGCCCGCTATCTGACGCCGCTATATATAACCGAAATATTTCGTCATTCCTGCCATGATACCGCACACAGTCGTCTGTCAGCCGCACTTGCCCCCCCCCTTTTTTTTTTACTTCTTCCTAATTTCTTCCCCAGCGACTTTGGCGGGGGTGCCAACATTACGAGAATTAAGGCGGTATATTTGGCTCCTTCGACGAAGTATCCGAAATCAATTTCATTATTTCGCATACGTGGCATCGAAGTGCGGTCACATGTTTTACTTAGATTTATGGGCGCGTTAAAGAACTCCGGGTGGTCAAAATTAATCCGGAGGCCTCTACTACGGTGTCCCGCATAACGCAGTGTGTAGGTTTCGAACCTGATAAAGGCCTCAAGTTTATTTTTCTTTCTGAATAATCTTTCATAGATTTGCTGTCACCGTGTTGCTCATGCTTGCCTCGCTATCGTCCTCATATATATATATATATATATATATATATATATATATATATATGTATGAGATGAGTCCTTTCTGGTTTCATTTCAAGTTTCCTTAATTTGTAACCACACCTCGACTGCTTGATATTGAAGAAAGCCTAAACCGAGTGTCATCCGCAGCTCGGCGTCCACATATTTTATCTTGTAAACTGAGCCTGCGGCTCGTATAGCGCCGCAGTCAGTACTAGTGAACGTGAACACGAGGAGGGTACACAACGCTCCTCACAATGCTGAGAAAATTTTGCACTGACGGGCATCAACGGCTGCTTTTCGCTATGCGCGTAACTGTTTACACATAAGTTCCAGGAACTCGACCAACTACCCCCCACCAGCAGGAATAAAAAAAAATTAAAAAAGAAATCAAATACATTCGCTGTCTTGATGTGCGCATCCTGAAATTGAGATTCGCACGCCTAGTCGCACGCAGAACCGCATAGATTATGTTGCGTAAGTTCTGCCGCTATACCAGAACATAGGAACCCGGTTCAGTGCATTTTTTCAGCACATTGTGTTGAGCGCATCAGCCACGGGTGCAAATGTTGTACAAGAGCAAAGAGAGAGATAAAGGAAGAAAGTGAACAGAGGGGGCAGTAGAGGAGGGGGTGGGAGGGGGCGCGGAGGTACGTACGAACAAGCGACTAGGCAGGTAACCTTTTGTCACCATCAATATCTGCATAACCTTTGTGCCAACGGCGAGTTTTTTCACTTCCTTCGCTGTCTTCATATTTTTGTTTCTGCAGACAGCCCCCTCGAAATCATAAATTACCATTCGTGAGTGGTCGCCCTTCACGCGTTCCCTCGGCGTTTACTTACACGACACGTCGCGCGACAGAATAAGAAAAACGCCGTCGACACATACGCACGCGCGCACGCACCAGCGAAGTAAACGGACCTGATTCAACGCACGCTGCGCCGCATTCTGAGGACAAGCAATATAGAAGAGCAGCTTGCAACAAAGGCGAGGAAAGGATAGCAGCGCGCAACAAAAAAGCGCGCGCGACCGCAGGCGACGCGTATGCGCTTCGCTAGACCTGTGCATACAGGTATGCGGCAAGAGGGCCGAAAGTGGGCGGCGGAGGGCGTGTGCAAAGCCGGAAGAGCAACATTGGCAACGCATAAAGAAATGGCAGCGGTGCTCGAGCGGCGTCACAAACCAATAATAAAACGGTGCAAGGAATCGCAGGAAACCGCAGCTTTTTTTTTTTCTTCTTGTCTTTTTTTTTTCTTTTGTGCCTGTTGGTTGCGGTTTACATACCTGCGCATACTTGACCAGGCGCGTGCCTGACGTACAGTTCCCGATTCGTGGACCAGAGGGCGTCTCCTATAGTCGTGGGCGTTTTAGTTGCCCGCATCTAAATCGCGGGAACTTCTTCAGCGAGGACGAGGGGCAGGGGGCGCGAAATACTTCACCGGAGAGAGGCCTGCGGTGGGAGTGGGAGGACTGACAGAGCCGAATACCGGTGCGGACTCGGATGGTCCAGACACGGCGCTTTACTTTCGAGACAGACCAAGAAGCCGCATCGCTGAGACATAGAGGTCGCAACGGTGGCGCGCCACCGTAGCGAGACAGCTGCCGCTGCTGTTGCTGCCGTCTGCTGCATCCCGAATTAATGGCGCTTGCGCAAGAGGCATTCGAGCGAAGGCCGTGTAAAGCTATTCGTTGCGGCTGTTATCGTTGCTGCTGCCTCCGTGTCTGGTTGGGCGGCCAGAAGCTGCCCGACTTTCTTTATTGCTCAGCAGCTCCACGACACGCACGGTATACTGGCGCGCAGACAGCCCAAATAAAAAGAAACAACAAAAGACGTGGACGCGCTTTTTACGCCTATATGGCAGCATGGGCGCATGCAGTACACGAGCTTGCAAACTGACTTGCTGTCGTAAGCAACAGACGCTGTGTTGCCTCCGCCGAAGCCTCGGTATGTGGCGGTTGCTATGGAAGTAAAAGTCGTACCTTCTTCTCAGCGGTACTATAACCTGTTCCCCGTTTGGGAATATGAATGAATAGTTCGCCAGCGCGAGGGAAGCTGCATGCCTAGGTGCATGTGAACCGCCTTGACGTCAGCACTTCAGCTTCCTTCGAGCATGGTTTTCGAAACGCTGTCAGTTTTAATGTGCTGACTGTTGACAAATTTCTGGCGCAAGTTCTTTATCTTCCTAAAATCGCGAAGCCATTATGCACGTCCCTAGCTAATACCGTGATGAACGTAAAAAAATGCCGATATTGCACATCGTGGCTTTATTCAGCATATATTTCTGACACGTTTCTTCCATATATTACCGTCAGCATGAACATTGCGCGTCTTGGCTCACGACTCGTGTACTTCTCCCCGACGAGATGTTGCTTTCTATCGTGTCCTCATCAGAGGCATCAAACAGTTCTTCCGCTAAGCTTTTGCAGAGTTTCGCCATACAGTTTGAGCCACCGTTGACGAGATAATGAGGCGAAGTAAAGAAATATGTACAACACGGGGGTCTATCTTGGACTTGCGGATTTGGGCAGCTAGACTTGCAGCCCAACACTTTGCGGAATTCGTCACGACGTGATCACGGCCGGCACAGACTCGGAGGAGCTGCTGTCTGTTCGCAAGGCGTGTGACGTTTGAAGGAAGTATTAATGTTAGGAAGCATTGAAACGACGACGACGACGACGACGATGATGATGATGATGATGATGATGATGATGATGATGATTGAAAGAAAAGAAAGGTCTGGTTGCCCGCTTAGGAAGTGTGTAACACTGCTGGGCGCGAAATAACAATGGCCCCTGTCCCCTAAAACTCCATTCGTGCACCATGATGTATGTTTCCCACATCGCTGGACCTCACTGAGATGAAGACAGGAAAGGCAGGGAGGTCAACCAGACTTTGTCCAGTTCGCTACCCTTCACCTGGGGACGAGATAGTGAAAGAGGGAGAGAGAGAGAAGGCACGTGTCTAACTCATTCACACGCACTATGCAAGGCGCAGTATATCTCTGCAGTCGGGAACTCAAGTCTGTCTCCTTCATGTACTGTAGAACAGCTCATTTCGCTTGCTGCGCTGATGAGCTGTGAATCCAGGCTCCCAGCACCTTTACTTCTGTGAAAGGCCAATCGTTCGTTCCACTCAAAGCACACTGGAAAGCCTGGGGTTGTTTGTCGTAGCGGAAACAGTGATAGATTCTTAATTTAGAAGAAAACGGAAAACAACGCACGTACCATGGTCACCTACTTAGAAGCATTTCGTGCTTACATGTACCGTCGGACGCCTTTACAACGAACGTCACTACTAGAAAATTACCCGTATGACGACTGATTTTGTACGTCCCGGCCAAATTCCTATTTTTATGTGTATTGTGAATGCCTCTGCAACGAAGACAAGAGCAACGAATTTGCCGGTACAACGAAGTATTTCAGCCTTTCCCGACGGCAGATTCGTTCCTTTGCAAGGAACGCTGGTAGGAGCTGGCGCCACCACTGAACTTCGCATTATCTATGACAGCCCGCCGTCCCTGAAGCAAACAAAAAACAACAACAAAGAAATAAAATCCCAATTGTCCAGACGGCAGAAACCTTTGACGAGGGGTACCAGTGTGTGATGTGATGGCGTAATGATAACAGTATAATGGTACTAGTGTTAGCCGGCCCAAATAAATTGTGCAAACCCAGCGCACACCTTGGAATATATGTGAAGCGAAACTTTCGGGAAGCGGTTCATCCCATGCCCATTTGATTCCTGCGTTCTTGTTGCAAAGGAAACTGGCGCGCGCTCCCGTGCTACGCAATGTAACACACGCGGCGATCATCGCAAAGAGCTATAGTCGGCGTTGGCACGACAGAATTATATGTGCGGTTGGGGCACCGGACTGCTGTGGTGGGGGACCGAGGCTCGATTCCACCATTATACACGCCGTACATGTCGTTTTTCTGTTACTGTGCGCTATTCAGCAATGCAGCAGCAGCAACCAGCAACCACGGTCAGAAAAGTCCAGGAAGGTTCGCAAAGAAAACTTCACATTAAAAAGCAACACTATAGTCGCAAAGTCTTAGTGCTCAACCTCTGTGGCTGCGCCAAGTATACCGAGCTGTATACTTGCCCACGGAAACCATGCGCAGGACCGGTGAACTCTGTGGAAAACAAGCACGTCGACGAAACTTACTCCCGCAGAGGAGCGTTTGGACCTATCCGATTGGCCTCGGAGTTGACGAAATGATGTAGGCTTCGTTGAACGCCTGCCCTTCTATAGGTCGGCTGAAGCCACACGTACTGTTTCGGCCGTAGTGACCAATAGATTGTTAGCGATTAGCGACTACTTTCACTAAGCATCTCTTGAATTCATGTAAAGTGAAGATTTTCTTTTCGCTGGGCCTGCTTCGCCGGCGCTATTGCGAGTGTTACAGTGGGCGATCTTTACAACGAAGTAACCCTGTATAACGAAAGATTTTGGAGGTCCCAAGCGCTTCATTATAGAGGCGTTCGGCTGTATACGTTTCGCAACGGGATAGGTGGTACATTTGTTTTCTTTTCTTGTTATAAAACAAGCTATCTGCACGTGCATTTTTGCCGCAACTAGACCCCATATCTCGTGAGGCATCCACTCGCTATAGTATAAGAGACCCGAAAGAAGCGCGCTGCCGGGACAGCATCGCAGAAGGCACTAAAGAGCACACGCAAGAACTACAGACACCTTGCGGGCTAATGGTCTTTATTCGTGTATAAGGGACCGTGTCATCTGCAGGCCCCGAACAGCGCACGAAATCGACCGTAGTCTGTTTTTTTTTTTTTTTGCTTTTTTTGTGTGTACACATGAGGGTTATACCCTTTCCTCCCTCCACTTTACGGCAAAATTACATGCACTTTCCGCTCGTCCCCCCCCCCCCCCCCCCCGACTTATCGTTATTACATTTTTCTACTCCTGTTGCCGGTCGTGTGCTTTTGAATTTTTTCGATGTTTTCTGTTCGACTACTTGGCGACTACGTTCGTTCATTCGTTCGTTTTTTTTTCTCCACCTCGCAGCGGGGGCTGTCACCGCCGGCCGCTCTTACGCGACCTTTATTAACTACCTTCCTCTCGTCCGCCCTTCTGCGGTGTTCTCTTCAGCTCGCTCGTAGTCCTTTCTTCCGATGTTGACTGCTTGATTGGGCGCCGCTAAATAGGGACCTCTGAAAGCCGGCTTGCGGACGAGTGACAGGCATGACTAGGCGAACTCGTCTACGCGTCGTCTGGCGACAAGCAGGGAGGAAGAGGAGGGCATTATGTAAGCGTCGTCGACAAAGCGTGCAAGCACAAGGACGACGGGGCCCGCGTGACAAGGACGACGGCGCCAGTGCGGAATTCTTCGTCATCGGTACACACACACACACACACGGCGAAATAGCACGCCGGTGCGAGCGAGCGCCCGAATGCTTCGCCCGCATAGTATAAGGGGCGCGCTGTGGTCCTATGGTTGGAGGTCGCCCGTGACGCAACCCGGCGTCGACGGCGAGCCGGTGACTTGGCTAATTAGCCAGGTCACGGCTGACGCGGTACGGAACGCGGACACAAAAGGGGTGCCGGCTTGACTGACACCCTTAACAGAGTTGTTCTTGGGTCTCCGTCCCAAGATTATCGCTCTCTATGCTCCGACATCGCCAGTACCGCGGCCCCGCGTCCCGATGCATGCAGCGACGGCGATGTCGTTGTAGGGGCGAGACCGCGCACTTATCTTCGAGACCTTGGACTTATCTTCACGTTTCTGGCCTCACTTAGTGGTAAAGGGAAACCATGCGTATACTATGTGTACGCCGGAAAGATTACAGCATTACAGAGTAGGCGCGTGCACGTGGTAAAGGTCGCCCGTGAGAAGCGATGGGGAGCACGAGATGGGAATGAGTGGCAGCGGTCGGCGCACATCGGCCCTTCACGGCTAATTACTGTGTGATGAAGTCCAAAGGCTGCGGGAAAAGCAATATGACGATGGCTGTAAAGCATCTGCACTGTCTGCAGGCCGACGCACTTAAAACGTCGAAAAATTTTAACAAACACCCCTTCCAGAAAAAAGAGAATGCCGACACTCTGATAACTGCAGCTCACGCGCCGAAATTTTAATTTTTTATTTGACAATGCAATAGACGGTTTACTAACAGATACATCACCAACTCTGGCGATCCAGTGAGCTTCTAGTATAATCAGGCGAGTCAACTCAACACGCGTTTCTGCCTAGAATGATCGTATCTTTAACATGGGGACTATACATCTACCTTTTAGGCAATCGTTTTGTACCTTTTTAGCAATCGTTTTAGGTGTCGTTTTTTTCCCACTTTATTACTGTGTTCACGCAGTCAATCATAATAATAATCTTCATCATCATCATAATTTATTGTCCCTTAAATAGACCCCTTTCAGGGTCCTTAAGGGACATACATACCTACACATACCTACACATATCATTCAGGCATATACCCGTCTGGCCTATGTAGCATTTAGAAACTGCTCAATGGAAAGCGTTATATAATGCACAGAGTTCCCTACAATTACTAAACTCTAGCGCTGAGATTTATCAGCCACCATGGGAATGATGGATTGATGATGGAATGATGGTACATGGATTTGTCGGATTTTCGTACTTGTGGCTTCGGATGCTGTTTTGGTTTCATTTATTACGATTTATCTGGGCCTATATTGTCCTAACTTTCGTCGCAATTTATACTTCTTTATTATATAGGGTAATAAGAATGTGCAAGCACGCGTAACCGCTGCTAATTGCAGTGGTTCCGCTTGTCCATGCGTCCGTGGCTTAGTGGTTTCAATTTCGGGCTCCTGTGCTAGGGGTCCTGTGCTCGAATCCTGCCGTTGGACAAATTTAGTAATGTTGAAAAATTGTTTATAACGCAGTGCTTTCTTAAAAATGATCACTTTCTAAAGCTACGAAGCCATTTAAAGCCAGAAGGGCGAGGTTTAAGCAAATCCATGTACTACCCATCATTTCTATGCCGGCTGGCCCACCCTGCTTGGAGCTCCAGTAGACACAAACGCTACAGTTCCTTATAGTAATTGTGTGAAACTCTGTGATATAACGGCTGCACGGCATTCGCCATATTTGTTACTGTACTCTTCTTCACATATCTCTTTTGCGACTTTTCCTGGATTTGTTTTCCGGCAAAGGCTACCTGTTTTGTTCGCCGCCGAAAAGACCACATTGATGTCTGCTCGCGGCGCCACGTTCTTTTGGGTTATTCGAAATGCAGTGAATATGCGGGGCCTTAGCAACCTTTTCTTGTCAAAGTTGACGCCGCGTTCCGCTGAGGACACGTCTTCCTTCGGCTGTGCCTCTTCAGGCAAGCCTTCTGCAACAGACACGAAGACGTGCCTTGGGTATAGCGAGCCTCGTGTATGCGTGTGGCCTGCAACCTGAAGCTCACGTGCGTTAATTGCTTGCACGTCTTCTGTAACCCGTTTTTCAAGCACACATTTGCCAGCCCTCTTTTCACGAGGTTAGAAGGGGAAGCATGGAACGGCAGAAGAGGCTTATTCGCTCTATTATACACGAGTCAGCCCGCCACAGGTACACATCCGTTATGGCTGAATGTCGCGGCCTATCCGCACTGCGGAAGACGTACCTTGCTAAGCTGGAGAGCTCAGTTTTTACGCTGAATGGCTGGATCCTTCCAAGCCCTACTCACCGGAAAGCCATACGACAGCTTGCTGTCCTACCTGTTGGGGAGAGAAACAAACCACCTTATCTAGGCCCCTCGCGAGAGGTACCACAAATGTTACTATTTATTTATTTATTATTATTTTTATTATTTATTTATTTCTATGCGGCTGCTCGGAAGATCTTATGGTTGGCATACTCACTCAGGAGACCCGCTGCGTACTCATTTCACAGGCGTGAGATGAGGGCTTAGTGAGTGACGACAGGGGTATGAACGGGAGCGAAATCTGGCGAGCTTGAGTGGACGTGAATATGTATTGGAGACAGTACCGATGAGTAGACACGAGTGTCAGTGGGTGTGAGTGACCGTGAACGCGAGCGAGTATGCGTGGACGTGAGTAGGAGCGTCGGTGAGTGTCGACGAATGTGGGTGCCCGTGAGTGCCAGTGAGTGCACAGCCTGTGAATTAATTGGTGAGGGAGCGTGAGCGAGGGTGTCGGCTTATCCTGCCGGCCTGTATATGCCTTCAATAGTCTCATACAGTATCTGATACAGCTGTAGACACCACAATGATGCTGACAGTCGTGTAGCAAGCGTCCATTTTGTAGGCAAGTACAGGCATAATGTCCCGCAGTGGTCTTGGCGAATGTTGAACGTGGCCTCTTTGCTGGCAAGCAAGCAAGATAGTGTGAGAGAAGGCGATTCAGGTGCCCAATGTGCACTCTCAGTGCATTAGCAGGCTGCGAACTCGGACAATGGCCACTGTCGCGATTAAAGGTGCGCTTCGTAGGGAGACCAAAAATGACGTTCTGAGTGCTTCGATTTGTATGCCCAGTCTTATGTTTGCATACATTTGCCGTGTAAGTATTTCCTACTACAAGCAAGCTGGTATCGCGAGAAGGCCAGAAATAATGCGTTGTATAATTGCAGCATTGACTGTACTGAGCCACCTCAGGACGCCCTGCCGAAAAAATGCGAGAAAGCCTTCAATAACGGCCAACCGCTTTGTCAAGTACGAGGCGTGAGGGTTCCAAGAAAAGTCTACCAGCGATGACGCCAAGGAATGGTTGTTTTCTAATTTGTTGCAGTGCAGGCACAATGAGCCGGACATAGCAGGCCCATGAGACAACACATGTGGCGCTCCGTGTTGTTTGATGTGCTAGTGCCCTTAGTGATTCAAACGTGATAATCGGACCGCGTGGCGGCCGGCGTTCTCTGCGCCGCCAGTATACGCCATGGGTGATCGCTGGGAGAGCAAATGCAGTTTCAGTTCGCCACAAAGGCTCTCGCTTTCATCGCGCACCACATCAGCTCGGCGTCCCTAGCCCTCAGTGGTGGGGCAGAAAAGTGCCGCGGTAGCCATGTGCTCTATGAGTACCGCATTTCAATCGCCGAACACTTGCCTTATATATGTCCGTGTCGTTGTGCCCGCACTACAGCAAATTGGATTAGAAGATTACAATAGCTAATCACGTACTAATTCGGCGAAACACAAAAGAAAAGCAATGTCTGATTTCCTCCAAGCGGCGCCAAACAACATTACCTTAGTTCTGTTCTGCTATGTCGCAATTGCATACTTTCAAATTTTGACACAAGTGACACATGGTATACTAAATCGGTAGCGCCCCCATCCGCAAACGACATCTCCGCGTCAAGCACAGCCGCTTGATACATAGCCGTTGCAACAGAGTTGTAGCCAGAATAGTACGGATAGCGGGGGTTGCTATGGGGATTCAACTGGGGTACTGCGATTACGACAATATGCACTACGTCGTGGTATCATTTGGTATTGTGGTTGGCAGTGAGATTGCCACTTCGTGTGTTTACTGATGTGCTCGTAAGGTCCCGTGATTCACGCACGGCACGGGGATAAAGGCCGCAGGTCACACAGGAAACCGGGCGTCGACACTGACGATCATCTTCGATGTTTTATAGGCCACAATTTTCTTTTAGGCGGCGTTACAGCGCAAATTACGACGCAGCCTAACGTGAATATACGTCGGTATGCGAAAACTGTACCGCTGTATAACGCGGCACAGATTCTTATGCGCGAGTCCGTATGGCAGCTGCCTTCTTCGCCGACCTTGTCCCTCACCGTTATACACGACGCCTGCGGCTGAGTGGAGGCGGATTCTTGGCGCGTGTAAGCCCGACTGCTTTCGTGACAGGCGCCAGTTGGTAGAACGACCAACGAGAACGTAAAACGCCGCTTGTCAGCCGAGGCTGCCCTTTTCTGCTCTCCGCGTGCGTTGCCGAACGCGGTTCTTATAATGCTGATAAATGTCCCATCCCCCCCCCCCCCCCCCGCGCGCGAATGGCTGGATCCGCGGGCGTCCCACCGAGTGTCACAATGTGCCAGTACCACCGCGTCACGGACCACAAAGCTGGTGGTGGTCTTTAATTGATCTGTCCTTCGCATTAGCGCCAGGCGCGCGCCTTTTGTGCCGACGCGCCTCCGGCGCTCGTCGTCGTTGAGCCTGCGATGATGCGCTTGCATGATGATGAACGCGCTGGGGGAGAAACTGCCAGTGACACTGCGTAGGCTACACGTGTAGCGCGATCCCTTCCTGAAGGCAGCAACAGAAGAACTCGCACCGCCTGCTCCTCTATGTAGCTGTCTCTCTCGGGTTTCGCAATGGTGACAACAACTGCCCGAGAAACGAGCGATGCTCGCGTGCGCAACTGCCAGTCGTTGAATTGCAATTATTTACCAAAGACGGCGAATCTTTCGGCACGCCAAGCAACGGAGGGCGTGTTTCAGAATGTGTGTTTAGCAAGGAGTCCGTGGCCGCAGGATTGAGAACATTTTGTCGCAGCAACGATAACATTTCCGCCATAGACTATATACTCAGTGTTGTGCGCGCACGCTCGCTAAAACGTGTGTACGTGAGCACTGCTTCTCTTTATTGAAGTTGACTTCCCGTGTGAAATTTGGGACGTATCCAACCTTTTCAGCTCCATCTGCTTGGTCAGAATCTTTTTTGTTTCTTTCTTTCTTCTCTTTCTAGGTTGGGTTGCAACGCGGCATAGCGTCCTAATGGAGCTAAATATAACCATGCAGGCCCGTTTTAAAGGGATGCTGCAACAGTGACTTATCCTGCTCCCGAATTTATGTGGACATACATTTTGAAAAACAAATGTTGGACAAGTGCAGCTTTTGTTCGCAACGCGACTTAAGAACGTGTCTTTCCTGTAAACATTCAACTGTGTAGAGCTATTCCACACATGATAAAGCCAGAAAATTCGTTACTGCTCGCATTTATCTGCTAGCTTATTTGACATTTTCGGGTGCACTGTTTTTTTTTTCGTTTGCTTCGTATCTATAGGCGTTTCTTGCTGCAGGCCAGGCACTGATCGTCAAGCCCAGTGCGGCTTTGGCAGGTCTGATTTTTTCTACCTGTTCTTTTGATGAGTGCAATAATAATAATAATAATAATAATAATAATAATAATAATAATAATAATAATAATAATAATAATAATAATAATAATAATAATGGCAGCGCTAACGTTGCAACAGGACCTTGCAGCAGGTCGACACGTCGTGTCAGTATTTCCTGGCCTCCTACATCCGTCTGTCTTGAACTGTTTCTGCGTGTCGTTTGTGAGCATTCCTGTTTCGTAGTGCACGCACATGCGCTTAAACGCAGCTACACGTTATATGTAGGAATAATTACTTGCAGCTAGCAACAGGCTGTCTGGTGTGACACATATAAACTGATGTGGGTGTTTTGTCTGGCAGGAAGGATTTATATGAGGTATACAATATGCTGTACAGTGCACTGATGCAGTCATCATCTTTATATTATTAATCAATACTATTAGAGGGTCCCTGAAACGGTTTGGACAAATCGTGTAGACGCGTAGAGCACAGCTACAGTAAATCATTCGCACCACAATTTGTGTGAAGCGTCTCATCTTAAGAGAG
The DNA here is from genome assembly GCF_050947875.1 of Dermacentor variabilis. NCBI lineage: Eukaryota > Metazoa > Arthropoda > Arachnida > Ixodida > Ixodidae > Dermacentor > Dermacentor variabilis. The sequence continues at coordinate 32,334,167 of NC_134568.1, forward strand.
CTACGGATAATTCCAAGTTACCCTCCTCCATAGCCTTGCATTTTTCTCCTCAACTCGTTCGCCGAATCATCGCCTTGGCGATCGGGGTTAAGCTCCACCATCATTGGCTGTGCGTCTTGATGGAACGTCGTGTCGCCTACTTCCGGTTGTTTTGGAGCCAGCGCGCGAAGCCGCTCGAACCTCTCCGCCAGCTGCTTGACAGTCGATCCCAAGCGAGAGCTATCGAAACAGCGTGCGCTGCGAGCATTCTGTCGCAGCGCCGAGCGTGTCCGGTCTTCCAGAAACCGCAGGCGAGCTGGGCGTTTCGACGGATGGGTGTAGGCGTAAACTAAAGCCCCTCCATAGAACTATTGCTGGGATGATGGAACTTTAGCGTAGACGTACGTGAGTGGCCTGATCGGTCTGCACGGTCCAGCCACCTGGTGGCGCGGAGCTTAACCCGTCAAAAAAAGAGCTAATATTGCTCTAACCAAGTGTAAAACATTTGAAACATTTAGAAAAAAAAACTACGTGTACACTATTACGCTCCTGCCAAAAATTTACACCAGCAGCAAAGTAGACTACCCCTCGTTACTGTTATTAGTTCTGTGTTTCCTTGAGTTCTGTGCCACCAAGTGGCTGCACCGTGCAGACCGTTCACGTCTGCGCCTCCGCTCATCCCGTGAAACGGCCATGCCCAGTCCGCTTGAGCTTGCATTTACCCGAATTCTGGACAGACGAAACACTATTGTGGCAGTAATCCTCCGGCGTAAAGTGACGGCCACAAACGCGCTAATCCTGGCGCCGATCGGACAATGACAGTCCGATGCGTTGCAACCGCTCCACTCGTCTGCTGCCTTGCAGAGGGACACGATGTGGCAGCTTGACATATCGCCAGTAGCTACGTTTGTAGCCAACAACGAAACAAGGGCGAAACATGGTGCTCGCGAAAACAAAGATCGAGACCAACACTGATTGCAGAGCTCTCGTCAACAAGGAGCGCGTTGAAACACAAGCAGACGACACTTGCTGTGTGCCGGAAGTCTTGAGTGCTTGATTGTAGTGATAAATTGGCCTGTGCATTCCCTTTCTGCTACTTTCTTTTTTGTAGAAACAAATTAACTAATATTACAACTATTACCAACAACATTTGTTCGCCATTAAGTTGGAAAAATAATCGATGAGGTTCCCTGGGCAGCCAATCGGATAGCTCGCCCTACGGGCGTCATGTGGTCACCTCGCGTCACCTGGTCAGGGGCGGCCATGCAAGCCCCTCTATGGGGGCGGCTGAAAACTCAGCCGAATGGCGTGCTGCGATCGGTAGCGATGTACATTTTTAAAAACCTCATAATAAATTACACGCTTTACACGGAGCCCTTCGATGCTTCAATTAATGATTAGAATGATCTACTCTGTAACGACTCAGTTCGTTTGTACAAAATCGTCAAAATCGTTTCAGGGTCCCGTTAAAATTGACACAGCTTAAGTAATCTTGCTATCCTAAAGGTGGACGTAGCAATACTACGTATCGTACTTAGCTTTCTCAATATACAGTGTTATTACTGCAGTAGACAACATGCTGTTTGTCACGCGCAAGAATAGAATTCGAGAGTCACGCTATATGCAGATAGTCGGAGGACAGTTACCACGCGATGCTGAGTACTGCTAGCGTCTGTCCTGCCCACTCCGTTTCTTCCCGCCCGTATTTCCGCTCAACGACACTACATGAGTGCTGCTAATTTTTTCCGTAACGATCTCGCCTCGTCAGAAAAGAAGCGCGCCGAAAGGAAGGAAGAGTTTCCACTTCAGGGGAGGCCGAGGCGACGCGAAGGGCTCGTGGACGTTTCCATTAAGAAAGCCGCCACGAACTGCTGCCTGCCCTCTATACTGAGAATAGGTGCACGGTAGCGCGATTAAAAGACAGGACAAAAGAAGACACACAGGGACATGTGTCCCTGTGTGTTTTCTTTTGTCCTGTCTTTTAATCGCACTACCGTACACCTACTGAAGATGTGTTGCCAACAAGCCCACAATGCAAACCTCGTCTACTGAGAAGCAGCAGAGAAGACCAGCTGTTAGTAAAAGATTTCCTCTCCCATTCCCACGGCCAGATCCTCTCTCCGCCTTTACGCCCGCTGGAACTTGTGGAGAGGGAGGGGGAGGTAGGGGGGGGGTGAAAAATTCTGAGTGAAAAAAAAAACTATGCGAAAAATGCCTGGATGGACAGGAATTCACGTATGCAAGAAAAGTAGTAGGCTTCGAGGTGCTTCCACTTGTAGTGCAACACATGGATGCTCGAACAGCGAAAAAGTAAACAAAAGGCAATAAGGGAAGCTACAAACTGATCGAGTCGCTACAAAACTTAGCTCACAACAGCGGCGTTTCGCAACAGCGAAACGCCGCAATATATCGTAGTTTATACACCGTTCTAAGAGAAACCTGATGCACATGCGGGACTTTGTCGCGAGTTATGAAGTTAAGGTGAGTGAGTGGAGTGGAGTGAGTGCATATGTGGGCACTCTGAAGCCACGATGCGAGACTGGGCTGAACACTGCGCTATATAGAGGCTATCCTGCATACATGCCTTTCTGAAAAGAGGGCGCCATGACGCGGTGAGGTATACGCCGCGCGCAGGGTCACGTGCATCCGCGTCGTTAGGGTTAATAATGAGTGACCACAGCCGCGTCTTCCACTCCATCGCCACAGTACAATGCGAAAAAAAAAGAGAAAAAGTGCACGCATTGTGTTAGATTTGCTTGCACGAGTCCCTATACGGCGTAGCACCAACGCGCTGGTTTTATACATCTGGCTGGTCGCAGAGTGCTTCAAAATCAACCTCCCCTCATAAACGCTAAGCTGCGTCATTTTGTTCGAGATTTTGTTCACAAGAGGTTCACAATGCGGCTATTAGGCGTCTCAAAACGCAGTATTCTTCGTGTTTCAGGCGAAATTTAATGCTTTTGCCTCCGCGATGTCGCGCCGACGCATACAGACTGCGACGCATCCGACAAGGCCGGCCGTCATGCAGGAAGGAGAAATATTGCGGCGAGTATACAGCCGTGAATTGCATGCTGAACGGTTTCCACCATAATATCCGGGATATGCTTGTCTTAAGCGAGAAAAAGACACACACACACACACACACACACACACGCGCGCACACACACACACACACACACACACACACACGCACACGCACACGCGCACACACACACACACACACACACACACACACACACACACACACACACACACACACACACACACACACCTACCTGTACCTGCTTTCTTGTAATAAAATTCCGAATACAGACATCTACACTTAGTAATCAGCAAAAAAGAAAGTCAGCAGACTTCGCGATTCCTCTGGCTCAGTGTGAACTCATGTACTATGACATCAGCAGGTATAACAGCGCACACCACCATGTCTCTGTGTGTGTCTATGTGGAGTACAACCAGCGTAGAATGTGGTTTCATAGTACAAAGCAGTTCGTGCGCATCGAAGGCAATTTATTTGCCGCCATCTGCCGCACTAGGGCAGCGCTTGGCGCCTTCGTCGGTTTGGTTCCAGTTCAACGACGGGCGGCCGCATGTCGACAGAGGCCAAAATGGCAAAGACGCAGCTCTTTGAGTGCCGCTTCAAATCTGCATTGATCCAGAGCCTACGCGCCCGTCGTTGCAAAGCTCTCGCTTTCGGGGCTTAAATTAGGAGGGGTGGGGGGGGGGGGGGGGGGGGCTTCCTCGACACCCGCGTTCCCCACATTTCATGTGTTGCAGGTCTTCGCGGTCTTTCGTGCTTTCTGTGGTGCCCGGATACTCGCGCTTATCCCGCCATTGAATATGAAAGCCTCCACTGGAGCTCTTGTTCGGACGCTTTAGCGAAGTGCGTGCACAGGTGGATCAATGAATGAATAGAATGGGTGACCACGGGCCGCGCATGAGTGGCCTGGGCATTGCACGGCCTCCGCCTCTGCGCGCGTGCCTGACCGAGTGCGTCTGCGATCAGGTTGATGGCAGCGAGCAGGCACGCCTTTAGGCGTGAGCTGCTTTCAAGTCAGCGATGGTAATGGCTTTCATCGTGATTTAGCGATTAGTGCGGAATATACAGTTTATTATGGCTGCGGCAACAAATGAGTTGGCGTTTAAATCGCCTATTAAGTTCTCAGGCATTGTGCTGGGGCTTCCCTTTTTCTTCTTTCTTGCGACTTCGCCGAAACAGCTAGTATTCGCGCTGCGAAAAAGAAAACTGAAAAAAAAAAACGGTGGCGTCGTACTCGGTAACTGAGGCGTAATCGATGCGGTGATTGACTTTGTAAGAACTGCACTCGTCAGAGGAAGTAGTCGTGAAAGACTTGCCACTCGCATGGGATAAAACCTAGCAATAAGATATGGTACGGTGTAGCTTTGGGAGATTTGTTTAGGCATTATGACGACCAGTACGCGAAGCGAGACGTAAGAAACACACAAGGAGAGAAGGACAACGTCCGTTTTCGTCTCCTTGTGTGTTGCTTTTTTCGTCTTGCGCTGCAGGCGCTGGTGCTCGCAATGGCAAAACATGGCGTAGGATATAACCAACAAGGCCATTCAGAAAAACAAAAAGAAAAGAGAAAATAACACGAGATGCTTTATAATAAACAAACTGTTACATCCTACAAACTTGTTACGGTAGGACACCCAGGGCTCGCGGCCGCCACCTCTCATCTTTCGTAATAGTCCGGAAGGCAGACGTCCCTGTCGGGGCTGAGGGTCACGTGTGAACAGCGAGGACACAGTCAGAACGAGAAGGAGACAGGGACGTGGAAGCAGCTCGCGCGCTCATTTATGCTTTTTGCGCGACGTCCGCAGTCTTGTTGCACGGGTCAGACGAGATGTGGGAGAAACGCAATTGCGTAGTTTTGAAGCACTGGCGCGATACGCGGGACCAATACAGCGCGTTACCCTTGTAGGAAATGGACTAACTATAGCGTAGTTTGTCGGGAGAAACTAAGATATCTGGGCTACTGGTAGTTAAGGTTAAGGAGGCTACGTTACTCAGAAGTTGTGAGGAACCTTCTTTGCTATCCACCAGTTCAATTGCGGTTGCAACGTGGACGCTCTGGCGCCTCTATATATGCTCAATATATATGGCTTCCGGCGCGCGCGGTGATGTGGGAAGTGTTGGATGAGGCAGCGTGTTACGCGGCACAGTGTGCTACATGTTAATGCCTTCAGCGGCAGCGCACAGGCTTTCTGATGCGAGAAAAGTACCGCGGTCAAGTGATGCCGCCAAATACCAGTTATAGGAGGTATTTTCCAGAATCACGACCACTCTCTGCTGGTAATGCCATCATAGTAGAGCGGGAAAAAAAAAGAACGGGTGAACGACAGTGGTATGCACACTCGCTTCAGTCACGCTCTTCTCGTGTCGACAGGAGGTCCCTTGTCGGTACTCACGCTTCTCACGGGTAAAAAAAAAAAAAAGGTAACTTTGAAAAGGAGCGCCTTCTAAAGCACAAAGAGGCGAATTTCAGGAGGCGTCGAACGCGCGGAAACGCGTCCATCAGCCACAGCTGGCGGTCCACATCGGCACAGGCGCCTTTCGCGTCAATAATCGCTCGCTCAGACTCTCTCCAGGGGGCTGCGAATAGAGGGTGGCCATGGTGGCGGTACAAAAGGGGTTGGGCGGTGTGTGTGTGTGTGTGTGTGCGTGTGGCGGGGGGGGGGGGTAGGGTGGAGGATTCTGAACTCGGCCAACCGACGCTCTCCAAAGTGCGCCCAGAGAGCCATGCAACGGTTCAATAAACGACGAAAGGAAATCGCAGGGAAGAAGGGCAAACGAGGGAAGAAAAGGAACCGAGATGCGCCCCGCAGGAGGCTCGTGCGCTCGCTGTTTTATCGTCAGGTGGGAGGGGCACCCGCGCCGAGGCCTCCTTCCGCTGCACTTATCCGTTACACTCGGCCCGCTGCCTTCCTTCCGGAACCGTGACAGCTTTCGCCTCCGATGGACGCTAACTATAGATACACATACACGCAGCGCTTGCGCGCCTTGTGCCGTAAACAAGTCCGCGGGCAGCAGGGTAGAGTGAATAAGGGGCATTGCACTTTATGGCGCCTTTAGTACTAGTCTGTCCACTGTTTGCCTCTCTCTCTCTCTCTCTCTCTCTCTCTCTGTCTCAATTTCTTTTTTTCTGTAGACGAAAATGCGGCTTGCGTGAATCGTTTCGCTCTATACTAGGCGTCCACACTGTTTATTGTCCAACATCTTTGAACCGTCAAATTTCACTGCGGAGCTCGCGCGCACACATTAAAACGAAGGTGAAGAGGGATTATTTTGTGTATAGAATAACTTTCACTTGGGGCTCCCCTCCTGAATATTGTCTGGCCTAACTTTGCTAGTCGTTCACGTCACTGCAGTGCTTACAGCTTTTTCGGCCATTTCTTTAACGTCGTCATTGTCAGGTATCCTTTTCCTTAGTTTCACCTTTGAAGATAAGATATTTAACGTATTCGGTCGTTTCTCGAAAGAGAGAAGAAAAGGTGGGGAGGTCGACCAAAAGCGTGCCCGCTTCTTCACGCTACACAGGGTGAAGATGTATAATGGCGTAAAGATAAATGAGCGGCAACGAGAAAGAAAAAGAAGGAGGGACCGTGTAGCTGTGGGCGCACGCTAATGTGGGCATCGCGCCTACAGACTGTCCCTGAGACCGTTTGATTCCACACATTGCTAACGTTACCGCGTTGCTTTCTGAGCCTGCGGTTCGTGAGGTCCTGGTCCAAGAATCTTTGTTTCTTAATATGATCCAAAGTTCAGCTGGCTAATACGTTCCAGAGAACGTTACGCTCGATGTCGTAAGCAGTGGAAACACAGAAGGCCTGTTCGACGGCCTTTTCACGGCTGCCGAAGTCGCAACTGGGTGTGTCTGTCATTCCAATGAGAAAGGAGTAGATTTTCGTTAAAGCCACGCCGAGCCAGAGGCGGTAATGTAAGTTTGCATTGCTGCAGGAAATGTGTGATGGTATTTGTTGCTTCGTCGAAGGGACGAGTCCGTACAGACAGCTGTTGAAAACACGTGGGTTGTTCCAGTAAGCTTCAGCCTTGGGGTGAACAAGCAAACGGAGACCTCTGGCAGCCTACGTTATTCATGTGGTTATGGAAACTGTACAGATTCCTTTAGGCACTGACCGGACAATATCGTCAACAATGTCGTTACTGAATATTTCACAGTGCCATGACAGCCATTGGAATATGACGTCACGTCGGTTCCGCTGAACTTGATGCAGAATTTTTCTATTCTCGGATTTTTCTCTTCTATTCTCAAGCTCATGAATCTTACGGTATAGGGCTCTCTGTAAAGTACAAAGGCTAGCTCGCGGTCAGGAAACACGACCTAAGTTCTAGGTTTCGCTTCCAGGACATAATTAACAGCAACACGAAGAGCGGCAAGTCGTCATCGTGAATACCGTCATATGGAGCACCTTGAACTCGGTTGTGAGCAGCGTGCCCAAGATGTGTGTGCGCCCATGTGTATGTTCTTCTGTTTCCGTCCTTGTACAGTGAGCTATAGAAGTTTCTTTATCGCCAGGATGACAGCGGTGTGGAGATTGTTGAAAAGACCGATCCATCGGCGTAAATATATATGCTCTCTCCATAGGCATTTTCGATCAGCAATAGCAGTGTCATCTGTTGCAGAATCACTGTTGACTGATTGCCTTTTTCGCCATTCCCCGGAATGGTCAGTCGCACAGTTGGAGGCGGCGCTACAGTAGTGACTAAAGTATTGCCGCTAGTGCATACGATTATTATTATTATTATTATTATTATTATTATTATTATTATTATTATTATTATTATTATTATTATTATTATTTATTTATTTATTTATTTATTTATTTATTTATTTATTTCTACTCACGCAAGCCTCGATCTTGGTTGGCTTTGACAGGCCCGATATGTTATGTTCCGCATTGCAAGACGGCATCGAAGTATTATTATTATTATTCGATAGAAAACACACATATACAATAAACAGAAAGGGGAAATAGGGAGGGAGCGGCTTGGCAACTGCCCCCGAGAGGGGCACAATGCCTGCCTCCTCTTTATGAAGGATCCCCTGAAAGCTGAAAATGGGAAAAAAGAAAGTCAAGAGGAAAGAAACAGCAAGATGACAGGCCACAAAGACTAAACGACAAGGAATAGAGTGTGCGAGTAGGAAGAGAACATCATACACGCAGGAACAGAAAAATAAGCACGCAGGTCGCACTAATTGCTAAAAAATGTAAAGAAATACAAAAGCGTAATTAGCAAAAAGGTTCTGTCTCTTGCAAGGTCTCTCACTAACGGGCAGCCAAGTCAGTTTCTTGTAGGAAACGATGGGGAAGGCTAGTCGGATCGAGAAGCACAACCACTCGGATACAGGCTATGATCGAGGGTCGTACACTGCAGGCCAAGTACACTACAGTCCCTTAGTATGGCGGCATGCGCTGCGCAAGCAAAGTAGAACACTTTAACATAAGGTACTCAAGTGTCTCGCAGGAATCACAAGAACCACATGATTAACTGTCCACACACTCTTTCGGGTGTAAACGTTCAGACAGCAGGGCAGAGGCAACCCTTAACTTGAGCAATAGAGCTCTAGCACGACGAGGTGAGCCTCGACCACGAGCACGGGGAGGAAGGGATCTTTCGCAACACGCTCGTTTGGATGCTGCTTGCGAAGGTATCGACCAATCAACAGACTAGCGTCGTCAAGCCTACACAAAATTTCCGGGAGTCACATCCGTTTTGAGCACAAGCTGAGTATGCCGATGGAAGGCAGCCTCGATGAGTCACAACTTCTAAAGACATTGCTCGAACTCTCGGGCGCCGGCAAAGCAGTGATTTAGTTCTTAAGGGCTCGACAGATACGTCAAATGTGCTCTCCGAGACTATGAACTGTGACGGACGTTGGAATTGAGTGGTCTCTCTGATCATGAATGTTGCATGAGTTAAGGCACACCGTATAGTAGCCATAAACGTGTGCGCACTGTATGGCATTGTAAGCTCTCGACAGTGCGCACATTTGACTTGCGCGAATCGGCCAAAATCGGCATGCTGTGACACATGAAGCCCAGAAACAAAGCTCTATACAACTGCAGCAGGAATCGTATGGACCTCGTATATTCCGTCACGTAAGACTGTCGCTTTCAAGATAGAGCCCGCAGCAGCGACCGACTTTACCTTCGTGCTGCTTCAGCGCGAGCGAAGCGGCCAGAACACAACGCTCACGAAGCTCTCAGCGCACGCCGCATCCTTCCCCTTTAGATATGCACCTTGCCCGTTAAGATATGGGCACGCGCGTCTCTCTTCAACGCAAAGCATCGAAAACACAGCGCACGGAGCTATCAGCAGTCGGCACTCTGTGTCCGCAGATCGCTTTCAAGATACGGTCCGTGCAGCGGTGCCATACGCAGCCGCCGTTGGAGTACGTTTGATCACGGTTCATAATGGTTTGACGCGGATGAATAAGGCGCTAGGGGAGCGATAACGGCTTATAATAATCGGAACGTCATCAGTGCACCTGGCGCCGCCAGTTGCAGTACTTTGCTTGCGCCATCAATGTACCTGCTCCCCCGTCCGCATCAGTTCGTGCCGCCGCAGCGCTGTCGTTTGTACTGGCCAGATTAAGTTTCATGACATTGATAATGACACCGGGCTGTGGGATGATGGGCAAGTTGCGCAATGCTTACGCATTTTAAGACAACTCCAAGAGGGGTTTCTGGGTGAATTTTTTTTTATTGCGAAGCATTGTTTTTTTATCATTCAAGGCACTTAGCTGTAGGTACGTTCCTGTTTTGCATCGTTCCGGACATAAAAAAAAAAGACCGAGTATTCCGCGGCGGAATCCAACTTCGGTCTCCCAGCACAACCACCGGATGCTCTAAACATTAGCGACGATTACTTTGTTTGTTGCCGGATTTCAGCAAGACATTTAATGAAGTATCACAAACGTGTAAATAATAGACACCACGAACAAAGAATGTATAAAGCCACTAGATTCATCGCGACTCGCATTGTCATTGAAAAATATTTTAATGTTGCCAGAAATTTCGCCCCGCTCAGCTAGGGTGAACGACTGTCTTGGGCTTTAATTACTTTTGAGAATTGACTAATATTATTGCGAAAATACGTACAGGTTGACATTCTATGTGATTCGCAATCGCCCGAGCTATACGAGAGCGCCTATTGATATAGAGGACAGTTGGCGTTATAAGGTCAAGCGGTGTTCCATTTTCATTGCCAATTCTAAATACGTGACATTTTGGGGATATTAAGGAATCTTTTTGTCTATTTTGGGTTGCAAGGTGTCCCAAAAAAGACCGAGTATTCCGCGGCGGAATCGAATTTCGGTCTCCCAGCACAACCACCCGATGCTCTAAACATTAGCGACGATTTCTTTGTTTGTTGCCGGATTTCAGCAAGACATTTAATGAAGTATCACAAACGTGTAAATAATAGACACCACGAACAAAGAATGTATAAAGCCACTAGATGTATAAGCACTAGATGCACTTCTTTCCAACAATGAGGAAAAACTTGGTCAATTGCTTCGGGTTCCTCACATATGAAGCACTTTAAACCACATGGCATATAAAAACTCCGTTCTTCTGAGAAAGTCGTGATCAAAAATAAAAAAAGGATCGAAAAAGCGGTCCCGTGTATAAATTAAAGACCAAGGAGGAGGAGGAGGAGGAAAAGGAAGGAAGAAAAGGTAGTGAGTGAAAAAAAAAGAGCTCATACTTGGTGGCACCACTATTCTTTTGAAGTGTTTTAGTATATTTTGACCCTGGGCCTCCACCATATATCGCTCTGTACAGTGGGGTGGGGAATTCGTTGTCTAATATGTGGTCGCAGAGTTTTCACCTGTTATTGTACAGTCCGGGGCAGTCACAATAGTTTCCGCTGTTCATGAGCACCGTGCAAGACAAAACTGTGTACCATGGCCTGAGCACTTTCGATAGTACGTACGTGATACTTCTGCCGTGGCACCAATGAGTGCTCCACGAAAGGTCCCAGTCAGTTGTTATACACTCGAAACGATGGGGTTTTCTGGTATGAAACAGTCTGGCCGTTCACACCGACAGCGTAGAGGGTCACGGGCTTACGTTACGCTGAGAGGCCGTGTGCGAGCAGTGGGGGAACTTAAAGAGCTTAAGGTGGCTGCCCACTGGAATCTCACGCGCACCTAAAGACTACCGCGCAAGACCAAATGCAAATACCGCCAGCTTATATTCAGAGTTCTACTGTATTCCGTAAAAAACACCAGCAACGTCAATCAGAGCAACAAAAGAGTAGGGGCAGTACCCCGTCTTGAAGGGTGCCACCATATATGTAATGTGTTTTGCATAGTGTGCCCGCGGAGCCATTTCTGCCAAAAGCACCGAAAGGCGAAAGCAGGCGCAATATCTGCAGCGGTCAGTTCTTCCAATCTGAGCTCATCCCTCCCTCGTCCACCATCAACACACAAGCACCACTTGTGGAATTACACGAAAACAGCGACAGGTGGGCGCACACCTTCGCGCTGTGTTGGAAAAAAATATAATAAACAGATGCCCTGCGCCGGGACAGAGAGGGCATGGCGCAAGGTCGAGCGATATTGTGGCGTTCCAGTGCTACACGTGCCCGACGTGGCTACGCCGATCGCGTTCTTCTCGTTCACGTTTTGCGGGCCAAGCGAAGAGGGCAGCACTTCGTCAGCACATCTTGCTTGCGCGCGAGTGCGCATGACTGTTCGTCTCCTCACCGCTGCGGCGGATCACTTGCCACGAAAATGTACCTCAACGCGGTCTGCATTCGTCATTAATTGACTTCTATCTGTGCGTAATCATACAGCAGGTTATCTATTCCAGAGCACCGCGCGTACCGGTGCCTCTGTAGCCTATTTGCGCGAGCTCCCAGAGTGACTTCGCACTGATGCCATTATTAGTTACGCTGCCGTCGTACCATACGGATCGCTTGCCCTAAATCATGCAGGCAGCAGCGCCGTGACCTTCGTCGGTATAAAGTGCACGCTTTGATGTTGGAGCTCAGGCGTGCCTTTGATACTTGAAGCGGCCACAGGGCGTGAGTGCTCTATTATACCACTCAAAGTCCGCGTAGCTGCTGTCGTGTGATCAAAAGAATGTGCCGCCATTACTGCCGCAGAGCTGGACAGTTTGAAGCGCTGCTGTTAAAAAGAAATATATATATATATATATATATATATATATATATATATATATATATATATATATATATATATATATATATATATATGAAAGGGAGTAATGCAGGAGATGGCGCGTTCAGCTCCTCCCAGCGGGCGACATCAAGGCAAGGGGGCACTTTTCTTGCCTACAGCAACTGCGATCGGCCGGCGCTGGAAGTGCGTGCTCGCACGAACGATCCGGATGTATTGATGGCACAGAGCAGACGAAGCGGCAGGGGTGCTCGCCGGTGTGGACGAGCGTTGGTTCGAATATACAGGACCACAAAAGGTCAGAGAGAGAGAGAGAGAGAGAGAGAGAGAGTGAGAGAGAGAGAGAGAGAGAGAGAGAGAGAGAGAGAGAGAGAGAGAGAAGGGGCCACCAGAGTTAAAATATTTCACGACTTCCTTGCTTTCATTTGTCATCCGCTATATATACACTGACCATCGATCTCTTGACAAATGTTCCACCAACCTATATTACTCCTGGCCCTGGCGTCTGAACGAGGCTTTGTCCTGTAGCCGGTGTTTGTGTGCGACGGCGACGTCTGCTTACGCTCGCCCCCAGTTTCACAAGGCATGCGCATGTGCGAGTCCGTCAGTGTGAGCTCTTATTTTCTGCCGAAGCGTATACGCATTTGGGCTGGTTGGTTAATGACTTCGAGGGGAAACGGCGGGAAATACGAGGACATCCCCTTCTCATGTCCTGTTATCTTGCGCTGTTTCCGCTCAAGTCTTATTTTCACCGGACTGGGGGCTAAATGGGCGTTATCGCTTTTTTGAACAGTGGTGGTGGTGTTAGGCTTTTCATTCACTGCAGTGGTTAAAGCTAGACGGTCTTCCTGCAGCATCCATGTCGGCCACCAGATATCTAGGTTGGAAGCCTCTACTGCGGGACGTGCAAAAGCAGTCTCAGGACTTGAAGGGCTGCTACAGCTTGTCGTTCCCGTTTTAGTTCCCCAATTATTCTATTTTACCACCGTATCACTGGGGACACCACCATCAGCGCTGCCAGGAAAAAGCATTAGCCACGCTTTCGTTTAGGTTTTGCAGAGTGAAAAATATATAGAGTAGTCAGTTGCTTCCATATCCCAACGGTAGTTCTAAAAAGCCGATGCTGCATTCGGCATCGCTGGGCCTCGACAAAATATGCACAGCAAAACCAACGCTTTTCTTGCTGCGCTTCTCAACTTTTTTTTTACTATGGGGACGCCCCTCTGTACTACTTTCTTTCGGCATAAGAAAAGAAATCAGGAGCGAAGCAGCGTTCAGCTTGAATACCAAAGTGTGCCATTCATGACGTTATCGCGCATTAACACAAGCGCACTGCTCCAAAATTTCTTCCTTCGTGTTTGTTTGTGGTTGTGATTGTGTCCTGGTTCCGTTCTCCAGTGTGTCATTCAAGTATACTATACTCGTCTAAATGCATTCCGAAACCAAGTTTTACGTTCATCGCTCTTGGTCGCGACCTGACCGATCAATTGCAGTCACCCCTGCAACGAGGGTTGAGTGAAATTAGGCTCACTTTGGAAGCACGTATACAGCTGATGCGACGCAGCGTATGAAGGGAAACCGACGTTTCCTGTGTGTGTGCGTGTGTACGTGTGGCTCGTCAGGCCGCTAAACGCCAACCCTTGCGCGGTGAGGGCACATAGCCCTGGGCGACCGAATGCGGTGTATATAGGTGCTACGTTTGCCATCGCGGTGTGACGCCGGGGCCCAGACCGAGCATCATCGCGGGAAGGACGCGCAATCTGTCATCGGGGCGTCTCCCCTGAGGCCGGTGTTTATTTAGCGGCTTGAGTGCCGGGGCTCAATCTCGCTGCGCGGCCGCTCCCGAGCGATCGCCGCTTCCTTGCGCCATGTCCGCCGGCTTGACAGAGTCAGCGCGACAGAGAGGGGGAAGCCGACGGGACGCGGCCGAAGGGGGCCCAGCGCAGCTGTCTTTAGATCGGGTGTGGTCGGCGTCCAGAGGCGCTCGCTTCCTCTTTCAGGTGACCGACCGGAGGCCTGTCCCAAGTGTGTGTCGATCCGCGCTCCGATACCCCGCTGCACGTCAGATCCGTCTTTCGGGTCCTTCTTTTATCGCCGGTCTTCTGTTGCTTCGCTGTGCAGCAACTGAAAATGCCGCTCCCCAGTGTGTACATTGCTTTCGGTCGGAGTAGATTTTATTTTCCTCCTTCTTTCTTTGCTTGGTCCTTTCGAGAGGACGGACTTCTGAAAAACTCTGAGCACCTTAGTGGCCCGATATTGGTTCTCTTTCTTCGTTTTGTCACTTCGACTGACATTGGCGTGAATTAAAGCCGCAGCGCTGCTAAGCCCGAGGGCGCGGGATCAAATCCCGGCTGCGGCGGCCGCATTTCGATGGGGGCGAAATTAAAAACGCCCGTGTACCGTGCATTGGGTGCACGTTAAAGAACCCAAGGTCGTCGGGAGTAACCCGGAGAACACCACTACTGCGTCCTTCATAATCATATGGTAGTTTTCACCCTCAAAACCCCAGCATTTCATTTTTTTTTTACATTAGAGCGCAGTGGGCGCCTAGAGAAGGGCCCAGTGTGAAGGCGAAACGCTAAGATACGTGCCATTAATACATTTGTTGGTAAGCGCCTTTTAGCAAACGTATATATGCTAAAGCATGCGTGTGTGTGTGTGTGTGTGTGTGTGTGTGTGTGTGTGTGTGTGTGTGTGTGTGTGTGTGTGTGTGTGTGTGTGTGTGTGTGTGTGTGTGTGTGTGTGTGTGTGTTTGTTTGTTTGTTTGTGTGCGTGTGTGCGTGTGCGCGCGCTCGTCCTCGTGCTTGTGTGTGCACGTGTGTGTGCATGTGTGTTTGTGCGTGCTCGTGCTTGTATGTGCTTGTGTGTGTGCGTGCTTAGGTGCCTGTCCCTTTCGCACAAAGCCACTGGGATCGCGCCGTTGAGCTTTACAAAATTCACTCCCATTACAACCGACCGTTATCTGCCTTTCTTCTTGGAAGGTTTCAAGCTGGAACCACGACATACAAAGCCCCACACCTTTGAGACCATCTCGCCCATCTCGCCCATCTTTGAGACCATACACGGTGACATTTTAGCTGTCGCTTTTTCTACACAACTAACCTTCTCCTGTGTTGGTATGTGGATTAACCTTCGTCATCCAGGATCATCACCGCAGCGTATCTTACGTAGCGTGTGCAAAATAAAAAATGAATAAAAAATCACCGCCCAAGCACTCCGTACATATGGTTAACCAGCGAAGCTGAAACGTGCGGCCCCAGTGTTTATCACTGGGTTAATACCAACGGTTCATTAAACGATGGCTTGGTATACGCTGCCGGATCCTCGGTACGCACTTGGTGCTTGCACTCGGCTGCATGAGCCTGTTCTTGTGCCCCGGCTGCAGCATCGGCTTGGCGCAGACGAGCTCGTTCCCGGTTCTGTCGCGGCGTTGCTGATCAAAAGCTGCCTGCTCCTCAGGAGTGCGTATGACGCGTCGCCTACCCATTTCGGAGCGAGAGAGAGACTGCTGCGCGCGCTCAGCTGCGACGGAGAGCAACTACGCCACAACTGGCGCAGCCAATTGCGCGCCTCTCTTTCTCCTTTTTTTTTTGCGAATGCGCATGAGGTTGCGCTGGAGGAGTTTTCTACGTGCAAGCGACGGACGGACGAATCGGCTAGCCACATACAGCTTCGCTGTAAAAGAAGGCTGTTTCACATGGCGCGATTGGGGCGAAAAAAATCGTTCTTCCGCGCACGTCGCAGAGCGATTTTCGCTGACAGCTTTCACATGCGTTTGCGGCAGCGCGATTTCCGTCGCAGCGATATGCAAGGTTGCCTCCTGCTCACGAAGTATCCATGCTTGCATCGTTAAATAAAAACAACATGCAAACTAGTCAAATATTCGAATTTTCTTATTATTTTTGGATAATAAAATACGTACACCATTTTTAACGTTTAAAAGCGTTGAGACTTTACAACAGCTTGCAGATACGGTGAGTGAGGCGCTGCACAACACCGCAAGTATGAGCGTGCGGCTTCTGCGGCGTCTGTGGGGTGGTTCCGTTTAGTACACTCTAGTTTCGTTTTTAATGTGGAAGCCACGACTTTCTTCCTAGATGAGCAATTGCTTTTGCAGAAGAACAAGCTACTATTCAGTGTGCATGTATAAGCAGCTGGCGCCATTTGTAGCGATGAAGAGGTTGACGACGGTAGCGATCAAGTGGGCACCTGCCTTATGTTGAAGCGGCGTCCTTCTCCCAACCTGGGTAGCGTGTAGCTTCTCCTTTTAAACGAATTGTGTAAGCGGAAGAAAATAAAAATGTTTATGAAGCTCCTAAGCCGCAAACGCTTGTGGGTACGCCCTATTAAAACATAGCTAAAACTGGCGCGCGACATTGCTCCACAGAGCTACCAACGCGCGGTAAAACAGGAAAGCACCTATTTTGACGGTGCTTTGTTTCGTCAGACATTGCCCCTCCCCCATCGCGCCGATCGCTGCGACTCAGCGACGGCGCGACCAACTTGTTGGAATCCAGTCGCGGAGATCCCACGACGTCGCGGCTGTCGTTGAGCGACGGAATTCGCTGTGTCGCTGACAGAAAATCGCGCCATGTGAAACAGCCTTAACTCGCCTCTAGCTGTGTTAGACGCCGCAGGCACCTGTCTGCACGGCCTTGCAATGTAGTGAAGACGGCCTGCCACGTCGTAGCCGTCATGTTACACGTACCTTGACTTAGAAAATATGAAACCTGACGCTGATACTGAGCGACTACATGGTGTTACGGTGATGAGTACAAGCTTGCCAGTTCTATTGACGACCACGGTGGTTGGATTGCAGTGGAGATGAAATAAAAAAAGAAAGCATGTGTGCGCTAAATGCACGGTCGTAACGCCTGACAGCAAGGACGGCGCCGTCTTAGTCAATCTGAAGACGCATGTTAAAGACAGAGGAAGCGACGTGCATCCGTCTGTTCTTTTCCTATAGCTTTTTTTTTTATTCAACTCGCTGCGCATGAAGGCATTACACAGAGGGTTGGGCTTGAACGAACAGATAGTGATAATTTGAATACAGATCTTCCGTCCTCACATGACATCGTGCAAGGTGCAAAAGACAGAGAGAAACATTTTAATGTGAGAAAAGCAGGGAGGTCGGCCGGGTAGGACCTTTGTCTCTGGTCTGCTACTCTGCGTAGGATCGTTGTATAGTCGGCGCCTCTCTTGAAAGAGTTAAACAGTTGCTTTGTTGAGCTAGATTGAATCCTAGCTGTCAACATGATCGGTACGAGACACCGTGTATGACAGACGAAGGAACGCATGATGAACGACCGACTTCCCGAGTTGAAAAAAAAAAAAGAAAGACTGCGACTGAAAGGACTTCGATAGCAAATTAAGGTCTCTCGCACGGAACGGCTGGCGTAGAGGTTAGTGAAAAAAAAGAATAGTGCCAACTGGCCTTCACTTCTATAGGTTGTACGCGCGCTCTTGCGGCATCTGTAGCCGTTTCAGGCGCAAGCTGACGAACTTGGATTGGCAAGGCGCATAGCTGTGTATTACGCGCTTCGCTGAAGCCTCCGAGTTTGTTGCGGGAGGCCACCATCTAACATTACTTGATGAATGGGTTTTATTGGCGCAAGGCAGTTCAAGCCAAAGAACGCCAAACACATGTAACGTGCACTGGATGATTTACGGCTGTTGCCTCCGATATTTAATTGCTCACCTTATGGGTCCCTTTTCCCCTTCCGTTGCTTTCTGTTAATAATTCGACGCATGGGACAGACGACACTAACGAGTGCAAAAACTAATGGCATCATCAACAAATCGCATTACTACTCACCAGCGCACCCTGGGCCGACAATGATTGGATGAAACGACGCAGCAGGGCAGACTGGTGCGATTTGTTGACGATGCCATAAGTATAACTTGCTATGAAAAGTAAACATTTGCTTTATTACACGTACTGAAAGCGCGTATGACGCATGAAAGGCTTGGAACAAGAGACTTCGCGAGCCAGTGTAAACACTAGTAAATCGCATTGTCCCAATTAAAAGTAATCTAGCCAAATGCCCCCCGGCATGATGTGATACGGAGAACATGTCAGGAAGCTCACGCATGCACACACGGAGAGAGCAAAACAAACAAACCGAAAGAGCAAAAGTAGCGAGGCCAACCAGACGAGCGTCTGCACTGTTTTCCCCACATGGCCGTATATATGCTAAAAGGGCAGACTTGTGCGCGCAAACAAAATTACAACGCACACGGGTCGCATTTAAAGGTTCACAAACACAGAAACAGAGATTGCATACTGAACTTACGCCAAATTGCATGAAGATAAATTCCGCTTCGCGAGAAATGATCACGTCGACTACAGCTAAATCATGCTCCGTGCAAAAATGGTCTCAAGAGCAGCGTTCACATGAAATAAAATATGAATGCGTGCGTGCGTGCGTGCGTGCGTGCGTGCGTGTGTGTGTGTGTGTGTGTGTGTGTGTGTGTGTGTGTGTGTGTGTGTGTGTGCGCGTGCGTGTGTGTGTGTGTGTGTGTGTGTGTGTGTGTGTGTGTGTGTGTGTGTGTGTGTGTGCGTGCGCGCGCGTGCGTGCGTGCGTGCGTGCGTGCGGTTAACCTTTAACCTTCATGTCTACCTTAAGTTGTCTTGCGCATATCATAGTAAAAGCCGACGCGTATCACGCTTCGGCGCGGATCTTGTTCAACGATATTGTTCTGAAAGTCATGCATAGAGCGCCGTGAGGATGGCTGTTGCATGGATTGTGTCAGTATTAGCCTTTTGGAGGAGATGTGTAGTGCATGCTGGAGCTCCAGGGCGAAAGATGAGGTAATCAGTAAATGTCGGCAATCTCGCAAGCCGTAATTGTCGCGCTGTTCCGCGCTATAGGATGCGGTGAACAATGTCACTTGATGATATCCGCCGCGGTTGCTTAGTGGATTTGGCGTCGCGCTACTAAGCACGAGGTCGCGGGATCAAAACCCGGTGGGGGGTGAAAAGCAAAAAAAAAAAAGAAAACAAACGAAAAAACGACCGTGTACCGTCCATTGGGTGCACGTTAAAGGTGGTCGAAATTAATCAGGATTCCCCCACGGCGGCGTGCATCATAATACTATCGTGTTTTCGGCGCGTCAAACGTGAGAAAGAATAAAAAAAAACATATAATAAATGTCACTCGATGTCATTTTGCATGGAAACGAATGTTGCAGGAGGTTCTACACACTGTTTGTGTACTTCTACCGTGCGATATGCTAGATTTGATGTGTTTGTGCAGAGGGAAACTGAGGCGTGTGTCTCACACTTTCGAATGGTGTGGAACAGGGACGCGGTTATGTTGCCACAAGCCGGGGCGTGCCAGCCCATTACCGTTTGCAAACTAAAGTAATAAAAGAAGGGCTGCGCGTGGCACGCGCTATGCGAAATAGGCTGATCTCATCAGTTCGCGGGTCACGTCGCGCGCGCTGCATTAACGCTAGCAGCCTCCCGGTCTCGATTTAGCTGCCGTGCGCACGCTGACGAATAGGGAGTGAGAGGGATGCAGGATGCCGCAGGTGTCGCCTGCCAGAGCGAGGCGCCTCTCCGCCCCTTCATGTGCGAAGAATGCGCGCGCGAATCAATCTGAAGCCCCCGGGAAGCTTCCCGAAGAATGTTTCGAGAATTGGCTTTGGGCGTCAGCGGCTCGCGTGGCGACTCTCACAGGCGCGAATCGAGAGCGGGCTCGTACGCCGGCAGCTGCCCGCGACAGCACGAGCGCGCGAGAATGCACGGAGGGCTTCCGCTCATTTCCAGAGTGTGGTGTGAATGTCTGCGGCTACAGCACTTCTAGCGGTCAAGATTCACTCGGCATACCAGGCGTGAGTAATGCGTCTCCGAGACGATTCTTGTGCGCGCTTGGTTTCCTCTCGTGGTACCTGCCGTGGTTGCTCAGTGGCTATATGGTGTTGCGCTGCTGAGCACGAGGTCGCGGGATCGAATTCCGGCCATGGCGACCGACCGCATTTCGATGGGGGCGAAATGCGAAAACACCCGTGTACTTACATTTAGGTGCACGTTAAAGATCCCCAGGTGGTCGAAATTTCCGGAGTCCTCTACTACGGCGTGCCTCATAATGAGAAAGTGGTTTCGGCACGTAAAACCCTATAATTGATAATTTAACTTCCCTTGCATTGCAATCAACGGTAGCGCTGGCCCGTTCAAAGCTTTACCCACGCGTTAGCATAACGAACGGCTTGAAAAGCTCGACGGAATCGCGACAGTCATAGGGAGGAGCAAGAATAGACTGTTAGGCTAGTTGGTTGTGTACAGTACCTGTGCTGTACTGCACGCAGCGCGAGATCAAGGGCGCACGGGCTACTGAACCCTGTACGCGGCTCTCTGTTCCGTTGTGCTCGGCAAGTTATTGAGGAATGAACAAGAATACAGGCACGTTATAGAAGTAGGTTGCTCAACAGCTAAGTACCGATGACAGCATCAAAGTTCGGCATAGGTATGCAGGTATAAGTATGCGCACTCTGCGTTTTCAAATAGCATGTGGCTCTTTCATGCATCCAGATGCACGAACAGTTTTGTCTGTCAAAACAAAGATGATAAATAAATATAAAGTCAAACCAAATGAAATCAAATGAAATCAACCTTTATTGAAAATCAACCATGCGTGGGTTCGCCATGCATGGCACTAATTGATTCCTGCCGTTCAGGTCATTGGAAACCCGTGCCCTCTCCGCCTTCGCTGGTACACAGGACGTGTGCCTTTCTTTGGCGTACTTCACGTTCGTAAACGATTGCGCGCTCCCTTACGAGTGGACGCAACTTTCACAAGCGACGTGGGCGAGCGCGTATTTGTGACTCATTGTAGATAGACGCATGAACTGCACTGTCGACATTTTAGATGCTGTCAACATTGTTCTGCACGTTGCGATCTATTGTGTGGCGACATTCAAACCGGTCCTGAACGTTGCTCGTTTGCTCCGGTATACACTGAAGGCCATGCCCTTCTGAGCACCTTACTGCGGAAGGCTTTCTTTTCCTGTTGAGTACTGTTCGGACCCTGCGCATTTCTGTGGTTTAATTATAAGTTATTGGGAACCTTGTGGCGCGTGACGCATCCGGTACTCACCCTTTCCCTCTACCGTCTCGTCTTGCCCTGTGCAGAGCTCGTGATGGGCGACATAGCCATGTCGCGGGAAACGTACCGGCGGCGAAGCCGGCAGGCCAAGCTCGGGGTCGGCTTCAACATTACGGACAGGGGCCCCAGGTTCCGCAGCAAACGGTGAGTGCCGCGTTGCACCTCGCTCGCCCTTCGAGAGAGCGGTTGCATGCAGAGACACAACTAGGCATAGACACAACATAGACACAACTTTTCCCTTACGCCATCATTTGCTAAAACAAAGTCTCACATGAATAGTTTTTTATCCGCGTACTATAAACGAATGGAATTCTCTCCCTGTTGAAGTACTTCAATCGGGCAACTTCACAAATGCGTTGGAAAACTATTTTTCGCATAAAATAACACAACCATTAACACAATTTTTTTCACTATTTTTCTCGTTTTCATATGTGAAATTTCCTGTATTTAGTTATGTTTAGTGTCCGATTGTTGTTTGGCGCAGCGTTTTGATCCGCATATAAATTCAAATGTGCGATTATGTTGTTGTAGTTACTGTGCTAAGGGAAGCATTGTGATTTTTGTAACGTGGCTATGGGATGCATCATTTTCATGCACTGTTTATATATACATTTTTTTAATTATCTTTGTTGCATTGTTATTACCTTGTCAAATATATTACCCCTCCTGCATGGGCCAGTATGTTGGCCTGCAGTATGAATAAATAAATAAATAAATAAAAAATCGCAGGCAGTCGACCGAGGTCGGTTTGGCAAGCTGCAGCCCTCCATATAGTGGCCTTAAAGGGCCCCTCACCAGGCCACATAGCAAATTTTGGTTATACGTTGGAAGTTGTTACGTGTCCTCTAGGGAGCATTCTGCCGCAAAAAAAAAAGAAATTCAAATTTTCTGATTAATAGCCGAGATAAAAGTATTTCTGTGTCGCGAACCCGTGATTTCAGCAGGCGGGTTCCACTGCATAGCGAGACTCCACTCGGCCCGTCTAGGCTTCGCCAGCGAAATTCCTTCCCTGCATTCTACCATGTCGGACCTCGAGGATCGCATGTCACATATATCATGGGCCCCGCCTTCACTTTTTTTGTTGTTTCTTCGGCGATGCGCACTTCCGCTGGTTTATTCGCTGGCGGCGTTGCGCGCGAGCTGTTATCGTTTCGCGCCGTGCACAAGGACACAGGACTAGCGGTATAATTCAGTGCTACACGAATACTCATGCGGAAAAAGCGGATCGCAGAGCATGATCACGCGCTGGAACACGGTAAAAAATGACATAGTTTCGATACCTGCGCACGTGACTGCACGACCGTGGGAACAAGCAGACGAAGCGAAAGTACATCGCTCTTGCTTCGGTGCAAAGTAAAAAAAAAAATAATAAACACGCAGGCATTTCGTTTGTGTGTTTTATTATTTCTCTAAACCTCAATCCGTCAATTCCAAGCAACAGATCACACAAATAACAGATATTGCCTTGAATAATTACCGAAGTCATGTGTCACCACGAGCTACGTCACACTGCGGACACGATTACGTAGGCGCAGGAGCTCGACTACGTCACCATCCCTCTCCGGGCGGATTCGCCGCGAGTGGACAGGGAAACGGCGTTCGAATCGAAATTTCACGCCTTTCCGCGGCGCGTAGCGATGTAATTTTTTGCAAACACTATCGTTTGCGCACATTGTATGCTCTGCGCTTGTCAACTCAAAAGGGTCAGACCTGGTGAGGGGCCTTTTAAACACCCCGAGATCACAGGTGCAGTTCTTGACATCAATGCTAAATTCCGTTGTTTGTTGACCTATTTTCGGTTATTTATTATTTATTTTTTGCAATTTTCCCCTTTTTGCAAGGGCAGTTGAAACATCTGCAGACTGGCGTTCGCGGTAAAGTTTCCGTGATGGAAACGGAGCTGTGTCGTTGACTCTCTGCAGTCACTTCGGTCGGCAGTCTTGCGTACCTTTCATGTCATAATGGCGGTAGCTACGCTTACATGAGTCGGACGATGGGTTCGTTTGTGGATCGTGGAAGTCCGCTCCTCGGTCTGACGAAAACGCCTGCGCGTCGAGCCGGAGTAGCGCCGCGGGACGGGTCGAATCAACGCACCTTCTAGCGCATGGTCGGATTCGCTCAACGCGATTAGTGAAATGCACGCAAACGCGATCCGGTAGGTCCGGGCCGAGCGCGACACCTGTATCGACCCTTCTCGCGTCTAGTTCATGTTGACCGAAGCTGTATATACCTTTGGCGTCTGTTGTACACGCAGGCGGCGACACCGGCACCGGGAGCGCGCGGGCAAGAACCGCCGACGCGTCCGCGCCGCCACTGCGAGGCCCGAGAGGCTCTGGGACCACGCCGTCATCCCCTACGAGATCGAGTCCAACTTCAGTGGTGAGCCTTTTTGCGCGTGTGTTGTTCCTCGTCGCGCCGACTGACTCTGCAGGGCATGCCCGTGGTCGTTCGGCACATCCGGCCCGCCCATCGTATCTTCCCGCGCCTTGATCATTCATTTAAAGTGCAGCCCGTTCTTGCGCGCACTAACTTCTTGAGACACTCGCCCCTCTTTCTCGCCATATATCACTGGAATATGTTACCACATGAAATCGTATCAGCTCTAAGTCACGATGATTTTCTAGCAAAACTAAAACAGTATTTTAACGTACTAACATATTATTCTCTTGCTCATTTGTTATAGGCATCACTGTGTTGTTGCGCGCCTTGTATTTTTTTCCCTCACCAGATTTTGATGTTCCTTGCACAAATGGTTTTGTTCTGGATTAGCGCAGGGTCACTTGTACTGCATAAACTTTGTTCTGCTTGTTCTGTTCGTTGTTTCATGCAGTATCTGCTGGTATGCGTACGTTTTTATCAAGTATTTTTTCTTGTATAAAGTGACCAAGTTACGTTGATTGTGTGTAACACCCAGTTTAAATCTATATGTATCTTCAGCGTTTAGGACGGGTCGTTGTATTGCTCTTACTGGTTTCTTTTTGTTTGTTTTCCTGTTTTTCCGCTTGTGTTCTTTTTATTGTAGCATGCATTATCTGTGTAAATGCGTATACTGTACATATAACTAATTCATCGTAACACCCCTATGTAATGCCCGCGTGGGCCTTTAGGGTACTTGAATAAAAAAAACGATGACTGCCAATCGATGCCACATGCCAACCTGTGCCATATACTCGCCAGCGGTGTGTCGAGTAGACTTCCACAAAATAAACAAAAATATACATTACTGAATGCGTCACACAAGTAATGCAGGCTTGAGATGCGGCTGAACGTCATATCGTTACAATCTGCGTAATCTTTTCGAGTCTTGCGAACAGGATGCCATGGAGTGCGCTGCACCTGCGGTCAACCTATAGTTGAACCGACTGACTTTATTGAAGAATTATATAGCTAAGAGTACGAACGGTTGTGTGACTGCAATCTTCAAGCATGCTCAGCACGAAGAACAGGTGGTGGACCAACTTTATCTTGTGGACAATCCGAGCGAGGATGTTTATTGTACAAAAGTACTGCGTGCTTTGGAGCGTATTGATTATGCAAATTAACAGGGATGTATTTCAATTTGACAGACATAGATTCAAGATTGCCTGATATAAATTCCAAATTGCCTGATGTACATTTCAACTTGACAGGGATAGATTCCAAATTGACAGGGATATTCCAAATTGACAGGGATATTCCAAATTGACGGGGATAGATTCCATCGCGAAGCGTTGCACGTAAGGCACCCGACATACTTGACCCACGCATACAAACTTGTGCGTGGTCAAGCACACACAACAATCACGACATCTACGAGCGCCACTAAAGCTATAGTAGCGCGAAACTAGCGTGAATATATAGTCGTGGATTTAAGTGTGCAATAAGGTTCGCCGCACAAGTAGCGAATGCGGTGCGAAAGGCTTGGAGCCTGGCAGGACGAATACAGACGTTATCATCCGTTCCTCACGTTTGCGTGCAACACATGTCGTTCGCCGATGAACCGAGGATAGTGAAAAAGGAGGTGTCGTGCCTTCTACTCGCACATCTTCGCGATTCTGAAAATATGAACAAGCGGTAACATGTTTCTGAAAACCGGCACAGACTGCCAGGCTAACCCTAGTTGCCAGCCAATAACCAAACAACCGACCAACTGAAATAATTGGCTACTTATATGCTCGACTAGACATACCGAAATCTGGCAATTCAACATCAAAATTAGGCTTGACATGTACAAATACAAAATCGCATGCGCCTGTCAGACAAATTCGGGGCTTGAACCTACGTTTATAATATATACAGAAAGATAAAAAAATTAACATGTGGCTTTTTACGTGCAATAACCACGATTTAACATATGAGGTATACGCCGTAGTGAGTTACTCCGGAATAATTTATACCACGTGGGGTTCCTTAGGTGCACCCAAACCTGAGTACACGGGGGTTTTCGCATTTCGCCCTCATCGAAAAAAAAAAAAAATTAAGTACGCAATGCTTTCTTTTTGCCTTTGTCCTGTGCTACACGGACTGGGCACGTGCCTACCCGAATTTTCTGTGCACTAGGATAGCTGGCATAAAACTACGTGACACAACGATGCTGCCGGTCATCCAAGGTAGCCATAGATGGCGCGCAATGCACTCTGGTCGAGCGGCGTGAGTAGGACTGGGCTTCTTCGATTTTCCACTTCTGGCTACCCGCGGGCTGCCAGAGCCAGCCAGAGCGTCTTCGTTTTTCTCGGGCTGCTCCGCCCACCGCGCTACGCACTTCCGCCGGGCGTTCGTTTTGCTCGCGCTGGACGGTTCTGGCTACCCGCGGGCTGCCAGAACCTGCCAGGACGATTTTGGTCTGGCTGCTCTCTGGAAGTTCTCTGGCTAGCAGACGACTAAAAGAGGCGATGGGCGCTCGCCGCCATCTTTACGGGGACTTCACGGATTGCAACGCGGGTGCTTGAGGACTTAAATTTACCTCGCTCAGCCAACCGTCTACGGTCATCTTCGGATTTCCTTACTTCTAGCGTTTTTTAGGTACTAACGCACCGTTCCGCATCGCGAAGCGGTGTGATACGAGCCGTGGTGAACCGTTTGAAGCTTTTGTGTGCGTGTCCCCAGCTGATTGCTTCTTCGCGGCGGTGAACAGCGCGCCGCGCTCTCATACGTGCATGTTATCTGCATCGTGTTCCACGCAAGTTGTAGACGCTCACTCACACATTGCGGTACATTTTGGGTTCGTATTTCTCTGGTGGCGTTCCTTTTCACATATCTCGCGTATGTATATCTCCTTTCTCTGCAGTTAGCGAAGGCCTTGCAGCTAGCCCGTGCTTGCTCCGTCTCTCCGTCGTATGCTGTGGCAGCTCGAAACCGATATGTGTTCGAACTGCAGGCCGTTGATCTAAGAATACACTGATTGCACTAGCTCGGTACATTTAGACACACGTACATTGGCTTATTGCTCTCATGACTGCGACCAATGTTGTTTTTCGTGTGAAACGTTTCGCTCGTCACAGGCGACGTGCATTTTCATGCGCCAGCCGCGTCCCCAGCTCCTTAAATGAGAAGTACCATCAGCCACAACAAACTTTACGAAATCGAAGCCCAAGCAGGTCGACGCGAAATTTTATGCGTATGAGCTAGACGTACCCGATAACCTGCTTTTTCATGTCTTGTTATGACACAACGCCAACTCATCAAATGTCGCCGGTGGTCGACGTGATCGCTGCGAGCAGGGATCCTCCAGCTATCGCTTTCGAGTATACAATCACGATTTCGCGTCTTCTCATCCGCCGCGTCGGAGGCCATCTGTTACGCTGCGCAAGCGAGATTGGCCGAGTACGCGTCCTGCGCCGAGTCGCGTGAAATCGCGCGAAAGTGATCGTATCCCTGAATGCAACAATATATTTTCAAGCTGGCAACGCATAAATGGGCCGACTACGCCGAGCGCGCGCCGGCCTCGACGGGCGCTGCCATGCTGGTAGCATGTTTACATTTGGCCAGCTGTACCGGCGTTCGATTTTGCAAACTTCGGGCAGGTTCGGGTTGTCTTGGGGTCCCAGCCCATGTGACTTCCTGTCAGAACCGGAACTAACTGGCTGCCATCTAGCTGCCAGCGGGCTGCCAGAACTCCGAAAATCGAAGAGGCCCACTATTGGCCTCGAGCTCCACCATTGGAAAAGCTGGCGCCACCGTCGGCGTGACGTGCTATTAGGGATCACGTGGACATAGCGGCCGCGTCGGCTGCTTCGGGAGCGCCGGAGCGAGCTGAAAATGAGAGTTCAAATTCCGTCGTACGCTGCGGTCCTCATTTAGTGGCGAGATTTTCTCGCTTCGAGTGTCTCCTTTACAACGCTTGAAAGCACTACAATAGGCAGTGGCTGCCTTCGAAGGCGCGCAACATGGTAGGCTGCTGCTCGGTGCCGCAGTGCCGGACGTACACAACGGAGCCCGGTGTCAGCCTTATTCACACGTAGCCGCAGGACAAGAAGCTGCGTGAAGCTTGGCTCGCGAAACATGAAACCGGCAAACAGCCATCGGCTACAACTTGGGTATGCAGCAAGCACAGACGCGAGCAAGATTTCTGCTACGACGCCGGGTCTGCATGTTCGGAAAACGCGCACTGTGACGCTCGCCCGAGTCCGCTGCCCGTCTGATGTCATGACGGATTGGTCTATAAACTTTTCCATGCTATAGATACTGGCAAGTTCACTGGAGTGGAAAGGGAGCGGTAAGAATCACATTAAAAAAAGCATGGCATAAGGTCATCTTTGTGTTATGAATTAATGCACTGGATTACAAAAAAGAAGCAGCGGGAAATCGCACGCTGACAACACCGATAAACATACAGTGCAACGCAACTCGAGGAATGATATTGAAACATCCAAGAATTTAGAAGAAAAAAAAAAGATTGAATCGTCGCAACAGCACATCACAGTCCCCGTAGGCGTCGAAGTCTCTACAATGAAATTATTTTTGAACAGCTGTCATAGCGCCCATCCAACAATGGTTGCTTGTATACTGTCAAATGCTCACACTCTGCGGCCTAAAGCTCATGGCACGGTGCGAAAACGCGCACGCGGCGAAAGCGAAGCACTGCGCGGACAAGCATGCAGACGCGCAGTCAGTCGCTGCGAATCTGTGTGATCGCTGCATTGAGGCTTAATTCTATTACGCTCCATTTAGTTATACAAACACTATAAGAACATATTTCACATAGTTTGCTCTCAGCGTTTGCCTACCTTTCACGCAAGAAGCCGGTTCGGAGACTCCATCGCGGCAACCGCGTGCAGTGGCGTTGCGTCGACTGTACGTATTCGGTAAAGAGATAGCGTCTGTAAACGATTCTGTGTTTTCAGTTTGCCCAAGATTATTATTTAGACAGTAAAAAACTTCTGTCGTTTCGAAAGTACTTACAGAAATGTCCGGGAGAGCTCGCGCGTGGTGTTTTCAGTGAGCGCTGAAAGCAAAACCTATGAGGCATAGAGCGCGCCGCGTGATCCCTCATACTACGCCAGCGAGGCGCTTCCGATAGATGGCGACTCCGTAACTGCTCGCCGCCAATACCCGCGCTGGCCGCGCCGAAGCCCGTGGAATGCCGCCAGACACGGGACGCTAGTTTCTAGAGCGTCCACGTTGCGCCGGCGTAGCGTAACTGCGCCGCGGTGACGCGCGTTCGCGTTACGCCAGATCTATATCCGCGGCTTTAATGTTCGTCCTGGTTTATATTAGCGCACGTTAAAACTGTGACTCCACCAACGTTGTTGCTTTGCATACCTCGCAGTGACGGGTTTGTTGCACTTAAGCTGCGTGTACGTCCGCAGCATACAACTCGCGAGCAGCCGCCAAGAATGTACAGGCGGCGGTATTGATCCCGCTATATATAAATACAGCGACTCTATAGTCTCACACTTTCTGGAACAGCGCTTAAGATGGAGGCTCGGAAAGAGGTTGCCGTTGTTCGGAGTCGATAAATTAGTAGGCCGTTTCGACGAACGTCTGCGCTCTGTGGTTTCTCCCGCAGCTTATCTGGCATTCTTATTCCTTTGGTCGAACTACGTCGTGCTCCACCCTTCGGCTCGCAATTGCGTCCCGGCGGATAAAGCGCACCCGAATGCTGGAGGGACGCGTGCCAACACGGAGTAAAGCACGCGTATACGTGCGCAATCGGAACTTACGGAGGCGGCGGCATGCGCTATAAACCCGTCGCCACGCGGAATGACGGCCACCGGTATGGATGCAGGCCGGGCGGACCGTTAATTAAAATTGATCGCGGCCCGCGCTGCGCGCGATCATCCCGTCTCGTGCGGATGCCAAGGCGTCCCGCCATTCATAAGCTGGCGGAAGGAGCGTACTCTCTCTCGCTCTCTGCCGGACGTCGATTCTTAATTCGCTACGCACTGGAGTGGAGGCGCAGCTGCCCGAATAGAGACAGCCGCATGGGCGCAGCCGCCAATGACGAAAGCCACGCACGCCTGCTCACTCCCTGCACAATTGCGTGCACTGCTACAAAGCAACGCGTGCAAAATGAGAAGTGCGCGCGACCGCTCTTGTGCGGCAAAATGGCAGTTACTTCCCGAAGGGTGCGCCTTTCGTACTTACTGAGCATGCCATGCGCATTTCAATGTGTATTGCACAAGCCGAGAGAAGAAACTCTCGCGCTCCTGCCATATTCTTATTTGGAATCTGGCGTTTGCATGTCTGTGCTGCGGGCGTGCTACGCAAGCGCCTGCCCTGCCATTCAAGGCGCGAACCTCTCCCTAAAATTTAAGAACACCGCGGCTCTTCAGCATGGCAGTGTATTTATTGCATGTAGTCAGGCGCGCAAACACGCGCACGTGCGTGCGCGCGGAGCCTCTCTCTCTCTCTTCTTTCTTTTGTGTCCATCTTGATTCACTTCTTTCTTCGCGTGTCCTTTGGAGACGTTCATGTCACGTCGGACCGCGGGCAGGTAGATTTGCCAGTTGACTGAGAATATGCTGTATGACTTAGTTAGGACGGGCGTAGACGACGACCAACGAACTCCTAAGGAATAGAACACATACGGAGTGACACGAAGTTTGTCTTCACTGCGGTCCAGTAGTTAGTAGCGGCATTGGAGCCCGCACAATGCTGCACAGAACTGCCCGGACGGCACAAAAGCGTGCAGAGCAAGAAAATTACGCAAGGAGGAGAGGGGAGGGGGAGGGGAGGGACGAGAGGCGAGAAATATTGCGGCGGCCCACTCTGTTCGCGGGAGATAAGCGGATGACGAGGCCGTTGCCACACGTCGTCCTGGGTGTCGGACCTCGCGACAAATGGCGCACAGACGAAAAGTAGGTGAGACCATCTGCAGCAATGTCGCGAGGAGAAAAAGGCGGCGTCGGCAAGGGGGCCGCAGGAAGACGTGTGGCTCGGACAGCATCTTTCTCTCCGGCAAGTCCAGCCCGGAAAGGAAGGACGGGGCGGGAGTGTAGGGCTGCTGTCGCCGCTTGAACTGTCGTCGCCGGGAAAAGACGAAAACGAGCAGCCCCGTTCTATGCGGTCGCTGCCGGACGACGCAGATAAGGAGCCCGAAAGGGTGTAGCGGGAGGAGGGTGTATACCGCGAGGTGTCGGTAATGAGAGTGTCGGCTCTCGGCGGTTCTATGGTGGCCGAAAGAATTTACAGTCGCCGAGTGCGCAGAGCGCGCGCGTGCGTAGCCACACTCGCGGTTTCGAGGTAACCCGATTATGTGCCTTTGCCGCCGTTTGATGTTCTTCGGTCTATTTTACGTCTCCGTTACTTGCCGTTCTGAGCGCGATCGATGGGGCTTCGAAGCGGAGACGAGAGGAGTAGCGAGGCTTTCGGCGGCTGGAGCGTAATGAGGAAAGGGTGACGAAAGGCTTGTTTCATTCGCCGGAAAAGGAGACACGCGGACGGAACGACACTGCCATTACGGCGACGAGTCCCGCGAAATTCTGCGAGGGATCAAATGCCTGCAGGTTGCTCGTGTAATCTTCGTGCCCCGATTCGAGAACTGTTGAAGCCGGAAATATCAACGCCGTGAGAAGGCTGCCGCGCTGGCGGTAGAAATTAGTGATCATTTCCTCCATTCAGCTACTGAATGGGCCGCCCATTTAGGACACCCTCCATGATGCGTTCGAAATGAGCAATTAGTCTCCGTAGACGTTTGAGACACCTCTAAAGCAACTTCGATGCAGTACTTATTTTCTACCCACACTTCTAGCTTCCTACGGTCTTCCACAATTACGTCTTTTCTTTCATAGGCACATATTTCGTAGCACATGCAGTACCGAAAACGAAACTTTTCCGAAACAGTACCAAAACTTTGTCAGTAAATGTGTAAATGCGTCTGTCACTTAGTTTTATAATTGCCACTCATACACGTGATTATCAATCACACATGGTTAAACCACGGTGGACCAAAAATTATTTGCACATATTTCCTGAAGTTATGCAATATCTCTAGATGATATAGTGACAACAGGCAATTAGTGCCTGACAGAAGTCCTTCACCCCGCACAGTAGCAGCAGTCTACCGCGCTTATAGATACAGACATTTGCTACTATTTCAATAATTGAAGAGTAATACTCTTGGTGTATAAGTCTAGAGTACAAATTTATTGCTAGCTAATGTAATAGTATTGTAGAGGTCATACACATAAAAGTACAGTGAACATAAAAGCCTTACAATTTTCACAAGAAAAAAGAAGGAAAGCGTCAGGAGATGTTTATGACCTTGAAGAAGTACAAAGTAACTTCCAGCGAAGCTGTTTCTTTCGAGTTATTCAAGTAAGAGTTATAGTTTCCTGTAATTACACAATAAAAAGTTGCTCGGTTCCGTTTGAAACCTTGCCCGCATGTAAGGCTTTCGATCACTTACTGTCAGGAACTTCTGAAAGCCATTAATTCATGAAAACACATTTTACTACGCCAAAACATTATGCATATCTGATGTCGTAGCATCCCCCCCCCCCCCCATATTTTTGCTAGGTTTTATCCAGGTTTCATTGCCAGATCTCCCTGAGCAGCGAGATAAATGCTGCTTTGTTCGTAAAGCCCATTAATAAAGCTCTGAGAGTCATCTGAGATCGTCCTGCGTTGAATTTTTCGCTGCTGGTATTCCTCTATGATGACCGAGTATTAGTTTATGTACAGTACAACCTCGTGTTCAAACTAGAACAACTCTATTACACTTAAGAGGTAATAGCTAATCTATAAAACTGACCCGCCGCGGTAGCTTAGTCGCTATGACATTGTGCTGCTGAGCTCAAGGTTTTCGATCGGGGCGAAATTCTACAACGCTCGTGTACTTAGACTTATGTGCATGTTAAGGAACACCGGGTCATGAAAACTAATCCGTAGTTCCTCACTACGCAAGCATTTCATTAAAGGTTGCCTTGAGCAATATGGCATACATGTGATTATGGGATACATATATATGCACCTTATTAACGATGATCTGCCTTTAGACTGACAAGCAACTCATAATTTCCATATCAGTGATTTTCTTCAGCATCGTACTTCGGGAACATTTAGCAATAAACTTGCTCGAAGCTAGTACATGGTAGTACCCGCCGTGGTTGCTCAGTGGCTATGGTGTTCGGCTGCTGAGCACGAGGTCGCGGGATCGAATCCCGGCCACGGCGGTCGCATTTCGGTGGGGGCGAAAACACCCGTGTACTTAGATTTAGGTGCACGTTAAAGAACCCCAGGTGGTCTAAATTTCCGTAGTCCTCCACTACAGCGTGCCTCATAATCAGAAAGTGGTTTTGGCACGTAAAACCCCCTAATTCATAGTACATGGTAGCGTTTACTAGTGTTGGCACAAAAGGGCGACGCAGATGCTGCCACAATTCCTTTTTTGTAGACCTTCTTTTTTTTTTCTAATGTGGCGTCGCTCCGTCCTTCGACACCGTTAAAGCTTTTTTAGCGAACTGAACATATATCTTTCGTAAACTTGTGGCAACATTAATAAAACCATAAAACTAGCTAAAATTCGTCAACCTTGCGAAAAGTTCGAGAGGGTTGGCTGCAGAAATGGTGCTTTCCCGTTTCACTTATACGTTACGCTATTCCTGAGCATTGCAAGCCGTGTGTTGATCGAAACTATATGAATAGTGACTGGAAGAATGTGACTTTCAAGACTAAATGTCCCCACGGTCGCCTAATCGTATTCAGCTCACGAAGAGTGGGCGAGAAGCGAGTCACAGATGACTGGCCGGAATAGAAAAATTCGATAGCAACACATATAGATGCTCTGGTGTCGCACTCTTTTCGAATACGAAGGCCGACGCATATTCCCTGCACTGCTGCGACCTAACGCTCTCATCCCGCATGTTATCCGTGGCCATCGCGCATTTGGCCCAGATATAGCTGAGTGACGCGGGAGGGTGCAACTTGGACTGACGGATGTGGCAGAAAGTATGCCCCCATTCCACACGCTTTGCATGTGGCCCCCAATGGTGCGCTGCTAGGTGTGCAATCAGCTTTGCGCCATAATACTGAGGGTTAAATTACCTTGTGAAATTAACAGTCTCGTAAGTTGCAAGCCAGAGCTTCGCGACGTTTTGTCTTACCATATATATTCACATACACACGGTCGGTCTCTGGGACACACCACCGAGAGTTGTTCGCCCCGACTACGGGAGCAGCTTCGCGTTCGATTTCCGCACTCACTGTACACTGCCCACAATTAGCGTGGCAGGGCGCAAGTGCAGGACGAGGGCACGTCGACGACAGCGGACCCGAGCGAGGGCGCGCCCCTTCGCGCGAGTCCTCGAGTTGAAGTCGGGCGTGCCAAACAGGGGCCTGCGTCGCTACGTGCTCCGAGGCGACTGGAGCCAGGCCGTAATAAGTTAGGGGGAGCGGAAGCCTCGGAGAGCACGCGGGGCGGCGGCGTGTGCTCCCTATTCGTCCTGCTGCTTGAACCGCTGCTCCCACTTTCACCGGTCCAATTTTCGGTCACCTGCTTTCTATATACCATGCCTCCCCCTCCTCCCCGCGACCCACGATCGTCGTTACCGTTCGCGTTAAAGGAGGCACGAACGAGGGTTGACTTCCCGAGTCTTGACCATCCTTGAATTCAAGCACGTCATACCTTCCTCCCCTCACTGTTATTCTTGTATTTAGTTTTTTTTTCTCTTTCTTATTTCTGGAGCTCTTTCGCACGTTGGTATCTTTAGAGTGCCTGCCCGGACAGCGCTCAGTTTTGATCTCTAAATGCGAAAACACCCGTGTATTTAGATTTAGCTGCACGTTAAAGGTGGTCGAAATTTCCGGAATCATCAACTACGGCGTGCCTCATAATCAGAAAGTGGTTTTGGCGCGTAATATTCCCTAATTTAATTTCAATTTAAACGTTTAGATATCTATGCCTTCCTCGCTTACCTGTCGTCACTGCCTTACCGCCAGTTCTAAATTTCGTGGCGCCTATCTCGCACTAAAAATAAATTTAAGTTCTGGAGTTTTACGTGCCAGAACCACGATCTGTATATGAGGCACGCCGTATATAGTGTGAGCGGACTCCGGATTAATTTTGGCGATATGGAATTTTTTTAACGCGCACCTAAGTATAAACGAGTGGTTTTTTTTCTTCTTTTTTCCTTCCTTTCTTCCTACCTTTCTTTCTTTTTTTTTTTGCATTTCGCCCTCACAGAAAAAGCGGCCGTCGTGACGGCAATCGAACCCAGAACCTAGATGCTCGGCAGCGCGGAGCTATATAACCGCTAGACTGCAGCCGCGATTATCTGCGTCCTTCTCCGCTACCTCTTTTCTTGCGCAGTACAAATAAAAACTACATGGTGCACGCGCTTGTCCTGAAGTGTTCCTTGCACATATTACGAAGTCGAAAACGGTATGTTGGCAGAGTTTTCACGAAAGGAAACGCGAGCGAGGCAGATGACCATCGAGCGGCGCAAAGTGGAGATTCGGTCGTACCGCGCGATGGAGCGGCCCGTCTCGCCCCTTGCTGCCGAAGGGATTGCATGCGTTCAATGCGGTGTGTAGGTTTACTGCACATGCCCAAGAACGACTGTACATGCCCGAGGGGAGCAGATGCGGTAACTTTAATCGGGAGCTGCGGAAAGCGCCAGTCGGCATGTACTACACTACGTGGGAACGTGCGGGCATGTGGGAACAGGGAAGCGCGACGGCAGCTTGGTTTTACGCCACGATTCTACGTCGCAAAGGCGTTGGGCGGGCGAGTCGTGCTTAGCGGTGCCGCGTGTGTAATCAGATAAAGTGAAGGGACAATCTGCCGGCAGTTATTTCGGCCTATACTTGACCATTTTGGAACGCATAAACACGGAACTGTACTTCGATGACGATTACAGTCAACTTTCCAATGTAAGCATGTGCCGTGAGTTTCGTAACGAAGTAGTTGATTATGTAATTAGATTAATTAACAAATGGATTGCTCTGATTTTTCTTGTGAATGATTTTTGCCTTGTCAGATAATTCATCAGCAGTGACGCAATTCGAGTAAATTTTGCTGGCTTCTTTCTTTCTTTCTTTTTTATGTGGTCGAAGTAAAAAAAAAAAGAGAGACATTTTATACACGGGAAAGCAGTGGCTCCGGCATATTACGCAGCCTTAGTAGTATCGTCGATAATCACCGCTAGACGTCCAATTAAGCGGCAGGTCACAAAAGATTTCGATATTTATGTTCTGCCACTGTCCGTTACTATACAGGAATCTGTATGTGTAGCGCTATTCTCTTTACGTCTATGCAGCTGCTAAAGGTTATTTCTTTTTACTTTTACGTATAGTTTCTCTCGTTTAGTTTTCTGGCTTTAGTTAAGACTGTGGGACCACGATCGTTTAAGCAACCAAGCTTCCTATTATGACGGAGTTAATGAGCGGCTACAAACGTAAATGTTTATGCATGCTCCGTTCTTGCGGAACTCTCTTCCATAACACGTTTGTATTTTCTTTGTCAAATTTTCGAAGGCCATTGCGCTGAACGTGCACTTCTTCCGCTTCTGTTAAGCTGCACGTAGTGGCTTCTGCGCAATTTCATGGTGATTATGTGGAACCTTTAACGATGGAAAGATATTGATTATAACGAAGGAAAGACCGAACACTCTTTTGTGTCCAATCTACCTTCGTGAAAGGGGCGCTCTTCAGCTCCTGCAGAGGAAAGGCCATCAGCATGCGTGCCTACAACCCCTTGTGTTCCCTGAAGGGTAAGTTGTAGCACGCAAGAAAGCTTCACTTCTTCTTCTTCCTCTTGCATATCTTGGAAAGACTGGTTTAATGGACACGGGATAACGTATATGCAGCAGTGGCACTGTAAGAGACGGTGAGGTGGAGCAATTGCTGTCCTCCGTCGCCAGGCCAGACTGTTGCTACAGTCCTCCACCACACAACCGCCGCATCTCTTTCTTCGTCGTTTTTCTGTAGTGCGAAATAATTATATGCCCCATTACGCGGAAATCCGGCGTCGTCATCGGCGGTGTGACCGAGTGGTGGTGCCAAAATAGTCGATGGTGCAGAGTAAAAAAAAAAAAAATACCTCATAAATGCTCGGATTGACGTCAAATTTGTCAGGGAGGGACCTGCAAACAGTAAATTAATGGCTTACAAGAGAAATTTTGGTACATTTTGGTCTGCGCGGGAATCGAACCCGGAAATCCGAGGTGTGATACGCGCACGCTCCCCCGACTCCACGCCGGCTCCACGGTTCTGGCTGACTAAAGCTAGGGCATAATGCGTGCGTCATTGCACACGTCACGTCGCAGGCATCTGGCTGACTAAAGGTGTAGCCTAGTGCGTCCGTCGTTAGGCCCGTGACGGCGCAGCCAATGGGGGAGGAGGTGGCGCCACGCCATATGAGTGCATAAAACGAGCACGCTGCTTTCCCGCGCGTCATCGTTCTGCAGCAAAACGGTCCGAATGTTTCCGGTCTGTGACAAACTTATACGAAAACGCACACACCCAATCAGAAGGAAGAAGTTTAATGCATGTGGAATACATCGACCGGAAACCAAAACTACTATAATGTTTTCGCATTCCCACAGGTGCGTAGTCTTCAGTGTCCCTGCCGAACTTTTTTTTTTTCACATTTAGATGCAGAAATATGGCAAGGTAGGCTACGACAGAGCGGGCTATCCCAAAATCCCAGATTCGTTACTCAAGCAACAATAAAAAAAAGAAAAAGAGCAAGAAGGAAATATTAAAAATTAAATTATGAGGTTTTACGTGCCAAAACCACGATCTGATTATGAAGCACGCCGTAGTGGAGGACTCCGGAAATTTGTACTACCTGGCGTTCTTTAATTTGCATCTAAATCTATACGGGTGTTTTCGCATTGCGCCCCAATCGAAACGCGGCCGGGATTCGATCCCGCGACCTCGTGCTTAGCAGCCCAACACCATAGCCACTAAGCAACCACGGCACGTTGAAGAAAATATCAGCAGGCGTCATACACACACGGACACAAGTAGACAAAGAGCGTCTCTGCAGGAACTAGCTCCGAAAGCACAGTCCGATACCCATAGCATCTCTTCACCCTCCAGAAATACGGAGTTCTGGGTTGCGCATCATACTCGGACAACATTGGTGACGCAATACAGTGGATTGGTAGCAATCATTATCGTAATAATCACCACCACCACCACCACCACCACCACCACCACCACCACCACCACCACCACCACCACCACCACCACCACCACCACCATCATCATCATCATCATCATCATCATCATCATCATCTTTGATGTCCACTGCAGGACGAAGGCCTCTCCCTGCGATCTCCAATTACCCCTGTCCTGCGCCAATGGGTTCCAACTATAGCGCCCGCGAATTTCCTAATTTCATCACCCCACCTAGTCCTCTGCCGTCCTCGACAGCGCTTCCCTTCTCTTGGCACCCATTCTGTAAACCACAATGATCCACCCTGCGCATCTAACCTGCGCATTACATGACCTGCCCAGCTCCATTTTCTCTCTCTTATTGTATACAGACGGCTTAACACACCGAATGCCTCGCGTGCGCAAATTTGCGCTGTACTCAAATTTCTTGTGCGCAAATTTCTTGTGAAAGCAAAGTGGTAATGTTTGCCGTTGCGAACAACTATAGTTGCATATGCTCGTCCGCAGCATGGTGCTGGAACTGCTGGTGCCTCCATGATTAGCATGGCGACACGCACGGCTATTCAGCCGCGATGGTGAAACACTCCGTCGTTAGCTATGTGACCAGGCAGGTAGCCGGTAAATTATTGCTGCTTCAAGGCTGACCGGGGTGGCAGACGAAGGTATGTGCATGCGTAACATTTATGGCGCTCCTCACCTGGAGAGATTAGAACCGATGTGCTGAACACTTGCATAAGCTTTAGCGTTTTCGCCGTTGACAAAGTCTCTCCGTTGGTTGCCCAAGCCCTGCACGGCTTGTGCAGATGTGTAGGTAGCACGTGGTAGCACGTCTTGATCACTGGGCCAAATAAAAAAATCTGTTCCGAAGGAGGCAGGTTTCGCGTTGTGTTTTATTTACAGTTCCTTCATCGTGTGTATTAATCGCTATTTATGTTTGCATTGCCGATTGAATGAGTCGGGTAAATAGCTGGCGCTTCGTTTCCAAAACTGCTTCTTTAAGAACTCACAAGTATATATGCTCGAACCGGAAAATTGAACGCCAATGTCAAAATTTTCAGCCTGTTTTATTTGTGGAGCCTATGGGAAATGTGTGCTGCGTTTCCGTGATCGAAGTTCATGATATAGCTCCATATACGTATAGCTCACATACTGTATACAGTTAACAGCGTGTGTCGTGGTCTATGCAGTGCTTCGACGGGGTCATATAGTAGGGGCGCTTTCAATATTGCAAACGCTTTCTTCAAGTGTTTCGCTTCGTGCATTCACCGCAGTGCTCTCAGCGTAAAGATATAGTGAACAAACGTTAGAAACAGCATTAACTTCGTGTCGCTCTATTCCTCATGCGTATACTTATGACTGTCCGCAGTGTAGAACGCAAGCATCTCGTAACCTCAGCTAGTCCCTTTTCCTTCTGTTGCTGTCCTCGGTGGAGGCTTTCAGTAGCCGCACTGCAGGCTGTATCAGTGTCTTGGTCGCAGACGCCAAGTAATTTAATGTGAAGGCAAATAACTCAGTGTGCTTAAGTACTCGGGATAGTTTAGCAGGCATCGAGTGCAAAAAAGAAAGGGGGGCTATATAAGCAGATCAGCTCGCTGTCACTGAGAACCCGATCAAGACACGTGCCTCTCATAAAAGGAAGAAAGGAAAGTCCACCGAGTGGTGCCAGAAGAGTTTATACAGCCACTGTTCCCGAAACCGAAGCCCATGTGCCGGGCCTGTCGCCGCTTTTGCTCTCTCTTTCCCCTAGCCATTTCTGTTTCCCGCGTATACGGAGCTTTTATGGCGCGCCAGTTCACTTGTTTCCATTCCTCGGCGATCAGTTTTTCGTCGTATCCATGTGGATCCATATATATATATATATATATATCATTGGGCCTGACCCACGACTGAGTGGCCGCTTCCGCGATTTTATAAGGCCGTATAATACGAGCGCCGAAAAAAAGAAAGATGAAAAACAACATGAAGCAAATAAAAACGAACACCAAAGTATTTGATTCGCTTTCGTGGTACGAGTTGTGCATCTTTTCGACGGCGCGGACGCACTTTTCTTTTTCTTTATCCGTGAAGAGAGGGACGGGACGAGTTTTTCTTGAGGCGTATACTTATGTGGTCTTGGGGTCCGGCAATGTGTGGACCACGGAGTGCGCGCACCCAGATGTATATGTATATATATATTTATACGGCTTTGCTCTAGGTTCCCTATTTCGTTACCGGCTGTATAGCGTATATCGTTCCGGAAACTATCGACTATTTGTTCTCCTGCATTCTCTTTCCGCGCAGCAAAGGAAGGGCGTGTGTGTCCGTGTTTGGTCGTCACGAGTTATATTTCGCCCCCCCCCCACCTCCCCCGCCTCCCACCCACACACACACTTTATCGTTGCCGTCGACGAGCACCGAGGTAGAACGAACGGGTTTTCCCGAATGATAGGCTCATTGAAATGGCGTCGTCCCAGCTTTCTCTGGCGGGTCTCTCTCTATCTCTCTTTTCTTGGTGATGGACTTCTTTCTTTCCTTATTTGTTAAGGTAAGGTTCGCTATCATAACCATCAAATAAGTTAAGAGAAAGAGAGAAGCTCTTGATGCCTGCAGAGTGAAACGACATACGGACGCCCACTCATTTTTTGGCGAAGTACAGGTAAAAATTAAAACGAAACAATAAAACGCCCCATGCGTGCAGAATACGCGGTCGGCTGCTGATTGTTTGGAAACGGTGATGAAATGCGGCCGTTGCTTTGTTTCTCCTTAGCTCGATGGGCACAACACACGAATGAATAAAGAGTGAATGTGTTTGCTCAGCAGAGAAGAACAGGGAAAAGTAAAAGAAAAGAAAAAATTGGTGTGTCTGGGTCTCTATTTTTGGATTTTGGATATTCTTTGGCTATATTTAGGCCAGCAACTAAAAGATATCCCGTTGAAAAAGTAAATTTGTCGCGTACATAAAACTGTCGCAAACTACTCATAATACCTGCGAAACTTGAATCCTTACTGCCGATAACGATGCTAGTTGGCGTTGGCAACGATGGATGTATACGTGCGATTGTGGCCAGGTGGTTGAGGAATCGAACTGCTGTGCTGTGGGACCGAGGTTCCATCCCATTATCGGATACGTAACTAAATTTTAAAGCGCAGCTCTTTAGCGCCCGTTCCTGTGTTTCGCGTCGCCTTCGTGCCTCGTCGTTGGGCCTCGCCGTAACCAGCTCCGTAGCCGGGGCCAGCTCGCTGCTCTAGCTGCGCGTCTCGCGCACGGCGCGAGCCTTGCTCTCTTCGCTCCTCCTCCTATGCCAACCATGTGCGGCGGCAATCAGGGACCAAATCTTATAACGGTTCGGAATGCGAACCGTTCGCTTCGCCGCTTACGTCACTAGATGTGCCACTCCCAAGCCGGCGGTGGAAGAAGGGGAGGACGCGACCAATAGATGAGAGGGTGCCACCTCAGAAGTGTACGTCATTGTATGACGAGCTAATCGACGAATTGCAGAATGTTTCTGCTGGCTAAATAAATGTCAAATATAAATTAAATATTATACGCCAAGTTCTGAAGTATAAACGTGTGGTGCCGGGCGTTTACGCAATGCAGAAGTAATTTATTAATGTCATTCTTTTTCATTCTCAGCCGACAGGCGGTATCACTAGCGTAAATGAGTTGGCAGAGCGCAGCGCTATATGTCGTCTGCTACCAGGGGTGCGATCGGAGATGGTAGTTCGGCGCGTTCGTTCGGTTACCGGCGCGCGCGGTTGGCCTACTCCGCGCCGACGTCGCCAGCCGCGGGGCGCGGCCACGTTTTTGGTGACGTCAAAATGACGACACGCTCCTGTCAATCATCCTCCCACCGAGCATTTCGTCTGCTAGGCGCCGAACCCGACGGGAGCTGGGAAGTTTGGAGCGATCATACGGCTAGGGTGGTCCACGTGCTACCTGGTTACGATTGCGCCTTAAGATTTTGGTTCTAGCCAGCAAAGGCTGGCATGCTTTATCAGGCGTAGCCAAAGGGCATGCGCCGCAATGTAAGGGCAAATTTGACCCTTTTTCGTTAACCATAGAAAGCTTGTGTTCCCTTAGTCGTTCATTTATACAACGGCCCGTCTGGCCAATGTAAACTTTTCCACATGTCAGGGGAATTTCATACACAGCCCCGACCGAACACCTGACAAACTGGGTGGCGTGACGTTTCGTGCAGTCTCGCACGCATTCCTCGCCGGAGACAATCCGGGGGCACAAAGAGGCCAACTTGCGCGGGGCAGAAAATACCACCGGCACACCGTAGCGATTGGCTACATTCTTTAGGTTGCGGGAGACCCTATGAATATAGGGGAGAACCGCCGGTCTGGTCTTCGGTTGACCGCCACCTTCTTGAGGTGTTCTAGGTTTCAAGCTTTGCAGAAGCTTCTCTGCCACAGCAGCCACGACGGAAACGGGAAAACCAGCCTTCTGTAACCTGCCAATCTGATTGTTGAGGCTGTCCTTTATCAGGTGAACACATGATTTCTGCAGGGCTTCCTTCAGGCACAGCATAACAATGGCGCGTTTTACCGTCTTAGAATGAGCGGACTCAAAAGGCAACAGGTCTTTCCGGGCTCGTGGTGAGTA
Organism: Dermacentor variabilis; assembly: GCF_050947875.1. NCBI lineage: Eukaryota > Metazoa > Arthropoda > Arachnida > Ixodida > Ixodidae > Dermacentor > Dermacentor variabilis. The sequence goes on from NC_134568.1 coordinate 32,376,577, forward strand.
CATCCAACACGTGTGATCTGGTGTTAAAGTGATGTTAACATCACTTTAATGTTAAATTAATGTTAATGTTAAAGTGATGTTAACATCACTTTAACACCAGTTAACACTTTAACACTTTAACACGTTAACATCAATTCGATCTCACCATACAAACATCTCCTTGGCATTGGCTTTGAAGTGTAGGTCACGGGAAAGCTGGTCCAGCCCTTCTACCGGCAAACGCAGTAATTACGAGAGCAACTTTGTGGACAGTGTCGGCAGCAGAGATCTAGGCCATTCCGATAAATGCTTCGCGTCCGACCGACCTTTGGGAGCTGCAGGCCAGTGGCGATGAACCGCAGCTCGCGATATTCCTTCCTCTGCGTGGAATGACCACTGGAACGCTTGCATCCAAGTCCTCCATTTGATAGCGTAGCCTGCAAAAGATCTACTTAGATAGGCGGCAAGAGCAGTGCAACTCATTATCTGTCGCTTCTTCGAACGCGTATCGCACTTCCAGCCGTGGTTGACACCGAAAGAGCAACGCCAAGCAGACGACGAAGGCAAGTAATGGCCTCCGAAGCAACCAATGCACGCGCGCGCGACGCCCGCGTGTCTCCGCGGTCGCGCGACCGGCGCGCGCGGCCAAGGACGCAAGCCAACAGCCAAGCCACAGCAACGGGACCCAAAGCGGACTACCCCTTCGCCGGTTCCTACGACCGGTTCGCTTTGACGATGATTGACAGATGCATGACGTATTCATAAATTTCGATACCGCCCCGCTACCTCTGACGACCTGTGACGTAACCAAAATTTTGGCGAATCAGCTAGGTGAAGCCAAACGAACGGTCCCCCAACCGAACCGTTATAAGATTCGGCCCCAGAGCGCCGGCTCGGTGGCGGCTGACCTCGATGGCGTGCTGCTGCCCAAGCCGAAACGCATAGCCGCCGTCGTTCGCGACTGCGTGTAACCCCCCCCCCCCCCCCCCCCCTTGCACCTATGTGGCGGTGACCGCGCGAGGGTGCCGGGTGTTTTCCGGTTGCCGAAGCACCGGCTCGGTATCAGCGGATCACGGTGCGCGCTTCCCGAGCCGAAACGCCGAGCCACCTTCGGTTGGCTCGCTAGCAGCGTCAGTGGCGTCAGTCAGTCGCTGCCATCTCCGCCGCGCATCGTTTCTATGCGCCTACGCGCTGCCTCCCGCGACCTCCCGATAAGCGAGGCAGTTGCGCCAAGCTACGCTCAGTTTGCGGCGGCTGGTGCGAAATTTTCCTCACGAGACGGATTGGTCCGAGGCTCGCAGGCGGTTTATATTATAATATAATCCATGTGCCTATATAAATACTTTGTTCTCAGCCAGTTCTTTCTGAGCCATGAGCGAGGCAACCGGTGGAAGTCCTTCGTCTGCCGCTGCTGCTAAACGAGCTGCCCGAGCAGAGGCCCAGCGCCGTCACCGCCAGAATCCAGAAGTGCGCTATGCCGAACCAGGCATTTGTGCAGTAAGTCGAGCATATATCCATCTATTTCTACGACCACAAAGCTTCCTTCATGACAATCAAGAACTGGGAGTGGAGTGTTTCTTGAAGAAGAAATATGGGTGTGAAGAATAAAAAAGTTGTCTGTAACTGTACATACATGTCTTCCTGGAATTCTTTGCCTCAATATATCGAAATGCCTAAACAGCTGAAGACCTGCGCTCAAATTTCACATTAAGAAGTAACGTAATCGTCGGCAATTCCTTTTTTTTTTAAAAGCATGAGCTATTCGGCAAGGCAGCAGTCACGGTCAAGAAAGTACGGGAGGGTTCGCAAAACAAAAAAGAAAAAGAAAGCCTCGCTCTAAATCAATAACATACATAACGGAGTAGGGTTCATTAGCGACTTAATTCTTAACTGATTAGGTCCGACATTGACGAGCCTTTCTATAGAAACGGCCATTTCGTTCTTGCGGTTTTCCACACGTATACAGGGCACGCACAGCAAAGTACAGCGCAGCATGTTGGGCAACTTTGTGCCAAGGTGGTGCAAATGCGCGGTCACAGGTGTTCTTGAGTACTCACCAACGCAGCGCTGCTGAAGGCTCGACTCGCATTCGGAATAAAACGCACTGCCATCCGCACTCGCCTTTTCTTTTCTTTTTTGGACAGTGACCAGGTGCTAATGCCGCTCTCAGCGCCAACGTTATGCAGCCGTCTTCCATCCGCAACTAGGCGTAATTATCATCTCGGCGATTAAATGAGACGCGAATGCCGGAGCAAAAGAAGCCCCGAAGAAAAGAAAAAAAACGCATCGAAACTGGCACCTTACCCTGGGAAAATCAACCTCCAGCTTCTTGCGCCTGGTTAACATTAACGAAGCACGCGTACCAAAAGTGGGAATAGCAGACGAGGTATAGCCTTGAACCAGCAAAGACGCGACAGAATGGAGTTGACTGTTATCGCGGTTGCGATGCAGAAGGTGGTAGTGAAGCGCCGGCCAGGACCCTGGCCTTCAACGAAGAGGAGCGATATTAGTTCAGGTTTTTGATGATGTCGGCTAAGATCGCTTCGATATCAGTGAAATCATGATTGTGTCGACATTGCAGCGTGCGCCAGAGCAGCTATTCACAGTTTACGGTGCGTATTGGCAAAAACTTGCGCAAATCTCCCGGAATCTTTTAATTAATGCGAAATACATTATTTGTCCCATTACGCGAAAATCCGTCGGCGTCGGCGTGACCGTAAGATGGTACCAAAAATGGCCGGTGGCGCAACGAGAAAAAGGCGTCAAGAAAATGTTCGGATTGACCCCAAATTTAACAGGGAGCTTCATGTAAACAAAGTAAGTTAATCGCTTTGAAAAGAAAATTGGTAAATTCCGGTCTGGGTGGAAATCGTGCACAGGCCTTAAGCAGTCTTAAGTGTCTCTGCCGAATTTTCTTTTCACGTCTCGATGTAAATATCTCGCAATCTCGCAAATTCAGTTTGCTCGTCACTAAACACACGCACGCAAGCAAAAAGATAACTTTACTGAACTGCCCTTCCCACGATATTGTCATAAGCCGGCTAAATCGTGCTGATTTCACTTCAAGCAGGGCGACTGACTCAGTCCTATTGACTCGTGTTGGCAATTCTATCCTCTGTGAGTTGCACTCAACTTCAGAAAAATATATTCGTATGACGACCATGCGATTCGTCGTGGTTCACTTGAAACCAGGACCAAGTTTTGAAATTGTTCTTCCTAAACACAGAAAAAAGCCGTAGGGGAAGTGGGGTGTATAGTGCTGTGGCTGTTCTATCAGTTCTTGTCTATAACCACGATTCCAACGTTCGGGCGCTAGCTATAGTAGTTACAGTAGGGGAGCATCTGAAGGAATTAATACGCCTTGAAACACTTGTAAACTTAATTCTCGCCATGCCACAAATAACACAGAGCCTCCAACATACTCCAGCGCGTTGCACAAAGTCTATTCGAACTCATCCAATGCCATCTACTGCAACAGAGTCGGTCCATTAGCACTGCCATCATTGTTCTTAATCGCATTTGACCTTGTTTCTGAAATATCTTTCCTAATAGCGCTGACCTCGCTGTTGCTGAGTTCAGTTTGCTTTGACTGCACCAGGCACACGCGCCTTGCCACGTCTCTTTAAATGGCTTGAACATATTGGATTTTTTATATACGTGCACACACTAGATTGCGTTTGCAGCTCGTGTGTGCCTTCGCAAGGAATCAATACTGTAAATTTGTTTGAGTATATAGGTTATGGGTAAGTCAACGCATTCTGTCATGATATCGCTGCGATCTCCTTCCTTCTAGTGGTGCTGCTGTACCGCAAACAAAATGTAAACAAGGCAGGAAAGGACAGTTCGGGGGATGGACGGAAAGAAGCCTGTCACGACGGCCTGCGTCACTTGGTATTACATTGAATGAAGCCCTGCTGCTATTTATTTTGTCCCGGTTGGCTTTTACCGATACCTAGACCCCAAATCTGTTGAAGAAAAAAACCAGCCACAAAAGACAAAAGACAAGAAGAGAGGCTCACACTACAACCACTGGGTGGTGCGAACCTCTCTTCTTGTCTTTTGTCTTCTCTGACTGTTTTTTTTTTCTTTCAACTATCTACCAACTGGCCCGGATTTCAACCCTTCTGCACCCCAAATCTGCGAGGTAAATGTGATTGTAATATTTCTGATGTAATCCTAGCGACAACGGCCCTGCACTATAGGGGGCAGGGGAAGTGGAGTCTATAGTGCTGCTTTATCAGTATACGCACAGACACACGCGCACGCGCGCTCACTTATTATTGCGAGAGCAATTACATCGACACTACTGGCGCGTTTTCGCCGGCGTCGTCGACGTGATGTTCCGCATAAAATCCAAGGGCGAGGACACCACCGCCGCGCACCGTATGCTGCACGTGCGAATGAAAGCGCGCGATGGTAGCCAACAATCGCGTCTCTATCTGGTGCGCGAAAGGCCGTGTGGGGATGGGACGGACGGAAGGAGGGAGGGAGGGACTACCCGCCATTCACATTCTCCACGCCGTTGCTCACTGTCGCCGATGCGACCTGGCCCCGTAACTGGAGACGAAGAAAACTAATCTTCGCAGTCCAAGATGCAAGGGCTGCGACAACGTCGAAATTCGAAACTCCTCACCGCAGTCCCTCGAGCGTAATCGAAGTGTTTGTTGACGGTGTTCGCGCATCTGCACTCGTGGACACTGGAGCCGCCGTCGTAGTATGAACGCTAAGCTTTGCCGCTTACTTCGGAAAGTCACGACGCGCCCTTTCTGGACTGTCCCTCCGTACAGCCAGTGCTCAGCATGTTCACCCCTTGGTGGCTTGCACGGCTCGTGTTGTCATTGCAGACGTTCTATACGCCATAGAATTCATCATCGTTTCCTCGTGCTCTCATGACGTTATCCACGGTTGGTATTTTCTCTCGCGCCACGATGCCGTTATTCATTGCACACGGGCCGAAATACAACTGTCGCCACTGTTAGATTTGCCGTTCACCAACAATTCTTCGCTTTCGATGAAACTATTTGTCCAAACCGACACCCACATTTCTCCCAACGCCTCAACGGTCATGTCCATGTCCTGCAGCGGAATCTCAGACGCTGTTGCACTGCTTTCTCCATCTGACCGCTTTCTCACTCGGAAAAGTCTTCTGCTGCCTTTTGCGACAGTAGACATCACACAGGGCTACCGCAGCATTTTCGTTTGCAACCCGTTTCCATACCTTGTGTTGCTGCTCGGACGGGAATGTCTTGGCAATGTAGAAGCGATCGAAGACATGCAAGTTATTGACGTGCCCAATGACAATTACTGTGCTAGTTCCAGTGCGCTGTTTGGATCGGACTGCTGGTACGATCTGTTGGGAACTCGGCGCTGACGCCCGTGGTTGTACCTGGGTCGCAAGCCCCAAGGGTAGCGTTGGCCTGGCGGCCTGGGGTACAACTGGAAGCATCCGAAGGTCCCGGCAAAGCATGAGTCGACTGGTAACAACGAAACAACTTGTTTATTTTAACATTGCAAAGAGTTGGCGGTCAGGTTTGACCGAAGTAGAGAGACGGGAGAGCACTTCACTCAACAGAAGAAATCGGAGCCCTCCTTTTGGCGTCCGGGGGCAGCTGTTTTTATACTCTCGCAGTTGAGGGCAAGAAGGAACCCCTCAAAAGACGAGCACGTGAATGTACAATGGGCTAATGGTGACGCACACTGTCGTAGCGATGCCGTAGCACCATGTCGAGCACGATCTCGTAGCACCCTGTCGTGGCGCTGCCGGTCGGACACAATGACTGTAATGAGAGGATGGTCCCTGCTTTGGCATCGCCTGTTTCGGGCACAATGACTGGAACGAGATCCCTGCTTTGGCATCGCCTGTTTCGGGCACAATGACTGGAATGAGATCCCTGCTTTGGCATCGCCTGTTTCGGGCACAATGACTGGAATGCGAGGATGATCCCTAGGCGGTCGCATCGCCGCAGTCGCGCCTGGAAACACCTGGCGATGAGTGTTGCGGCGACGACGATCGGGCCAAAATGTCTGCCGCCCCGCCGCAGTCGCGCCGGCAAAACCACGTGTCGCAGGCGAAACGCAACAGACCGCCCCGCCGGGGGAAGGAGATCCCGATGGACAGGGGACTGCATCCGCTGTCCGGAGGGATGTCGCTCGATGATGCTCATAACCGAAGTCGGGCGTCCCTCGACGTTTCTTGAGCGCAGCGCACAGAGAAGGCCTCGTTCTCTTGTTCAGGTTCGCACGGGACACTGCAAAGTGACTTCGGGAGAGTTCACATTTTTGTTCTCGTTCCCGGCAAGCGTTAGAACTACGCTGAAACTCAACCGCTCAGTCAGCAAGCACGGCACAACCCTCACTAAGCCCTGCCAGGCTCTTTCCCCTTTTTATACCACTGCCTAGTTCCTTACAGTAGTCTAGCATCACTCAGAACGCGTCCACAAATTGAAAAATTGCACTAGAAAGCATATCATCACTTTGAAACACTAAACAAAAGCAATATGTTAAAAAAAAAATCCTGCCTCAGGAAGAAAACATCAGTAACAAACAATTTTGAGGCTGATTCCTACGTTAGGGGCTTCGACTTAAGCCATCGGCGTTACCGTTGAGACTCCCCTTTTTGTAACGCACCTCAAAGGAATATTGTTGTAAAGCGAGGCTCCAGCGCAGGAGGCGGCCATTTTTGGGAGAGATGGTCTGCAGCCATTGGAGAGGGCAGTGATCCGTCTCAATGATAAACCTCGAGCCGGCTAGATAGCATGACAATTTCTGAACGGCCCACACGAGACATGCACACTCTTTCTCGGTGGCGCTATACGCCTGCTCACGACTGGTCAGCTTACGACTAGCATACAGGACGGGGTGTTCTACTTCTCCATTTTCCCGTTGGCACAGTACAACGCCCATGCCTCGCTCACTAGCATCGCACTGAACAATGAACCCTTTTGTATAGTCTGGCGATCGTAGCACAGGCTGGCTTGTTAGGGCACTCTTTAGGGCGCTAAAAGCTCTTTCCTTGGTCTCGTCCCAGACGACTGTTTGAGGCTCTGTCTTTCTTAGAGCATCCGTCAGGGGAGCCGCGATATCAGAGTACCTAGGGATGTACCTCTGATAGTAGCCGGCGACACCCAAGAACGACCGAATATCGGTCTTGGTGCGCGGTTGCGGAAAGTCTCGCACAGCGGCCACTTTTATTTCAGAGGGGCGGCGACGACCCTGACCAATCACGTGACCGAGGTAGACAACCTCGGCCTGTGCTAACTGGCACTTAGGAGCCTTTACTGTCAAGCCCGCTTCGCGCAGGCGGGTTAGCACTGCCCGCAAGTGTGTCATATGCTCAGACCAGGATGCGGAGAATATCGCTACGTCGTCTAGATACGGTAAAGCGAATTCTTGCTGTCCCCGCAACACTTTATCCATGAGACTTGAAAAACAGTATGGCGCGTTCTTCAAACCAAAACTCAACACTTTAGGACGGAATGTTCCCATTGGTGAAATGAACGCCGCATACCTACTAGCCTCTTCTGTAAGTGGAACCTGCCAATAACCCCTGACAAGATCTAGGGTGGAAATAAACTGAGCGCTACTAACTTTCTCAAGGCGCTCCTCGATGTTAGGGATCGGATAAATTTGATCCTTAGTGATGGAATTAAGCCTGCGGTAGTCGACGCAAGGACGAGGTTCCTTGCCCGGTACCTCAACTAAAATCAAAGGGGAGGTATAATCACTCTCACCTGCCTCAATAACACCGAGCTGTAGCATTTTCTTTACCTCAGCCTCCATAATATCGCTCTGGCGGGGTGACACCCGATACGCCTTGGATCGTACTGGCTCTGGGGAGGTAAGTTCTATATCATGAGTAAGTACAGAAGTCCTACCAGGCCTCTCAGAGAACAGACCTTGAAACTCTTGTAATAGCTGGTGTAGTTCGGTTTTCTGCTCAGGCGACAGCGGTGCTTTACTGATAAGGTCACTAATGACTTGACCGGTGTCTTCCCTGTTCGTCACTGAGCCTAGTCCTGGAAGCTCGACCGGAAGCTCTTCAGGAACGTTTACCATCATGCACACCACTGCTTCCCTTTGTCTATAAGGTTTGAGCAGATTACAGTGGTAAACTTGCTGTGCTTTCCGCTTTCCTGGCAGACTTACCACGTAGTTAACGTCCGACAGTTTCTGAACAATTCGTGCTGGGCCCTCCCACTGCACGTCTAGTTTGTTGTTTAGCGATGTGCGCAATATCATGACCTCATCGCCAACCTCAAAACGACGGGCCCTGGCTGTCCGATCATAATAAACCTTGGCCCTCTGCTGGGCCTTTGTCATTGCTTCACCTGACAACTCCTGTGCCTTTCTTAAGCGTTCGAGGAGCTTAAGTACGTACTCCACCACGACTGGGTCGTCGCCCCTACCTTCCCATGATTCTCGAAGCATGCGAAGCGGAGATCGAAGCGAGCGACCGTACACCAGTTCAGCTGGCGAAAACCCCGTAGCTGCATGCGGCGCGGTCCTTAAAGCAAACATCACCCCAGGCAGACACAGCTCCCAGTCAGTTCGATGTTCAAAACACAACGCTCTCAACACGCGCTTCATGACGGTGTGGAGCTTCTCAACGGAATTCGACTGTGGGTGGTACACTGAGCTGTGTAACGGCTTTACCCCACACCTTTCGAGAAAAGTTGTCGTCAAAGCGCTAGTAAACACTGTGCCCTGATCTGATTGGATTTCCGCAGGGAAACCAACTCGCGCAAATATGGACAGTAGTGCATTAACTATCTCAACTGAGCTGAGTTCTTTAAGCGGCACTGCTTCAGGGAACTTTGTCGCTGGGCAGATCACAGTCAAAATGTGTCTGTACCCCGTGGCTGTTACCGGCAGAGGTCCCACAGTATCAATAACGAGCCGTCTAAAAGGCTCCGTTATGATAGGTACCAATTTCAACGGCGCCCTTGATTTGTCCCCTGGTTTGCCCACCCGCTGACAAGTGTCACATGTCCTCACGAAATGGTCTGCGTCCCGAAAACACCCTGGCCAATAGTACTCTTGCAAGAGACGGTCCTTAGTTTTCTTAACTCCTAGGTGTCCGGACCACGAACCCCCATGTGACAAGCGCAACAGATCCTGACGATAGCATTGAGGCACGACCAGCTGATCGAACTCCACTCCTCTGCGGTCTAGATACTTCCGGTACAGGACTCCACCCCTTTCCACAAAACGCGCAGTTTTCCTGGCGATACCTTCTTTGACATTGCAGCGCACGTTTTCCAGGCTGCCATCCTTTTTTTGCTCGACTATCAAAGCCGACCGGCTGACTTTTAGCAACCTATCAAGTCCGTCTGACGTAGGCGCGATGAGCAAATCAGTAGATAGCTCTTCTAACTTTCCCGTGTCGGGCATTTCCTCTCCAGTATCTGGCGCCTTTAACGTTACAGACTCAAGTTTATTCAGTTCGGGCGTGCTCGGAATATCAGCTTGCTGCGCCTCTGACCCTTTTTCGTTGTTTGATAACGTCGGCCCCGCAACTACCGCCTTTGCAGCGAGCTCCCGAACCTTCGATCTGGTTAAGGCCTGAACACTAGCTTCACCAAACAAAAGCCCCTTCTCGCGCAGGAGGTGATCGGACCTGTTTGAAAATAGGTACGGGTACTGGGGTGGCAGCATAGATGACACTGCCGCCTCTGTCTCAAGCGCTCCGAAAGGTCCTTCAATAAGCACCTTTGCTACTGGCAGACACACGCTATGAGCTTCCACGGCTTGCTTGATCCACGCGCACTCGCCCGTGAACATATGGGGTTCCACGTAAGACGGGTGAACTACATCCATCGTTGCTGCGGAATCGCGAAGCACTCGGCACTCTTTCCCGTTCACGAGGAGGTCTCGCATGTAAGGCTCGAGAAGCTTCATGTTCTCGTCAGTGCTGCCTATTGAAAAAAACACAACTTTTGGTGTTGTTTCCGGACACTGCGCCGAAAAGTGACCCGGCTTCTGGCACGTATAACACAAGCGCGCTCGCCTCATCTCGAACCGCTTTCTGCGTTTGGCTGCCGCCGTCTCTTTACGTTTGGTCGGACTGCTTTCGCTCGCATCCGCACTACGCGTGTCCCCCTTTGCTCTCATGGGTGTGAACTTCGGCCTCTCAAACTTCGAGCCAAATTCACCCTTTTGACCGTCCTTAGCTCCGCGAGCCCGACGCGTCACAAACTCCTCGGCTAGCTCAGCGGCTTTAGCCACCGTACAAACGTCTGGCCTATCCAAGACCCAGTATCGCACGTTCTCCGGTAACCGACTATAAAACTGTTCTAGCCCGAAACACTGCAGAACTTTATCGTGGTCACCAAACGCTTTCTCTTCTTTGAGCCACTCCTGCATGTTCGACATAAGCCTATACGCAAACTCTGTATATGACTCACTTTTGCCTTTCTCATTTTCCCGAAACTTCCGACGGAACGCCTCCGCAGACAGCCGGTACTTTTTTAGCAGACTCGATTTTACTTTGTCGAAATCCTCTGCCTCCTCTCTATCCAAGCGAGCGACTACGTCGGCCGCCTCGCCGGGTAACAAAGTGAGCAAGCGCTGTGGCCACGTTTCCCGAGAGAACCCCTGCTTCTCGCACGTTCGCTCAAAGTTAACCAGGAACAAACCAATGTCCTCTCCAAGCTTAAACGGCCGCATCAGGTCAGTCATTTTGAACAATACGCGTTCTCCTGCACCGTGTGCCTGACTTCCATTACGAGCGCGTTCCATCTCTACCTCAAGACGCTTCATTTCCAAAGCGTGTTGACGGTCACGCTCTTGTTGCTCTCGCTCTTTCTGTTCTTTACGTTCACGCTCTTCTTTTTCTTTTGCAGTCTCCCTCTCTTCAATAGTCTCAAGGCATTCCGACAGCTCGTCATCCTCAGCCTCTAACTCAAGAATAGCCTTTAGCAGTTCTGGTTTTCTTAGTTTGTCTGAGACATCCAGACCCAACTCTCTTGCAAGCTCCAACAATTTCGGTTTGCGCAACGACTTCAAATCCATGGCTGCTCTGAATGCTGCTTTCTCTACTGCTTACTATTGTCTTGCCGCAAACTAACCCGGCAGCAACGACAACCACAATTACCAGCTCTGTTTCTGACACTAACAAAAGCCTGGCAAAGCTCAGAAGAAGAAAGTCCCGCACTCACCAAACCTCGCAGGCAGGAATTCCGCGCAGTCGTTCCGCTGCAGGCAACCAGTCGTCACACAGGGCTCGTTGCACTGCTCCCGGATCGTCGTTGAGCTGCTCAGCATACAGTCAACTGCATCTCTTCGCTGCTGGCCTCCGTTGTCGCGATCTCACCGCTGGCAGACAGTTGTTTGAAGTCGGAGGCGATCTCACCGCTGGCAACCAGATGTTTGGATCGGACCGCTGGTACGATCTGTTGGGAACTCGGCGCTGACGCCCGTGGTTGTACCTGGGTCGCAAGCCCCAAGGGTAGCGTTGGCCGGGCGGCCTGGGGTACAACTGGAAGCATCCGAAGGTCCCGGCAAAGCATGAGTCGACTGGTAACAACGAAACAACTTGTTTATTTTAACATTGCAAAGAGTTGGCGGTCAGGTTTGACCGAAGTAGAGAGACGGGAGAGCACTTCACTCAACAGAAGAAATCGGAGCCCTCCTTTTGGCGTCCGGGGGCAGCTGTTTTTATACTCTCGCAGTTGAGGGCAAGAAGGAACCCCTCAAAAGACGAGCACGTGAATGTACAATGGGCTAATGGTGACGCACACTGTCGTAGCGATGCCGTAGCACCATGTCGAGCACGATCTCGTAGCACCCTGTCGTGGCGCTGCCGGTCGGACACAATGACTGTAATGAGAGGATGGTCCCTGCTTTGGCATCGCCTGTTTCGGGCACAATGACTGGAACGAGATCCCTGCTTTGGCATCGCCTGTTTCGGGCACAATGACTGGAATGAGATCCCTGCTTTGGCATCGCCTGTTTCGGGCACAATGACTGGAATGCGAGGATGATCCCTAGGCGGTCGCATCGCCGCAGTCGCGCCTGGAAACACCTGGCGATGAGTGTTGCGGCGACGACGATCGGGCCAAAATGTCTGCCGCCCCGCCGCAGTCGCGCCGGCAAAACCACGTGTCGCAGGCGAAACGCAACAGCGCTCAGTGCTGCTTCTACGTGTGACCTATCGCCCAGTGATGTGTTCGGTTCTTCTATTGCAGATGCTCTTACAGCGGTCCAGCGGGCTCAGCTTTTGTGTCTTCTAGAAGAATTTCGTTCCTCTTTTGATCTAGGGCAATCAACCCTGGGCCGGACGCCAACTGTTACACATCGCATCGATACTGGCCCGCAACTGCTATCGCGGCAACGTCCGTACCGTGTATCTCCTGCAGAACGTCGCGTAATCAACGAACAAGTCGACGACATGCTTCGCCGCGAGGTGATACGACCTTCCAACAGTCGTCCATTGTCGTCCTAGTTACGAAGGAACATGGTTCTGTGCGATACCGCCGTCAGAACACTATCACTCGCAAGGACGTCTACCCTCTCTCCCGCGCATAGACAACGCGATTGACAGTCTACAAGGAGCAGAATTCTTTTCATCTCTAGATTGGCGCTCAGGCTATTGGAAAGTACCCCTGGCAGACGCCGATCTGCCGAAGACTACTTTTTTCATATCCGACGGCTTATACCAATTTAACATAATGCCTTTTGAACTTTGTAATGAGCTCCCTACGTTTGAGCGCATGATGGACACAGTTCTGCGCGGCTTGAAGGGGCAGGCCTGCTTGTGCTATCTTGGCGACGTTGTTGTTTTTGGTCTTGACTTTACCACGCACCTTCAAAGGCTCCGGCCTGTTTTAACGTGTTTAGCAAACGCAGGTGTACAGCTAAACCTCAATAAGTGCCGATTTGCTGCTCGGCAGCTGACAATTATAGGTTACGTCGTATCCAAAGATGGAATACTCCCCGATTCACCCAAACTTCGGGCCGCCGCCGGATTCCCTAAGAAAACGTCGTTCAAAGAATTGCGCAGTTTCGTCGGTCTGTGTTCCTACTTCAGACGCTTCATTCGCAATTTCACCGCCATCATGCCACCCCTGACGAAGCTACGTAGAAGAAACGCGCCCTCACTTTGTGGTCGTCCGAGTGCGACAAGGCCTTCACAAAGCTCCGTCATCTTGCCCTATGGGCACTACGCCTGCGAGACTACGATATCCGCTTGCTGTACCGCAGCGGATGCCAGCATTCTGATGCCGACACCCTCTCCCTTGCCTGACGACACTGCCTGCTGCACATTATGCCAATTTGCTGTTTCTTCGCTTGACCTTGCCATCATTGCTTCTGAGCAGTGAAAGGACCATTGGATTGCCTCCCTTATAGAATTGCTTTCTGGGTCACCAGCACAACCAACCACTCGCACGTTGCGTCGTCAAGCTCACTATTTCGTCATATCGTCACTATTTCGACAACCTGCTTCACCGACGGAATTATAACCACGACAGATGCCAGTGGTTGTTAGTAGTAGTCTGCGCAGCTTCCCACTCCGATCCACAGTGTGCACACTCGGGAGTTTTCAAAAGTTAACAACGCCTACAACATCGGTACTACTGGCTAGGGATGTACTACAATTACGTTCAGAAGTTCGTTCGCTCTTGTCCCTATTGTCAGCGCCAGAAATTTTCACCCTGCCACGTCAAAGTAGGACATGTCCGCCATCCAGTACGACCGTTCGTACCGAAGCCCCTCCAGTGTTTCAAGTGTTGCAAGATTGGCCACGTGAAGGGTGTCTGCGTGAACAACGTCATGTGCCCGCAGTGCTCTTAGTCCCATTCAGGAGACGCCTGCAGCAAACGTGTTCTGAAGTGCCCTAACTGCGGTGGTCCTCACAAGGCCTCATCAAAGGATTGCCCGCGGGTGCCGAAGGAATTCGCGATTCTAAAACGAATGGTGCGGGACAATTCAACTCATCGAGAGGCTGCTGCCGCTGTTTGGCGACGTCGGCATCGACACCAAAAACGTTCACGAAATTCCGCAACTGCAGATAGGTACATGCTAGCTACCGTCAGACGGACTGCCGCATCACCGCACTGCGCCACCAAGACAGACACAAGGAAAGCAAACAAAGCGGAGAGGCTCACCCGTTCTGAAGAATGGCCTGAGCTACCGAGGGCACAACTCCCTGCTAAGTTACTTCAAAACGCACCGACTTCGACGGCTTCGGCAACTGTTGAAGCGACGCTGGCTGATGATCTCCAGGTCATCAACATTCTGCGGTCGCTCATGAATGCCATTCGCGTTATACTTACCAACATGAAGTCTTCGTCTGCGCAAAGCGCACTACAGGTGCTGGACACTTTGAGTCCAGTACTTTTAGCTCTTGGTTAAAATCATGGCTCTCCAGAAGCCGTCGTTTCGTGACGAAGTCCGGAACGCGTCGATATTTCAGTGGAACGCCAGAGGACTGAAGTCGCGCATGTCGGAGTTTCGGCAGTTTCTGTTCACGAATAAGTTCCCAGTCATCGTCATCCGCGAGCCCCTATAGATAGCATCATACTGTCCGGGTATGAGTGTTTCGTGTCCGCCACCCACGGAGAATGCAGCATGATCATTGTATTCATGCGACGTGATCTTACGTATGGCCATCATCCAGTGTCACCTGACCAAGAAAACCAATACGTATGTCTGACAGTGAAGAAAGGCAAGCTCACTTTCGCATTAATTGGAGCCTACATATCACCCTCAAGTCGGTTGGACTGCGAGAGATTACGGGGAATCACAACAGCGACTCCGCAGCCTTTGGTGAGTACTGGAGATTTTAATGCCCACCACCATCTCTGGGAAAGTTCTAAGATAAACTCGAGAGGCAGAAGGTTAGTGTCATTTGCCTCCGAACAAGAACTGTGCTTGTTAAATGATGGAAGCCCCATCTTTCTGCGTGGAACTACCTACTGTAGCTGCCTGAACCTCATCTTTCTTTCACGCTCCTTCACTAGAAAGGTCAGGTGGTTTCCGGATGTTGAAACGTGGGGAAGTGACCACCTACCCACCTATCTTAGGGTTGAAGGGTGGACGGACTCCAGGTTAGCCGGCGTCACACAATGTATCGACTGGCCAGTGTTCAAGTCAATTGTCGAAGACGGTTTTCGTGATGACTTGTCCTCTAGCCTAGAGGACATCATAAAGGGTCTCCTAGAGGGTGCGAAACATCCGCTTCTGAGACCGTATACACGCACCGAATACGAAATTGAGCTAGAGAAGCTTCGTGCAATTCGTCGTCGTGCAGAGCGAAGATAAGGGCGCACGAAGTCTGTACATGACTTGAGGTTGGCCAGAAGAACTCAAAAGAAAATTCAGCGTCGCATGGACAAACTTGCATCTCAAAGATGGAAGTCATTCTGTGAATGTTTGGGTCCACGAAAACCTTTGTCTCACATATGGAGAACTGTTCGTGGTCTACGTGGAACTCCTCAGCAGCGCCACCCTTTTAAGTATTTGGCCCTTCACCAACTATGCAGCGAGATTGACGTAGCGGAAGCTTTCTGCAGGAGGATTGCTGGCGAAACTAGTTCCGCTGGAACATCGATGCTCCACCACTCACCGATTTCACGCGACCCCCGCATGGATAGTCCTTTCTCCATGGACGAGCTCGAAGCTACACTGGCCTTGTGCAAGCGTTCATCTTCACCAGGACCCGACGGTATAACCTACCGTGCCCTATGTAATCTGGGCGAAGAGGCTCAGAAAGTGCTCCTGCTCTTGTTCAACAGCTCCTGGCAGACAGGTACGATTCCCCAGGAATGGAAGACCTGTCGCCTAATTCCACTGCTCAAGCCTGGCAAGTCGCCTGTAGACATTGCATCATACCGACCAATTACGCTTGCCAGTTGCATCGGAAAACTAATGGAGAGGATGGTTCTAGCATGGCTAGAATGGTACCTCGAACATTACCAGGTATATCCAGATGCGGTGGCCGGTTTCAGGCGTGGCCGTTCTCCCATAGACAACGTTATCGACTTGGTGACGTATGTCGAGCACCAGAACTCCTGCAAACGATTATCTGCTGCCCTGTTTCTGGATGTTAAAGGAGCTTACGATAACGCAACGCACGAGGCGATTTTCAACGCCTTAGAGGCAGTAGGACTTGGCGGCAAAGTCTATTTTTCGATAAGTAGCTGTCTACATAAGAGATCCTTTTTCACACTTACCGAGAATGGCCCGACCTCCCAGCATTACAGTAACCGTAGGGCGCCTAAGGGCGGAGTACTCAGCCCAACGCTCTTCACTCTAACGCTCATTGGACTCGCCGACATCCTGCCAGGCACCGTTAGGCTCTCCATCTATGCCGACGACATTTGCATGTGGACGTCGGCTGTGACGCGACTGCCGCTTCGCGCGTGGCTTCAGAAGTCAGCCACTTTAACATCAGCCTACATTCGAGAACAAGGACTTCATATATCATACGAAAAGTGCGCAGTGGTTGCATTTACCAGGAAATCAATGTCTCCATACATGATATCCGTCGACAGACAACTGATCTCGTACAGCACGAGTCACATATTTTTGGAGGTGGTCACTGACAAAAATCTCTCCTGGACCCCTCATGTGAATTATGTGAAAAAACGCCTGACAGGAATTTGCCATATGTTTAAGTTCCTTGCAGGAAATACCTGGGGAGTGTCAATACACTCTATGCTGCAACTGTACAGGGTCCTCTTTATTGGATTCCTGCGGTACAGCCTACCGGTCATGTTCAACACCTGCAGAACTAACCTGAATATAATCCAAAGCATCCAAGCCCAAGCCCTCAAGATATGTCTTAGTCTACCGCGGAGTGCGTCAACGACTGAAGTTATTGCAGTCGCTAAAGATTCCACTATTAGAACGCACATTAGCATTGAAACAATGCGTGTGCACATAAGACACTGCGCCCGGACTCCTACCCACCACCTCGCAAGTCTCCCTGTAGATAGGCCCCACACGGCATTCAGTGCGACTATCTTCGCGCACCGTGCCTCTCTCAGGTCAGGTTACACACCTGCGGCAAGGCCTTCCATTCTTCCAGGGTGTATGCGCCGTACTCAAGTAAATTTTACACTCCCAGGACTTCAGAAAAAGTCGGACTTGCCATCATCAGCGCTCAAGCAACTAAATTTACTTCTCTTGTAAGAGAAATACAGCGACTGCACACACGTCTACACTGATGGATCAACTTTATCAACTAGTTCCGGTGGCGCTGTAGTTATACCAGCAATGAGAATAACCAAGCGGTTCAAGACTTCCCACGTCACTACATCTATAACTGCAGAGCTCGCAGCTGTCCACGACGCGCTTCAAGTGATAAATGCTGAAAGTCCTCGAAAATTGGCAGTCTTCTGCGATTCAAGGCCGGCCTTGCAATGTGTGCAGTCGTTTCTCCGACATGGAACTCACGATCAGCTCACGTATGAAATCGCGGAACTTGTCCATCACTTAAGAGAAAAGGGCCATGATATCTCTTTTCAGTGGATATCAGGTCATTGCGGTATCATTGGAAATGATGACGCCGATAAGGCAGCTCGGACGTCAAACCTAGAAGACCGCTGCGTCCCCATTTGTCTCTCAAGGACCGTCGCCGCGAGACAACTTGGCATTCTAGCACGCACGATCTCCTTAGCAGAGTGGAATGCCGTGCATACAAGGCGGACAAGACTGCACAGACTAAACCCGTCACTTCAACTCAGACCTCCAGCCGGTCTGCACCGACGTGAAGCGCCTCTTCTGTGTCGGTTATGACTTGGAGTTGCCTTCACGAATGCCTACTCAGCGCTAATTGGAATGGCTGATAGTGCTGCATGTGATGTTTGCGGATGCGAGGAAAACATTGTCCACTTATTGTGCCATTGTCCTCAATTTCAAGCACAAAGACCATCTTTGTCCAACACATTGAGGAAATTAGATGATCGTCCTCTGAGTGAACAGACAATACTAGAGCACCGTCCCGACCGATCATTGGCTCAGAAGGCAGTGAAGGCACTTTTGTGTTTTCTCAGAACTTCTGGTTTGCGCGAGCGGCTTTAACTCAAGTGCTGTCCGTACACGTATCTAAACCTTCTCTCTCCCTTCTCTCTCTTCCGCTTCTCCCATCCCCCAGCGTAGGGTAGCCAACCAGACTATTGACTGGTTAACATCCCTGCCTTCCTGTATTCCTCTCTCTCTTCACCCCGCGTCTTGCCAGCCGTTCTGCAAGTTTACTTTGCCCTACCCGGCCGTTTGGGCGCGTCGGCATCGAATTGTAGGGGCCCCTTCCCCTGACCACGGCCGGTCTCTAGGGGAGCGCGCGCTTTCCTTTCCTCTAGAGAAGCGCGCGCACCCCTCGAGACCGGCCGTGCCCTGACATCGGCTGGAAACCGCCGGGCCATTGTGTCACTTGACCACCTCACGCAATACGCCAAAACTGCTGCCCTCCCGGCAGCTACAGCGCGCGATGTTGCCTCCTTCCTGCTTCGTCGATTCACCCTGCGTTATGGGCCACCTTCTTGTCAGAAGTAGTTGAAGCTATTCTTAAAGAGTGTCACGTTGTTCATCGCACAACTATACGGCGTACCACCCTCAAACCAACGGCCTTACAGAAAGTTTCGACCGTACGCTCGGCGACATGCTTACCATGTACGTCGCCTGCGACCACACAAATTGGGACGTCATTCTGGCCATCGTAACCTATGCGTACAACACCACTACTCAGAGCACCCCCGGCTTTTCACCCCTTTTCTTACTGTGCGGTCGCCACCCCTCGCACACCATCGACACAATTCTACCATACCGCCCGGATACATCTGAATATGCGCCTATTTCTGCGACGGCAAGACATGCTGAAGAGTGCCGCCATCTTGTACGGACTATTACCTTCAATCACCAAGAGCGCCAGAAGAGCACTCGCTGTGACATCGCACCTGCGCCCACTTTCCTTCCTGGAGCGCTTGTGTGGCTCTCGGTTCCTTGCGCTGCACCTGGTCTCTCCTCAAAACTACTGCTAAAGCATAAAGGGTCCTACCTTATCGGCGAACGCGCATCCCCCCTTAACTACGTGATCGAACCCGTTGAACCGTCTTCGGACTTGTGCGCCGTGGACGAGACATTGTCCACGTCAAGCGCCCCATGTCGTATTATGATCCACTCATAGTGAGGAGCTGTTAGATCATCAAACGGCTTCCTTTTCGTTCCCGGGGGTAATTGCAACGAAGAAGAAGAACGCTATAGTGGGCCATCCTTTCCAGCGCCTTCTAGTAGGTCAATCGCTCCAGTGGTTTGCTTGGGGAACACTTCTCGTGCTGAGAGTCCGTGCCCTGTTCTGACGGTCAGCCCAAACGCTGGTGGCTGATAAACATCGTTCCATTATTATTATTATTATTATTATTATTATTATTATTATTATTATTATTATTATTATTATTATTATATGTAGAAACATAGTAAGGTCTATCATCACTAAATGCCGCTTAACAGAAAAGAAAAATACCGATATGGCAGCGTTCACTTGAAATCTAAGTTGCCACTCGTTTGTTCGCATGCACTTATCGCGTAACAACGGTGCTGAGCGAAGAATCGATAACGACTCAATTATATATCCCGCGCGATTCTGAAGGGTGCGTTCGTATTTCATCACTTACGCTCGCGCAAACGTAACCTGTTGAAAACAATGACCGGGACGCCTTACTTCAGCGGTGAAGAGCTATAGTTACGTTTGGGAGAACGGCCACTTGCACGTTTGCTGAGCCCATGAGAAGATACGTAGCCGGATGAGTTCACGCGAGCGATATATTTACTCATTCTGCTGAGGCGAAGGACGAGAAAATCTTCACATCTCAACCTGCGTGGACGAGAGTAGATAAATGGCCATGACATACGAGATAAGGCGAAAACAAGGGAGCAACGCAGAGACACGAGCGGGGATGTCTGCAACAGAACCATTTTTCGCGCAATACCGTTGTCTTAGAGTAAGCTGGGCAGAGCCTGAAGTGCAAATGCCCGGCGCGACCAAAGGCCAAGAACACTCGTTTTTGGTGAGCTGACGGTTGTCCAACTTGTCAAGGGCGGCCGGGGGGATCGACCCTTCTCATCACAAGCAAAAGCAGTCGCAGACGAGATTTGAGCCTGCCACCATATACGGCAGCCGTAGAGCCCAGCTGTTGGATGTCGCAATCTACGCTTCGGGGGTGGCGCAAAGATTGAGTACCCGGACAAATTGAGCGCTCTTTCGGGATCCCCTGTAGGCGTTTGTGGCTCTCGCAAACCATACTGGAAGCCTCGTGGGGCCGAGCATGGGAAGAAACAAGACAATGGCGGAATACTGGGCAGAACTAAGGCGGTACAGATGACCGGTGTGCTCGCGATGTAGTGCTATAATGCCAAGTCAGGGATGCTGGGCTGATTGTCCTTGCGCAACTGGAAAAGAATGAACTGTGGTAGTTCAGTCGCTTGTTGGATGACCCAGCATTCATGTTGAGGTTGGTCACGGGTGAAGAGTATTTGGCCGACAATTAACAGTCGGCAGGTAAAAAAAATAAAAAAGGTAATGCAGAGGACTATTCAAAAGGAATCTTTAGGCGTCAGCGGGGAAACAGTGTTGTGTCCCGAACATCTGTCTTCTCGAATAATTTCTTTTTCTTCAAGCAAGCTGTCCTTGAGCCAAATGGAAGAGTTCTACGTAACGGACGCTGTCCTTTTAATGAGCATTGGCAGCCGGATGCTGAAGTCAATGAAGAGGTAGTTAGTTATATATACTCCCCGTCATTCCTGTGTTTGCCAAATGCTGGTGAACGAACTAGGAAAGGGCGATTGAGTAAAATTGAGCCGAATTTCGTCCCTGGCACAAAACGAGCAACTTCTTTGCTATGGTTTCGTATATTTATTTTTACATGTGGGCGGCATACTTTTGGAACCAGGCGTAGGCAGAAAAGTCAGCTGAATAATTAGACGAAGAGCGTCGCTTCCTCATTGCAAAACATTCACTCGGTGCGCACTGCTTTTGCACAATGCAGAGCGGGTCTTGCGCTATTTCTCGCATGCCCACATGCCGTGCATGAATGTCATTCCTTAAGTTCTTCGAAAACGAATCATAACACCATTCGTGTCGCCACCACGGAGCCCGCCATTTCGTTTGACGGTGGAGAGTACAACCAGTGAGCTATATAGTTCACCCGTTAAATTAAGGCTGTAAGTATGAAATAAATGTGTTATCGTTGTATCAAAAATTGATTTTCTATTGAGTTCTATTGAAAATTTTCCCCGTCATCCAACGGGGAAAGTGCGTGCTGTTGGCCGAGAGCTGCCGCTGAGATAAAGAACGCCCTGCCGCTTCCTCGTTGCCAGTCACGATGCAGCCGACCTTGTCCGCCGAACGCACGCTTGAGAACAGCACAATGCAACTGCACAAACGCTCCGTCACGTGGCTTTTTTTTAATATTTCGCGGGCTTTCTTTGGAACCCGGAATAAAGAACTACGTGAGACGTACCGTAAAGGAAACAACTCGATCGGTGGTTTCTGAAGGTGCTCTACAAACCTGCGTATGACAATTGGGGCTCTCAACCAATAATTAAAAAGTTGGGTAATTAAACTTAATTAGTGAGTTATGGGGAAAACAGAAAATTGACTGAGTCACTATAGGCTATGCAAATTGTATGCGTTCGGTTGAATTCGCTTCCGATGCGCCTTTCATTTTTAAATTCTTGGCTCAAGTTATGTGGTACACCCTGTATATGGCTAGTAAAAGCTGTGCTTAAACAAATAATTGCACAGCCTACATCCTCTCAATCATGTAACTGAACTTAAGACGCAACTCCGAAGGCAAGCTTAATTACTACCACTTCGGAAACCCAACGCTTCCGTTAGAGGGAAAAAAAAAACCCGCTCACGAACAGGTAAAATCAAATTGAATGAATGGTCCCTTTTCCTTCTGATCCCTCCTGCTCTTTTCTCCTAAAACAAAAACAGTCTGCCTTCTAAATTGTGCGCAAGTAAATCAGACGAGAATAACAACGAACCAAGCAACAAAAGAAAATAAAAAAAAAAAGCAGAAATGGCGCTTCACGACCGAACTGCCAGCCCCTTCCCCCTGCGATTGTGGCGCGCCAAACTGGAACCGGATGCTGTGTACACGACACCGAGTGCGTGTATTGCATCGTCCCCTTGATGACGTGATTTTTCTCCGCAGCCACTGCGGCAGCATCTGCCGGAGGGGGGCCCGCGAGGGGAACAACATCGTTTGTCTGTAGGCTCTCCTGGGTCCTGTAACATTTATGGCCGGCTATCGCGTATCCCAGAACCCTCCCCTATGTAGTCTCCTCCTCCGGAAACGCGTAAGGCTGCGCATCGCCGTATCCGTGCACACGGCAGCACTTTATGTTTATTTTTTATTACTATTTGAAGCACACGGTGCTTCTTCCTGCGTCAGGGAAATAATTTTAGCGGTTGAAACGGGACCGGTGGATTACATCGATTCTCGACAGGCAAATGGGGCGCCCTTAATTTTGCGCCTGAGTGACGGATGCGATATGTGTTTCAGAGTATGACATCGCCGTTGATATATGTATATGGGCAGCCGTTTCGAGCTGTCAGTAAGCGATATGCAAAAACTCTCCAAACCAAGTTTGTCCCATGCTAATTAAACGCCGTGATTAAGACGGGTGGATCTCGCTCTCGGTGACGGGAAAAGGCCAACTTTTCAATCATATCAGGTGCAGAAATAGCTGAAGCGCTGATTGTCCAGAAGCTTTTTTGATCTACTGGCTATGACGTCGGATGTTGAGGAACAAATAAAGATATATACGAAAGTTTCATGCTCACAGAAGTATGTTTCGTTGAGCCTCAAAAGCTGATGCTACTCACAACATCTTTGATGAGCGGTTTCTATTTATTGAGCATGGTAGGTTGCGGGTTCGGTCACGAGCGCGGCGGCCGTATTCCGTTGGGGCAGAATAAAAGAACTCGTGTACCGTGCATTGGGTGCACACTTAAAGAACCGCAGGTGGTCAAAAATTAACCCGGCGCCCCGTACAACGCCGTGCCTCATAATCAGATCGTGTTTTTGGCACGTAAAACCCCATATATATATATATATATATATATATATATATATATATATATATATATATATATAGACCACCCAATATTGACCTATATAGCTATCGACGCACTCCGGGCGCATGTTCGCCATGTATCCAGAGTGCCTGACCACCATCTCGCTCGCTTGCCTGAGAAAAGACCCAAGGCAGCGTTCTCCAGATCAATTGCGGCTAACCAGCACGCTTTGTCTTTGAGGCACTCACCCGCAACAAGAACGCCATCCCCTATGTGGTGCTTGAAAAAGCCTCCTGTGTACCTTGTTGTTCCAGGAATAGTAAAGAAAGCTAGCCTGACCACCGCGGCTATCAAGCAGATCACATTGGAACTTATGCATCGTTCATACGCTAACCGAATCCATGTTTACACGGATGGTTCCGTCTCGGAAAATTCTACGGGCGCCGTTGTTCTACCATCTCAATCGGTCGTCATCAAGTTAAAGACTTCACACGTAACGACATCTACAGGTTCCGAACTGGCCGCTCTTCGCGCTGCTGTCGAATATATTGAAGAAGTACCGCCCAGCAAATGGGCAATATTTTGTGACTCGAAAGCAGCGCTCCAGAGCTTGCGAAGTTTACGACGTGGCAATTATGAACAGCTGGTGTCACAAATCAACGAAACCTGCCATTGCGCTTCTGAACGAGGACATGATATCATATTTCAGTGGCTGCCGGGACATTGTGGCATCGTTGGTAATCACCTGGCCGATGACGCTGCCCGACGTGCTCAGGCTGGCTCACCGACACTCCTTATACCTTTATCGAGAGTCGACGCTGCAAGAGAGCTTTGTAGCCTCGCTCGTACCATCACGTTAAGTTACTGGCATACACCACAGAACTCTAAGTGTCGTTTATACAGCCTCGACCCATCACTGAAATTTAAATGACCAGCGAATCTTCCACGACGTGACGCAACACTGTTGTGTCGGCTGTGGGTAGGAGTATCATTCACCAACTCCTACAGCTATCGTATTGTAAGGGGGGAGTCACCAATGTGCGCTAACTGCAAGTGTGAAGAGACCATCAGTCACCTTCTGTGCCACTGTTCTTGCTTCGATAATCAACGTGAGACTCTCCAGTGTGCCTTGAATAGACTGGATGGCAGGCTATTTACGGAAGCGAAGATCTTGGGAGCCTGGCCTCACAGATCATTAGCGCAGAAAGCAGTTCGAGCGATTTTTCACTACCTGAAGGCAACAGACTTGAGTGCCCGACTATAGTCATCCTACACCTAAGTTCTCTCTCTCTCTCTCACTCCCCATTCCCCTCCCCACGTATAGGGTAGCAAACTGGACTCAGTCTGGTTAACCTCCCTGCCTTTCCTTCTTCCCTTCTCTCTCTCTCTCTCTCTTTCATAGCATAGTTAGTATCTGGAAGTTTGTGCAACACTTTTACCGGCCCGTCCCACTGGACTTCAAGCTTGTTCTTTCTTGAAGGTTTGAGGTTCATTACCTGGTCTCCGGGGTTAAACGTACGAAGCCTCGCATTCTTGTCGCAATAGAATTTGGCGTTCTTTTGCTCCACTCCCATGTTCTTTTCGACTAGCTCTTGGGTTACGCTTAGCCGTTCCAGCAGATTTAGCACGTATTCAACCACTGTTGGACTCTTTCCTCTTTCCTCCTACATCTCTCTTGACATTCTCAGTGGAGAACGGAGTGTCCTCCCATACACTAGTTCTGCTGGCGAGAACCCTGTAGCCTCATGTGGAACCGTTCGCAAAGCAAACAAAGTTGCCGGCAAACAGTTCTCCCAGTCCTCCTTGTACTCGTAACAAAGCGCAGGCAAAACTCGCTTAAGCACTGAATGCCACCTCTCTACACTGGTTGACTGAGGGTGATAGACGGAACTGTGTATTAACTTCACCCCGCACTTTTGCAAGAATGTGGAAGTCAGTGCGCTGGTGAACACTGACCCTTGATCCGCCTGAATTTCGGCTGGAAACCCAACTCGTGCAAATACTGTCAAAAGCGCGTCTGCTATACTTCGGTGGAGCTGAGCACTTTCACAGGGATTGCTTCTGGAAACTTTGTAGCCGGACACTGCATTATAAACAAGTTCTTGTAACCCGATTTTGTTTTTGGCAGAGGCCCTACCGTGTCTATCACAAGTCGTCTGAAAAGTTCTGTTATTAAGGGCACTACCTTTTGTGGAGCTTTCCATGTCTCACCTGGTTTACCCGAGCGCTGGCAGGCGTCGCATGATCTTACAAAGTTTTCTACGTCTTTGAAACGGCCAGGCCAGTAGTATTCCATAAGCAATCTTTCATTTGATTTTTTATGCCTAGGTGGCCGGACCACCCGTTTCCACTACAGAGACTCAAAAGCTCCTCCCTGTACTTAGTAGGTATACGACTAATTGATCTAAAATCCTACCCTTTCGATCTCTGTAGTGCCGATACAACAATCCTCCTCTCTCATGTATCGTCACGTTACGCCTAGCAATGCCTTCTTTAGCTGTGTGGTGTAATTTAGCTAAGCTGTCATCATTCTTTTGCTCGGCTGTCAGTGACTCTCTGTCCGCACGTAAGAGCTGATCAAGGTTCTTTGAGGCCGGTGATAATAATGACGCTGTCTCGCTTGTGAGTGCATCAGCGGGCTCTTCCTGCAGGGTTGAACTTTGACACCTGGTACGCTCTCATTGAGCTGGTCAGCTGGCAGGCTTTCCTCAACTGTTCTTTCATCCCTCGAGCCTTTCTCGGATTCGGTTATTGAAGTTCTCTCTTTTGCTGCTTCCGCTGGAGCAGTTTGTGCATTTTCAGCCAAAAGCGACGCGATTTTACGAGCTTGGCCTCGCGTCAATGCCTGTACTACGCCTTCTCCCAGTTTAAGCCCTTTGTCACGCAGTAACCGATTCGAACGATTCGAAAAAATGTAAGGGTACTGCAGTGACAAAAATTTGGAAACTGCAGCCTCGGTCACTAGCTCCCCAAATGGTCCACTGATTTTGACTTTGGCCATGGGCAGACACACGCTGTGTTCTTCTACAACCTGTTTGATCCATGCTACTTCTCCTGTGAAGTCATCTACTGTCACGTAAGACGGATGTACAATGTCCATTGTGGCGGCACTGTCTCGCAGCACCCGGCATGGTTTGCCATTAACTTGCAGGTCGTGCAGATATGGGCTTAAAAGTTCCAGATTCTCGTCTTTTTCATCTACGCAGGAAAAACCTACGCTAGGCTTTCCGCAGTTTACAGCTATATGTCCCAGTTTGTGGCATTTATAGCAGCGGATCGGCCTAAAAGTTTCGAGTTTTCTTTTCTGTTCCTTTTGTGCGGTTTCCCCGTTAAGTTTCTCCTCGCTCTTTTCTGCGGGCTTTTCCTCCACGTTTACAGGCTCCGGTCGTCTAGTCTGCGAACCCTTTTTGAACGAAAATGGTTTCCGCGGTCCATTTCGACTGTCCCAATTTCCGTCCTCGGCGTTCAACTTTCTACGCGTTGCGTACCCTTCGGCTAATTCGGCCGCCCTTTCCGCAGTGTTTACATTCCCTCTGTCTTGCACCCACAGTTTCACAGCTTTGGGGGTGCTTTTGTAAAACTGCTCTAGACACATGCATTCAATGATCATGTCTCTGCTGTCGTACGCTTCTGCGCTTTTCAGCCACTCGACTAGGTTGGCCTTTAAGCCGTGTGCAAACTCCGGATACCCCTTGCTATCTTTCTTGCCTGTGCTCCTAAACCTTTGCCGAAAAGCTTCGGCTGAAAGGCGGTATTTCTTCAGGAGACTAGCCTTAACTTTCGCATAATCATATGCATCCTGTGCATTGAGTCTGGCGATTACTTCTGCTGCCTCACATGGCAACATAGACAGCAACCGCTGTGGCCATGTACTCGGACCGAAGTTCATCTTCTCGCAAGTCCTTTCATTATTGCATAGGAACAAGCCTATGTCGGTCCCGACCTCAAATGGCTTTAATAGCCTGTCCATGCGGTATGATTCTGATCACTTGATCGTCCCAGAGCCCCTTCACTTCCTTGCGACAACTCCAAACGTTTACTTTCAAGTTCAAGTTGCATTTCTCTTAACTCGTGTTCCTCTCTCTCTCTTTGTCCTGTTCTTCTCTTTCTTTCAGAAGTTCCAACCCCATTTCAATTTCTTCCTCACTGGTCTGTTCGGAAATTAGCTTCAATAATTCCGATTTTAGAATTTTCTTGCGTACATCTAGGCCCAGTTCCTCACCAACAATCAACAATTCGTCTCTGAGCAGTCTCCTTAACTCCATGATTGCTGCTTTACTGCCTTGGTTCTGCTCGCTAAATCTACATAGGAAAACACAACCTAATTAACAATCAACAATCTAGCTTCCCTACAGTTCTATACAGGACAACCACAAAATGAAGCCTGGAGAGTCAAAGGAACCAAGCACTCACCGCAGACACAGCACCACGTCGCAAAGTCTATCTTACCGCTTTCAGCCAGTTGTAAGGATCGGGGGGGGGGGGGTCAATCAATCCCATCGCTCGTAATCAGTTGTCAAGATTGGAGTCGGGCATGAATTAGATGGTAGCTGGCCCATGCCGTCCTCCAACTTCTCCACGCCGAGGACGTTGTTGAAGGGAAGGACTGCTTCTCATCGAGAACGAGGAATATTGGTTTATACCCCTGTCAAGCGGGCAAGTTAAGTGCACTTACTGGGAGTGCACTTCGGGACCTTGAGTCACACTTTAGGCAACGCGCTTCTTAACGGGAAAACAGAGTGCACTCCCAGTAAAAAAAAAAAAAATGGCGACAGACTAAGAGCGCGTTTTTAAAGGTGTAAATTAACAAGAGAAAGCTGCTAAAAAGCGATTGTTTTAAGTAGAATTATATATAAAAACAAACTTCATCTATTTCTCTCAACAAAAAACGAAGACGTTTTTATTATAAATCTGTTGCAAGTCAATGCTGGCCAAAACGAATGCCTAGCAAATCCAAAACAACATGGCGGCGTGCGGCGAGGCGGCAGTTGATCCTGCTAGAACAGAATATGAGCAGTTATATATGAGCAAAGACGGCGAGTTCGATATTTAGCTACACTGCAAAATGCCACGCACACGGCTCAAAGCACGACCGGCATGGTCCCCCCCCCACCCCCCAGCACGCTTTCACACCAAAATAAACACGAACTGAATGAACCTGGCGGCGCCGCAGTGCAGCATCATTCTGGCGCCGTTAGTTGCGTACATGATAAATTCGTTTCTTTATTGTGCTATTTCGCTTTTCGCTAAACACAAATTATATTGTTAAAAGCTGTTCACTAACTGAAATGAACTTCTGTGTCCTTTTTCTATGCATTACATTTTGCGTCGTTGAAAGCGTTGGCGGCGAGGCTACGTACTCGGCCAGCAAAGTGCGTTCCGTGAACGTACTCCGACTTGAGTGCACTCATCTGAGAGTACACTCAGCTGCGACGTTAAGATTTGGGAAAGTGCACTTAAAAACTGAGTGCACTCGCCGTAAGTGCACTTAACTTGCCCGCTTGACAGGGGTATTATTTACATTATCTACATAAGGACGTTGCAGTTCATCAGTCTAGCATGACTGCGAGAGAAAGTACTCTGAGCAGCCGCACAATAGCGGTTTATAACACTCGGTCCTCCCTCGATCCCAAGGTGAGTGAAACCTTCGACCAGTCATCGCAAATGAGCCGCCTCTCTGCGGGAGGGCGCACACACACTTCCGCACAGGTTCAAGGCCCCCACCGACGTCAGACGGTCTTCGCAGAGCTCGGGGCTTACGTCAGGAAAGGCACACCTTATTCCCCGAGCTGACCCCCGCAGCGCGGCCGCCGGTGCTCCCTTGTCTTGCGTCTTGAAAGGCGCGTGGGAAGGGGCCTCCGTAGACGTTCGCTCTGCAACTCCCCCGCTCGCGGCAGACCAGATCGGCGGTGGCGTGTTCAGTCATAAAGCCTGGTTCGTCGAACTCATCTCGGCAATCCCCCGACGCAGAGTGGCGGACGGGGCGCATTGTAATGCGGAAAAAGTAGACCTAGTGACGCCGTGTGGCTAGAGGGTTGCGGTGGCGTTCCAGGAAAAGTTGACGCCGCTGTCGGAACTGAGATAGCATGAGATAGCATTCTCGACAGGAAAGTAGCGAGCACAGCGTTTTCAAGAAAGGAAACGCAAGCAAATGCAGATGACGATTATTATTGCATGGCAAATATACACCCCGAAGGGTGTACATTTGCCTAAGAGTGTAGGAAGTTAAAAAAATAAATTGTGGAGTTTAGCTAGCCAAAGCTACATAGTGGGCTATAAGGAGGGGCGTCGTAGTGGGCGGATCCGAGATAATTTTGACCACTATGGAGTGATTAAATGTGCACCACACGTGCGGTACACGAGCGCTTTTGCATTCCGCCTCCTTCTGAGTATACGGCCGTGCCGCGTCCAGGAATTGAATCCGTGACGTCGCGCTCAAAAGCGCAACACTGTAGTCACTGAGCAACCGCGGCGAGTAACCTTTAAGAGGTCATATAAACGACGCCACGTAGAAGCAAAGTAGTTATCCTATATCGCTTGGCTGGAAGCATGCCGGTCAGCTGACGTCCTGGCATGCCCGTATTCTGAAAATGAACTTTGAAACTGGTAGGATTGAAGAACTCCCAGAGAAAGTCATTTGATTGTGCTGAAAACTTTACTGGGACGCTAGGTTAACCCATATGAGCGGGCTGTTTCGAGCGCGAGCAATTATCGCCGTAATAATTAATGGAGGCGTCCGAGCTTTGTAGAGAAGCCTGCATGCAGAATCGGGGTGCTCAAGGCAAGGGGAGGCCTTACAAAAAGAAATAAAGAAAAAGATACTGATTAACACCAGGAAGCGGGTGGCCAGCTTTGGGTCGGGCGCGCATAATATATGATATATCAGGCCGAAATTGAACGCTGCGGTGCGAAAAGGCTTGCATTATAAATTGAGCCCGATTTCCCCGCTCCACCATGTCCTGTCCGCGCGTATTTTAATAGCCCGAGACGCACTACGAGAACGCGGTCGTGTGACGTCTTTTCTCTCTTACATCTGTGTACTGTCTGGCATGGTGGTGTTTTTTATTCCAGCATTCGGGGCGTTCATAATTGCTTAGAACAGCGGAACAGCGGCGTTCTTTGAGCACCGGTTTACTTGTACTACATCGCTGCAGCGCGTGTTAAGCTGCAGGGCGAGTATTCATCTATAGTTGGTAAAGTTACTGGAAGTTTGTTTGTGGCGACAATGGGGCACCGCAAGGAAAGCCTGACAACTGCTCTTTCTGATACGTGCCTAACGCAACGGAGAGGTTGCTTACGGCTAGTTCGTTGGCGGCATACCTCGAAAAAAAAAAAGTGATATCGATCCGCCCAACCATATCAAAATATGAAACCGAAGACAACGCATAAATGTCGCGGATTTTGGCAACGGCGTCAGAAAAATGAGAAAACATGTACGACAAATAGACGCGCGAATGGGGGGGGCTTCTTGGAAAGCAAATAGCGTCAACCGTCCCGCACCCTCAGACTACTGCCTTCTTCTTGTCATATTTCGCGCGCCCGCGCCCATGCGCCGCCTGACTGCATTCTTCGTTTCTGTACGCGTATTTACGCGCTCCTCAAGAGCGCTCTGTAAGTCTCGTCATTCTCAGGCGCACGGTATTTTTTTTCTCCCTCCTTCGTGCACGAATGCCGCATACTTGTTTAACCGCACGACCGTCTCTCTCTCTCTCTCTCTCTCTTATTCGATACGTACACGTGCTCTCATGTGCACGCTTTCTTGTCCCTCGGTGTGTGGCGATGTTGTTTATTCAAACGTTTGCCCACGCTTCTCTCGCCGTAAGTTTTCTTCTTCTCGACTCGATATACACGTCTAGCTCTGCGTCGCCTGTACCACATACGCGGAGGGCGGGGGAGCCTACCAATTCGGTCTGGCTTCGACCGCGGCTTCCAAGTTTTGTTCAAGGTCCTTTTGTCGATCCTATACTGTTCGAAATCTGCAAAGTCAATAACGACTCCTGCGTCTGCTGCGCTGTTTCCTTCAGCCATTTTTTTTTCGGTCCACTGTTGTTGGTGTATACGCCGAAGCTCCGGGTCTTTTCTGCGCGAGAGTCTCCATGATCACGAAGCATGGACGACATCGGGAGTATAAACAAAGCCTAACGTCGGGTTTATCTATCCACAGTGTCGCGTGGAACGGAAGTAAAACTCTGGCGTCGACTCGTCGAATGGAGCTTGAAGAAAAGCTGAAACTGAACTGCCGAATTTCTCTGCGTCTGCATGCGCCCCTGACGTAAGCGCGTCGGCGCGTGGGCGTCGGCGTTGCACAGTGACCTGGGCCGCTATTTTGTAGCGATGCCTTATGCTTTATTCTATGCTATTCTTATCGTCCACCACACACGGCCGCCTGATCGCGTTGATAATGTGGGCAGACCGTCGCTCTGACCAGTGGCCAAGCGCGAAAAGCCTGAAAAGGCATAGAATCGGAAAAGGCATCGCTACAAAATACCGGCCCTGCGCTATCTCCCTTAAGGAAAATGTTTTTCCTTCTAGTGGTGAGCTTTTCCTTAAGAACGCACGGCTGCTCTGTTGCTGCTAAATTTTCTCAGCAAGATCGCATTTCGTGATCCGTATTGTCCAATATAAGATTTGACACTGTTACTTGCCTAGTTTGTCAAAAAAATAAAATAACAAAATGTGAATTTGCCTTCCCCTGCGACCATCGCAGTGAGTAATGTCAAAAATATGACAGCTATAACCTCACCTGGTCACTTCCAGCGCCTGCTTTATCGCAAAGCACAGCCTTTGAGGTTGGCTTTCATTAATCGCTGGGGAAGTGCGATGTGGACATGAAGAGGAATTCGCATTTTTTCTTGACAAACAAAGCAGGTAATGGTGCCAGGTATTATATTGAATGACTGGGGCCTTAACATGCGATATTCGTGCTAAATTTGAGCAAGAATGGAGCAGTGTTAAGTGGATAATATTGGCAAAGTTCTGAAGGGAAAAATGCAGGTAACTGTATACAGACCAAGCGCCGGCTCTCCTCCAGCGCCACCCGTATCTGAGATTTCGTCCGTGGCATGGTACTTGGACTACTGTTTCGAGGAGAAATATACTGGACTCACGGTGTGATCAGCGTGTCTCGCTGTGGCGTTAAAGGTTGTACAGCTCTTAAGTGACTGCTAATATTTAACAAAGCTGCCGCCCGCTCGACTGCTTGCATGTTTGCGAGGTCAAGATGCGCGAGGGAAACATCGAATGTGGCGCCAATCAAGAGATTCCGAGTGCCTGAAAAGATAATGGCGGGGAGGTTGACCAGAAGGGAATATCTGGTTTGCTGCCGTATACGCCGTGGAACAGGCGAGGGGGAGGTACGAAGATAAGAAGAAAGTAGAGAGAAGGACGGTGAGCACAGACACACTACTACGGCCGGTCACCGTTATCGCAGACTATCGCGTCTTCAGAGCCAAGCGTCAACAGCAGGGGACGTAGGAAAGCAGACAAACACCAGCGCTACTGGCAACTAACAACTGTTTAATGGAAAGTACTGCATACTATACAGCCGACAGGTAAATGGTAGAGCATTGTCGTTAGCGTCACAGCGTTTCCTACAAGAGCTGTTCTAGGTAGCGCTTCAATTATACTTATGAGGGACAGGGCGTGAGTACTCATTATTAATAGTAGTGGCAGCAGGATAGTATTCATGACGCTGCGACCGTATCCAAATGGGGCCCCAATGCAAGAACAATCCGCGCTTTTGAGGAAAGCCGAGTGCTGTGAATTTATCCGGAGCCCTCACCAGCGGCGTCTCTTCTGTTCATTTGGCACATCACACGGTACCAATCAACCATTGTTTCAAACACGATGCCTTATGATAGTTGCCTGCCAGCAAGCCTACGCTGTCACGAGTGGTAGCACATGTTGATTCTGGCTTTGAAACTTTCGTATTGAACCGAAAGCGTATTGAACCGAAAGCGTGCTCGCGCGTCTATAGTATTATTATTACCTGCGCTAATCGATGCTAAGGTGCGAGCAAAAACAGCGAACGGACGACACCCTTGTCGCAGTTTGATCCCCTAAGCACGCTGCTCTCCGCTGCCGACGACAGTCCTGTCAAAGCTCGCGTATACCGAAGCGGGGGGTGACGTGTTTAAACGGCAGCGATGGACGTTTTAATCACGCTGTCAGCGCAAACCGAGACTTCTCCCACGGGATCGGGACCGTGTCGGCGGAACCGCCATTTATGAGTGGCAATGAAATAATGCGAGAGAACGCCGGTGTCGAAGCCAAAACGAGTGGGCTGCGTGGAAAGGAGGAGGAAGAAGTGAACGTATATATATAGATCATAAAGTTTATGAGAGAGCGCTCTGTTCGCTCATCTCTCGGCGCTTTAATCGCGCCAGTCCTAACCGCGATATGTAGAGATTGGCACTTCCGACTTCCCTAGGTACATGTGAGCTTCATCGTGCTGCGTGTCGCCAGCTACGACAATTGAATATTTCTGCGAGTATTCCGAGTTTTTCACCACTTAGCTTAGAAGTACCGGGTTATTGAAAAGCATGTAGGCAATAAGGAAACGACGTCAAGGTGTTTTGCAAGTGGGAATTCACATATCTTTAGGTCGCCGCCGAAAACCTCAGAAACATGGGAATCTACGCATGAACGCTTTCAACTTACTACCTCAGACATAACGTTGCAGCTGCGGTGTTGAAGCCCTCTAGTGAGCAGGCATGCTTGCTTCAACCCAGTTCCGAGATGTTCGTACACAAGGTCTACCACAAAAAGCACTGTGCTCCATATGAGTTCTTTTTTTTTATTGATCGCAGTGCTAGATTTATGTGCATGTTAAAGAATCGCAGATGGTCGAAATTTCCGGAGTCCCCCACTACGGCCTGCCTCATAATCAGAAAGTGGTTTTCGCACGTAAAACACCATAATTTTTTTTAATTGATCGCAGTGCGTGATAGTTAAGGAAAATAAGTGTAACGATCGACGTATTTGGCACATGTTTGCAGTCGAACATCTCAAAACTAGAGAGAGAAAGAGTTTAATGGAAGCTGTGAAATTTCTCTCTCGAATGTACCCATTAAGTGGACATGCCTTGAGCGCACTCACTGGCTTCAGTTCCGGGATTGCAACGGGTTCCGTTAAGTAAATAGTTTTTCTAATGTCCACCAGAGCGAATAAGAATGTCGCCGAAAGATGGCAAACTTCGCAATCGTTCTACCGCACAGTTCTTTTTTTAACTCTTCGTTATTCGTATGACAGGTCACGGACAAATGCCAAAGAACACCAAGTTTGCCGTCTCGAGACTTGTACAGATCCCTCAGCAAGTCACGAACTTGATAAGTCAAGAAGAAGTCAATGTGAAAGGGATCTGAACAAAGATCCTGAAAAGACAAAATATATTTTGTTTTACATGAGACTGTGACTTGTTGTATTCCTCAAGCTTTTGCATAACCGCACGGTGTTCCTTGGAACTCTTGATTAACTCTTCCTTTGAAACACTCATGTTGTACACGTATGTGTCTCGGTATCGATAATTTTTTTTTTTAAAGTTCTGGCCTGCATTTTGCACGTCTGTCCTCGTCCAGAGACTTGCGAACATGTATCAATGTTGAAGCTCATCTCATGCCCCCTGGGGAGATTTCTTTTTTTTAGGCGCTGCAACAATTATAAAACGTGTTTGTCCACGGAGTGTTCCCGCATGTTTCACGCATGCCGGTTGGCAGCTCCGTAATGCAGAGCCCTGTTTGAATCAACGATGAACCGGCTGATTCCTGGATCCACGCTCAGGCGCGCAGTGACGATGCACGACCTGCATGTCCTGTAGGAGAAAGTGCTGTAACAGGTTGAACGAGCGCAAACGTACGAATGATAAGTATGACGCGATCGCTTCGTTTACTCACGCCGCAGCAGGCGTCCGCCGTACTGAATCTCATTTTGATCGACTGCTCTGGATCTGATAACAACAATAACAAAGTTGTAGTTGTAGCAGTATCACCATATTCATAATATATGTGGAACTGAGAAACAACAAAGTCTCTACCACTTCTATCAACTGTAGACTGCCGATGCAATGCCCACTCAAAGAGAGTAAGAGTCATGAGAGTGTAGTGAATGGTGGAGCAAAGTTAACTCGACGAGTGCAATAAATTGTGGGCAAACGACGTCAGTTAGGTATAGCTAGATTCCCCCCAAAAAAAATACCGCACTAGGGCGGATTCGTCGATGGCAGACTAATGCCGCCTACGGTGGCTGAGGCAGATCGACTTCTTTTCCTTTTTTCTTTCTTATTTCCAGTGATAGTTCGCTTGGTTTGACTGACTCCGGCGTAGAAACACGCAGGCTTTCTGCTTCGCATCAGCGAATAAACGTTTTAAATTACGGCTAGCGAGCTGGTAACCTGCTCGGGTAATAAACGCCTTGGAAGATATTGTCCTCTGTCAGGCCTAGAACTAGGTCATCCAGGACAACCAGAGATTTTGCCTGTATATCATGGGAAGGTGGAGCAGAAGTAGTAATTGACTATGTTGAAGCAAGAACATCTTAATTGTCAACGAGCTGGCGAGTGATCGTGGCGGAAGGCGTGGGTGAAAACGTGTGGTTGCACAGAAGCGCTATAGCCGAACTTCCACTGGAAGAGAAGGGTGCGAGAAAAGCGGACAGTATTTCTTTTTTTTTTTGGCATTTTGACTTTATATTATATATATGACTGGACAGGACCAATAAACGAACGGGAATGCATAACGCTGCTTAGCCTATGCGCGTAAGTGGTCGTATGCAGTCGATATTTTGCGTATGATATACTTCAACCTCACTATAGCTTGTCGATGTGTGTTGTGTAGGAGTATACTCCTACACAACACACATCGATATATGATATAACACACATATAACACACAACACACATGATATATATATATATATATATATATATATATATATATATATATATATATCAATGGTGGCCGGATGCTAGAACTCCGATTCATTTGGGTATTCAGAAGCAAAATCCCGAAGTTTCGAGCCTATATAAGCCTTCTCGCTTCCCGATAATGCGACAGAACGAAATGTAGAATTGAGGGCTATAGAACATACAGGCGCTTGTCTAAAGCACGCACGGAAGTCGAATGGATCACTTTAGCGCATACTGTTACGTACGCTTAGTGGCCGATGTGGGCCTACAACATCCGCCTTTAGGAGCCCGAGGCGGATGATGCCCCCTTTATCCCCGTCGAGTGATTGATTTGCCGCGTGCGACGTGGCCTGGGAACAGATTAAGCCACCGTCGGGGAAGGACTTCTTAGGAATGAAGTAAACGAGGGAAGAAACGCAAAGGCTATTTTACCATTCACGCCAAGTCAGCCAAGTCATTTGTTCTTGTTTTTTTTGCTTGCTGCCGTTACTTTTTCTTTTTTAATTTCCTGCGCGCGCGTGAGCTCGCTTGTATAGTACACGCCTGAATCGGTATAGGCTTATGGAATTCGCGTGCAGAGGCTTGAAAGGAGGCCTTCAAAGCCACGTAGGTTCGCGTGGCAGTCATGGCATGCTTTACAGGCTCCGCACCAGCGCACGGGCCGGTGGATTAACTTGATCCGTGGTTCAGTGCCAAGTTTATTCTTTCTTTTTTTCACTCTTGCGTCGTTTTTTTTTTTTTTCTATCTAAGGCCGCTCACATACGCGCTAGCGCTCGCCCCCTGTCCGGTACCGCACTTCATCATTTACAGTCTCTGCCGCCCTCCTTTACTTCCGCCCTATCGGAACGGGCGGTGTCTATGTTCTGCGGGCGCAATCCCTAGCATGCTGTTTCGGTGCATTGAAGAGGGATAACGGCACTGCCTGAGCGCTAAATCCGCGCACCACCAGCCATATGTTAACAAAATAACGAGTTCAGGACGGCACTTAAATACACTCGTTTGAACCATGCAGGTTCTGTATAGAGCCAATATGATGCATTTGTAGAGTCGTGCTTGTCTTTCCTCTAAACGCTCGACGAAGCTTGTTCGTGTTCACCGTATCGATGTTTATCATTGTCTTCTCAATAGCTTGTCTTCTTTGTTTTTGTTTCTTTCTTTCTGTTTTTCATCGCTGAGGACTATAATCGGCCCTAAACGCCAAGTGTGGTGGAACGGGTGCCTTGGTATTTGTGCATGCGCTCGTTGCTTCGGCTGAGCGTCACTGTGCAGTTGATAATTAGGCGCGGCCTAAAGCGACATTGGAAATCGCTGAACAGTGAGGGCTTTGTTACGGCCCTGCGCACGCGCGGATTTTGCGACGGTAGACGTTTAACTGTGGTTATTTATCTTTAATCTTTTTTTTTTGTTAATCCAGCCCCTCTTAGTACGTGGGCGAGCCTCAAATGAGCGTTACATGCGTGGTTCGTCTCAGTTCACCCTTTGCAGAACAAAAATGCTGACGCTTGTGCGAGAGGGCACGTGGCTAACTCCGGAGAGCGGCCGAACTTTCGTGCATAATGTTTCAGTGGAGCGTGACACGTTCAGCCCCGAAAAAAAGGACGCGGGATTGTGCGCTGCCAACAAGAGACGCCACGCCGCCAGTATATGGATTCCTTCTTTCTTTCGTTCTTTCTTCTCTTGCCTACGTGGACCCCACTAACAGTCGCTTCGACAGCGGTGGCCTCGGCCTACAGCGCTTTTGTCCTGGGCTCTAGGTTTGCGCATGTATAGTACTAAGCCATTCTTTCTTTCGGCACTTTAGCCCATTTTTATCTGTTGTGATACGCCCTTCTATAGCTTTTGTACAGGAACGATATCAACGCGGATGTTTCGATCCTCTTCCTGGCCCTGGGGATGCTGATCCAATCTGAAACTTAACAGAAATAAAGTGTACGGGATTCCTCGATCACCAGCAGGTAGTGGAAACGTAGTAGCGACAGCTGCGCGGATTCGTTGGCGACAGCAAAGAACTTTCTTTGCGAGAGGAACGCTCAGGATGACACACACCTCGAGTTTCAACTGGTGCAACATGAGAGCGGGCATACACGAACAGATGCGCGTATCACGCTGCCGTTTGCGTGGCGAGAGGGTCGCGCACATCTGTTGCCAGTGGCGCCCATATATATGCGGCAGCCAGATTATCAAGTGCGTTTCTGCTATTCGCATGAACGTCCTCTCATCAGCGGTATATTTGTCCCATTGTTGCGCCCTTGAATTTTCGCTTTCAGCATCTGAACACAGTTTTCCTGTATACGTGCATGGTCACTGTGAGAATATGTGTGTGTCTTGCACGTCGCAGTTCGCTCGCATAAGTTTCATCCCATCTTTATACCAACACGCATGAAGCATCGCTAGAGTGCCCTTACAGACTCCTCGCAAAGGCTGCGGGAAGCAGACGCAGATCTTTGACTGGCGACTCAGGAAACGCAGCGTTGCCGGCGCCCGTTGTTGCGTACTCCAGGGTAGCGTACCGTACTGCTGCCGAGAAGTAGCGGCGCCTGCCTATCGAAGCTCGACCGACATTACTTATTGGGTAGCGTGGCGTTGTGGGCGGGCTGCAGGCATCCGGTAGACCATGGCGACCGAGCAAGGGCGAGACGATTTGCTAGTGCGAAACTTGCACTGTTTATTCAAAGGTAGTTGAAAGAAAATAAGAAAAGCATGAAGTATGAAGTATGAAGTATCTCAAAAGTACATTTCGGAGCCCCTTAAATAGGTTCTCTACAAGTGTGGGCGGGATCTTGCTTCCGTCGATGTCACGTGACAGGCACAGAGAGAGGGCCCCTCCTCCTGCATTACCGAGCACGGGTAGGAGAAGTCAATCCTCTTTTCGACGAATCCTGGGAGAAGGTCGGGTGAATGACCTGTCGCCCGTGGGGTCCGGCCAAGTAGAAGGTAGGGGGATGACGTATCGCCCGTGGTGTCCGGCCCTATAGAAGGTAGGGGGATGACGTATCGCCCGTGGTGTCCGGCCATATAGAAGGTAGGGGGATGACGTATCGCCCGTGGTGTCCGGCCATATAGAAGGTAGGGGGATGACGTATCGCCCGTGGTGTCCGGCCATACCTAACACCGTGGACATGACACAAGCGCGTGGAAACTTATCGCACCTTCGCACTCCAGCGGGGCATAAAGCCTTGAAATCGCGTGAATATAAATCACGACGAGGACCGGAGAACAAGCACAAAGTGGGTGTATTGTTACTCTCGTTCATAGCAGCGCAGGGGACAGCAGCGCGAATTAGAACGAGTGCATGGCGCTCATCCCATTGCTTTTCTAGCGCTGAGGGATCAGTTATCCAGACGATGTTGTTTGCCGCAGTGAAGAAGCCATCACGTTCTGTTGACGAATATAATGCCAGGGTGTTACAAGTGGTTCAGCTGTGTTCGACTACTCGGAGCCGCGACTGACATGACGTGTTGCTGCTCTCTGTGCGACGCAGGGGACCACCGAGCGCTGTTCAAGCAAGCGATGCGCCACTGGGAGAACCACACGTGTATCAAGTTCGTGGAGCGTGGCCCCGAACACCAGCACTACATCGTCTTCACCGAAAGGCCCTGCGGGTGAGATTAAGTTCCACGGGGGGACCTACTGCTGATGAAGCACTTGTCCTTAAAGGCGGGGCTATAAGTGTCTGTCTGTCTGTCTGTCTGTCTGTCTGTCTGTCTGTCTGTCTGTCTGTCTGTCTGTCTGTCTGTCTGCCTGTCTGTCTGTCTGTCTGTCTGTCTGTCTGTCTGTCTGTCTGTCTGTCTGTCTGTCTGTCTGTCTGTCTGTCTGTCTGTCTCACTCACTCACTCACTCACTCACTCACTCACTCACTCACTCACTCACTCACTCACTCACTCACTCACTCACTCACTCACTCACTCACTCACTCACTCACTGTGTTGTGTCTTTGCGGTGCGCAGCAGCGTCCTGTGCTTCTGGTGTGTGCAGACAAAGAGCGAAACAAAGACAAGCGAAAAAAAAAAGGCGAAGCATTGTTTGCAATAGCAAATTATTAGACAGCCGTACACAGTGACGTGAGTAGTTTTATCAGCTGTAGAGACGGCTGTGAGCATTCGCTTACTAACTAAATTAACAAGCACGGTGTCATTCACGCACAGGCAATCTTGAACACGTCTCACTCGATGCCCGCGTATACATGCTGTCAAAAATGCTGGCGTGAAGAGCGACAGCAGTGCCTCCTTGCTGCCTCTCGCTTCAAAGTGAACTGGGCGAGCCAGAGCACAGAGCACACCAAACCATCAGCTATAGAGGGTGTGCCAGCTAACGTTAGCCAAGCTGTTTAACGAAAAAAAAAAAGAAATTTTAGAAAACGTGGTGCACGATACAGTGATCAAGCCTACGATATTTGGTCGTCAAATGGTTTGACGACCAAACACCGTAGGTCTTAATATCGTATCGTGCAACGTGTTCTTTAACATCTTTTTTCTTTCGTTGAGTGGTTTGGCTGACGTCAGCTTGGACACCCCGTACAGGGTGTGCTAGCCTTCGAACCCAGCGCAGATTACCTCCAAGACAGGAAGCGCGGCCGCGCTCAGCCGCGCAGTGCGCAGCCGCGGCCGGTGTAGAAGCGAAGACGCGCGTCGGAGGCTTAGGTAATTGGGTTTTACTGACTGGTAGGGTTTCACTTTTGTCGTGCTTAGTTAGTTGTACGGGGAGTTTTATTTTATTGTTAGCAGGTTTTTTCAAGATCAACCGTGAAATGTAACACAATTCTACTTCTTGAGCTAGATTACTCTCAGAATCGGTCATTACTTGTACAAATATGTTAGCAAATATTTGACTAGTCAATAATTTTTTTTCTTAATTAACTTCTAAATTAAATAATTGACGCCACATGTTGCAATTCACGAACTGTATCCGGTGACTTCTGAAGTCGTACACGCTTCGAAAGAAATCTGAGGATGATACTAGTTTGGAGATATCCGTTCCCAAAGTTTGCGGCGAAATGCATTGGTGTTCCAGTACCTTTCGAGCTTCAATGCATCAAAAGATGTTTTGTTAAACGAGTAAGTGGGACAACAGTGCATTTGTGCGGCAAGTTTGACAGCGCTTATCTCAGTACTGGCGCTAGTTTCAAGATTCGTTCCAAGGGGACGTGCCTTGTGAAATCGCTGGCTTCAATGCGTGCGTTGCGTTATGTGTGCCAAGGTAATTAGTTGAACGTTGGAAGTTAATTCGTTCATTAGTTAATTAGTTGAAAAGTTAATTGGTGAAATTTTGTTCATTAGTCAATTATGCGTTTTGATTTCCAGTGTAGGTAACCTACACATCTCCGAGTGTTCCAGTTCAATCAGTAGACTTGAGCTAAGTGCATCAGGCGGTTTTGTAAAATTTGGTTAATCTTAAAATAAAACACCTCTTATATCAAGTGCGCATCGCTCGTATACAGGTGACAGGACCAAAAGGCGAAGAACTGTGCCACGTCTCATGCTATTTCCTCAGGGCACATGTTTTATCCCATTGTACGAAGGGAGGACAGATCGTATGTAGGCGTATAAAATAAATGCGCAGAAAAAGTATGACCCGAAGATTCTGAGTGCGTTATCGTTGCCATGATGGATCGAGACACAGTGTACGAACGGTCTGAATTTTTTAGCGTGCCTTCGTTCTCAACTCTCAATCATAGTTTCACCTTTCAGCGCAACACGGTTCTGACCTGGATTCCGTGGCCTTCATATCTGCACGTTAGTTGCCCGTTACCATGCGTGCTTGTTACTTGTGTATACTTCCTATGCGTGTGTTCTATGTATGTATGAGTGTGTGTCCTTTCATGTACCATCCTTGTCATCTGGCGTGGATGCTATGCGTATGGCTAGGCAGATATGTCCAGTATCTATTAATGAATTTATCTCTTTGTTTTACTAATGTA
This sequence comes from Dermacentor variabilis, assembly GCF_050947875.1. Taxonomy (NCBI): domain Eukaryota; kingdom Metazoa; phylum Arthropoda; class Arachnida; order Ixodida; family Ixodidae; genus Dermacentor; species Dermacentor variabilis. Next base: position 32,418,398 of record NC_134568.1, read on the forward strand.
TCGATCTAGCTCGGTTTCAAACTCTCTCATTTCATTTATTTTCCTTTCATGCGATGAACAAACATTGTGTCTGCAAACAGACTCCCAGTGTTTAACAAATTGAGTCAGGGTCGCTATCATTATCATGCTCACTATGATAAATTTATGATCCGGCAGCTACTGCTGCTTACGGCGCGGTGGTGCGGGCGCCTTATCTTGAAAGCGATCTGCGACGTGGCCAAAGTACCTGACCGAGCGGGCCTCATCTTCAAAGCGGTCTGCGACGTTTGCAGAGTGCGCGTAGTGCCGGTAGTGCCTAGTAGTGCCCGTAGCTTCGTACGCGCTGCGCTTTCAACGTTTCGCTTGCGTTGAAGCGGGAGATGCGAGAAGGTCCAATCACTCGTTACTGCTGCCGCGATTCCTCACTCCAGCATTTATCACAGCGAGTTTCCGCAGTCATCGAGAGTGATGTGTTGATGTTTACCTGTACGCGAGTTACAACGTGCTTGTTAGTAAGTGAACCTTTACAAGCTTATATGGCTGATAAAACTACTATCCTTACTTCGTATGCTATATATATGTACTAATTTTCTATCGCAATCGATGCTTCGCCTTTTGGGAGAAACTGCGACTTTTTTTTTTTTTTTGCGCTGCACGTTCTCTACATCGCCGCGTGTTTAAGTGACCCCTATGGTGAAGTCTAGCGCATTTATGTCACCCGACTCCTAGTCTGACTTTTTAATTCGTGTTACATTTGTTTACTGCCGAGTCGTTCCTTTCATCGTTGGTGTGCACTCGCTCTACATGAAAAAGAGTAGCCCGCGCCGCTCAAAGGCGCCGGCATCTCGTGAACATCATGTATTAAAAAGCGTTCGTGCGTATGCACACTAGTGACATTTTTAAAGTAATGCTTCAGCCCCTTTTTTTTTTGTTAGATCTACATACAGAAAAAATAAACACTTCACGCATTGCTGTCCTTTCAAAGCCTCGATAACGCCGCGGTACAAGAGCAGTCGCTGAATGCGGCGCACGACTTCTCAGCGCTCTGAACTCGACGTGCAATTCCCGCTTCTGCTCGCCATAGGGTGAGCAGTTGAACAAGTACACGCGCGATGTCCTCCATCTGGGCTCTTATTAATAAACAAAAAAAGCCCTTACGTTAAAATTGTTCGTAAGAGCAAATTTCAGCGAATTTCTGTGCTGGGCCTATAGTACCAGCGAAGGCGGCCAGCCAATGGCAGAATAAGAGCACTCACGAACGAAAAAACCTTTGTGAACTTAACCCCTGGTTCTCCACAAACTATGGATGAGGATTCGGTGTGCCGAATTTCTCGTAGAAGTTGTACCTTCATCCACTTCCCTCCCTCCGCCCACCCTCCTTTAATCTAGGACTTCTCTTGGCCATCGGCATGTCAGCGCTCCTCTGCGGACTTTAGGGAATACCAGCATCACTGCTACTAAAATACTGGGAATTTTAGTCCAAGCGTCTGCACGCACACACGCCAGGTACGCACTGTCACGCACGTGCGTTAAAGTAAAAAGCTGTACCTCGTTACTCCTTCAAAAGCACGTTTTTAGGAATATAAAGTATCCGTGAACTCATTAACGGCGCAGAAGTAATCTTTTCCTTTCTTTTGTTCTGAAGATAAATCACTCCTGCGTTTGTTTTCATAGTTTGTTTTTTAGTTACTGGAGGCACTAATTTTATTCCGCTTGGAAGAAAGGAAAGAAATGCTAGCGCTACAACAACGCAACACCATCTTTGGATGACACGCAAATAATATAACATGATCTGCTCGAACTAAATTTTATCATTGAGAGGTTGCGCTCGACAACTATATACAGATGTATGACAGCGCCAAGAAATTGTAGTGCTACCAGACATTCGCCCTGCTGATCTTTAAGCCGTCCTTGGCAAAACTTGACTGGTAAGTTGACAGATATAATTTTGCCGAAGGCATTTCTTTTATTTTGCATTGGACGAAAAGTTAAATGAATCCTATGTCGATCGTGTGACGGGGCTAAGTTGCTTTTGCTACACTTGGCAAACTGCATCAAACGTGTATAATTACGTCGAGCATGCGAACGAACCTTCCATGCACACATAACCTTTGATATAAATCTAAAGGTCTTTGACAATGGTGAGGCTGGAACGACATCGAGTGCGCGATTTATTTTGCTGTTTTTCGGCGTCCGTCGACAGAAAAAAATAATGACGTGGGCCGATTCTGGTGATGTGCAAAAAGGATCCATGCTCAATGGCAATACCCCTGTGGCTCGGGAACCTGAACCAGCCTTTAAGATCTTCGGTATGGGCCCACGTATGGGGAGTGCTTAACGCCTGCTTCACCTCCACCCCGGGTCGGCCCGGCATTGCACTGCCTTTGGGATGTACCCACGTATGGGAAGTGCTTAGCACCTGTTTCACCTCCACCGGGTATCGGCCCTGTGTTGCACTATCTTCGGGATCATCCCAGGTATGGGGAGTGCTTAACGCCTGCTTCACCTTTGCCGCCGCTATATAGGCCCGGCATTGCACTACCTTTGGGCCCACCCGTAGCGGAGGTGAAGCACTTTGCTTTTCGTTTGAGAGCTTTGACTGTCGTCAGCTCTCGCGGCGATTCCATCTTCACAGACTGGAATGGTCGTCAATTTTTCCACTCCTTTTGGATGGCGGTAGTTATCGGCATCTCCTGGGGTGTGAAGGCCGGTTTTCTCATCCATTCGCTGCCCGCGCGATTAGCTCATGATGAGTTAAGTTGTCACCATCTATTCAACAATCACGCGCATCGCTGTTGCTTCGTTAGTTCAACCTTCTTTGTTTAGACTGATCCAGGGACCAGGAAAGGAATTCCGTTCGTAGTCAGCTGGTGTGTACGCTCGTGGAACGAGTTGCGGCCGGAGAAAACGCCAGTTGCGATTAACGTTTCCTTTTGCTTCATTATTTCCCCGATTAACGGCTCGCCGCGACGCTGGAAGATCCTCGGAACCATATACCCGCGATATGGGTTAGATACGGTTATTTATTAACGTTAAACCCATAAGCAATATGACTGCGTCTTGTTACCTCGTATGGCTTTTCTCTAATTGTATAGCACTTCTCGTGCAAAATTGGCAACTGGAAACAAGGGTCGCAAGGAGGTTTCTTTTTTTTTTTGTCTCCAGATATCTATCGCCTTCGTTTATCCACACACCGAAGTATTTGTATTCATTTACATGAACTGTAACCTTACTCAAGGACGCTGTGACGCTCGCGGCAGCAAAGGAAAATGTCGCCAGACAGGGCATTTGCTTACGTGATTCAGTTTCAGTTTATTGTTCATTCAAGATACATAGTTGGTTGTTAGTAATATACAGGCGAGGGTCCCAAAATCAAACGACTGCAGCGGGACCGTCGGTTGAGAAATTAAGCTATGTACTAAGGGAGAGAGCTCTTGCGTACTCCAGGGTAGCGTATCGTACTGCTGCCGAGTTGTAGCGGCGCCTGCCTATCGAAGCTCGACCGACGTTACTTACTGGGTAGCGTGGCGTTGTCGGCGGGCTGCAGGCATCGGTAGACCATGGCGACCAAGCAAGGGCGAGACGATTTCTAGTGCAAAACTTGTACGGTTTATTCAAAGGTAGATGAAAGAAAATGAGGAGAGCATGAAGTGTTCAAAAGTAAATTTCGGAGCCCCTTAAATAGGCTCCCTATAATCGAGGGAGGGATCTTGCTTCCGTCGACGTCACGTGACCGGCACAGAAAGAGGGCCCCACCTCCTCTGGTTATACCGAGTCTGCTGCAAAGAGGAGGTCGTCACGCCTCCTGGAATTGTAGGCGCCTGTCCGTCTCTTCTGCGCGTTGTGGGTTCGTGGAAGTTCTCCTCTAGGTCCAATTCGAGGAAAGGGCCTCTCTAAACTCACGCACGCACACGCACGCACACGCACACGCACACGCACGCACACGCACGCGCACACACACACACACACACACACACACACACACACACACACACACACACACACACACACACACACACACACACACACACACACACACACACGCGCGCACGCGCGCGCGCACGCACGCACACACACACACACACACACACACACACGCACACACACGCGCACGCACGCACGCACGCACGCACACACACACACACACACACGCACACACACACACACACACGCACGCACGCACGCACGCACACGCACGCACGCACGCACGCACGCGCACGCACGCACGCACGCACACACACGCACGCAAGCACACACACACACACACACACACACACACACACACACACACACACACACACACACACACACACACACACACACACACACACACACACACACACACACACACACACACACACACACACACACAAGGAGGCCTGTACACTGCGCGGCTTCAGGCAGACACTCGAAATGGTCATGGCGAATTAGGAAGTCACGCTGCATTTCGACGAGGCCTGGTGGAAGAAGGTCGGGTGAGAGAAAGTTCTTTGTGCATGAGGTGCGGGACGCCAACAATAGCAGGCGAAGTCACGCCTCTTTCCGACGATGAAGGGTGAGAGTTGTTTGGTTTAAATTCCTTTCAACACGTGGTGCCAGATGCCAACCCTAACAGAGCCAAGGCAACAGCCAAACAGGAAGAAGTAAAAATTAACAAATTTAACCGGTGTTTGTGCAAATATTTATGGATCAACATCTTTTTATGTAAAAAGGAAGTAGGGAAAACGCCGCCGGAAGCGGAGAATAATTCCATGTGTTTTAAGTGACGGTTCTACCGTTATCAGTCGAGCCGCCTGACGTAGCCACTTGTATGCTGTGCTAATGTGGGCGTTTTTTCTAACCTTCCGCGGGGGGCGCAGTACGTCTAGAACCAACATACTGAATCAGCGTAGCTTGTTGTCTTCAAAGGTGTCACATTGTTCAAAACGCGAAAGAGCCAAGCGAAAAAAACGAACTATGAAGTTAATCCTTAGTGGTGTAATTTTATGCCTTATATTGATTACGAGTGCCAAAGTAGCCCGCCATGTTGGCTCAGCGACTATGACGTTGCGATGGTAAGCACGAGGTCGAGTGGTCAAATCCAGGCGGCGGCGGCCGCACTTGGAAGGGGGCGAAATGCAGAAAAACGCCAGCGTACTGCGCACTGCGTGAACGTTAATGAACCCACTATGGCTTTCCTCATAGTCAGATCGTGGTTTTGGCTCGTAATACACCCGAATTTAATTTTTAATTTCAATTAGTGCCGAAGTAAATAAGATGTTCATGTTTTCTGTTCGCCAGATGTTCAAGCAATTCGAATGAAACTGTGGGACTATTTTCAGGAGCGCTGTCGTGAGTGTGCTTCGTCGGCGTTTAGCTTGCCCTTCAGTGCCGCAGAAAGTTGTCCGTGAGTATAGGAAATGTGTTACGCGCACGCGCGCGATTGTTCCTAACAAGCTACCGATAATCGATCGGCACCGAACATTCGATAGCACGGTCGTGGTACGCTTCTTTCTTTCTCTTCTTTTTTTTAAGCCGTCATCAAAGTAAGGAAAGAAAAAGAGAATAAGAAGAAAAAAGGACAGAGACTTACTAATTGGCCACAGTGATGCGCAGCAGGTCGAACACGAGTTCCGCACAGTCCCGCAGCTAAAGTAACGATGACAAAGCTCAGCCACAGCATACTACATCGCGCCGAGCAAGTGAAGTATAAAAGGCAACAGCAAAGAGAGAAGAATGAGAGTGGATAACAAAAGGAGCGATACTAGAAGCGCACAATGCGCTCAGTGCTTGGCTCTTTAACAGACGTCATCCAGGTCGATCTGAACCAATAATGAGGTGGTCGTTTGGTGCCATTCTCAGTACCGATTTCTCGCCATCGACGAGTCCACGGACCGGCGTGTGCTCCGAAGAGCGCGAGAAGAGGTAACAAGAGTTGAGCTTGACCGACGTCTTGTCGCTCGTTAAGTTCGAAGCATAAGCGTGACCTGCGCACACGGAATATGTAAGAAAAGGATGGCCTCGGGCTCCATAGTCCGAAAGTTGTCGGCGCTTTCTGCTGTGTTTGTGTCTCGGCGGCAGGATTTCGCTAGTTGAAAATTTAAGATAGTACAAATTACGTGATTAGGTCGTGGAATAGCCTTTTAACCACCACTGATTTCTAGACGTCATTGTCAATAGTGCGTGCGCCTTTTTGAGTAGAGCGTATAGTGCCGTGTTTAGCATTTTTGGTAGAATACGAACGTTTGGCGGTAGCTGAGAAGAAAAGATTGGAATGCCGTTTTACAACAGCCTATAAGCATGCGTGGGCAATTTTCTTCGTCCCCATACCACTTCCCCCAGTGCAGGTATAGCAAATCGGACGTGCGTCTGGTTAACCTCTCTACCTTTCATGTCTGCTATTTTTCTCTCCCTCCCTCTCTGTCTCTCTCTCTGGCGAGCATGCTTTGTGTGGCCTGCCGTACTGCATCGGCTTCGGACTGTGACACTCCCGCACACCTAACTGCGGGACATCGGCGCAAACGAGCAGCGGCATGAGCAATTAGAGATAACTGCGGCACTACAGCATCGTAAACTTACGCGTCCAGAGCTTCGGTCGTCGTGACGGACGCATAGTTATGTACATTATGCGTTAGCTGGTGTAGAAAGAACTTCGTATTAGCTTCAGTTACTGAAAGCAAGACTTAATTGAGTGGCCGACTGTATACATTGTCTGCCTCCTCCAGAACACGGGCATAATTTGAACCTCTTTGTTCTCTCCCCCCTTGCCCCTCCGCCAGTACAGGGTAGCTAACTGCACATAATCTCTGGTTAACCTCCCTGCCTTTCTTCTGCCTCTCTCTCTCTCTCTCTCTCTCTCTCTATATATATATATATATATATATATATATATATATATATATATATATATATTCTCTCATCCCGACGCGTAGGGTCGCAAACTGGACTAGACCTAGTTAAACTACCTGCCTCATTTTCCTTCCGTATCTTCACCTCTATGTATCTCGCATTAGATTGTTGTAATATTCCACTGGATTAAAAAAAATCTGTGTGTTGATAAAATTGCACAAACAGGCCTGGATTGCGGCCTGATCCCGGTGACCAGAACCGGTAACGCACTCTCTCACCAGAGCAGGATTGGCCTCCCTGGTGCAGTACTTGGCCACAACCTCCTATATGAGTACAACAATCAAACCCCGGCCCTCAGTCCCCAGCAGCTGTGAAGCAACTGACCACGGCGGCGGTCAGACCTGTGACACAGCAGAGGGTGCTAAGAATCCCTGGATCCGGACAGGCCGCCATTGGAATCTGAACCTGGCAATGTTTAACGCTAGAACGTTGTCTAGTGAGGCGAGTCTAGCAATGCTATTCGAGGAATTAGAGGGTAGTAAATGGGATATAATAGGGCTCAGTGAAGTTAGGAGGACAAGTGAAGCATATACAGTGCTAAAAAGCGGGCACGTACTGTGCTACCGGGGCTTAGCGGAGAGGCGAGAACTAGGAGTCGGATTCCTGATTAATAAGAATATAGCTGGTAACACACAGGAATTCTATAGCATTAACGAGAGGGTGGCAGGTCTTGTTGTGAACCTTAATAAGAGGTACAAATTGAAGGTCGTACAGGTGTACGCCCCTGCATCCAGTCATGATGACCAGGAAGTCGAAAGCTTCTATGAAGACGTGGAATCGGCGATGGGTGAGGTCAAAACAAAATACACTGTACCGATAGGCGACTTCAATGCCAAGGTAGGCAAGAAGCAGGCTGGAGACAAGGCAGTGAGGGAATATGGCATAGGCACTAGGAATAGCCGGGGAGAGTTATTAGTAGACTTTGCAGAACAGAATAACATGCGAATAATGAATACCTTCTTCCGCAAGCGGGATAGCCGAAAGTGGACGTGGAGGAGCCCGAATGACGAGACTAGAAATGAGATAGACTTTGTACTCTGTGCTAACCCTGGCATCATACAAGATGTGGACGTGCTCGGCAAGGTGCGCTGCAGTGACCATAGGATGGTAAGAACTCGAATTAGCCTAGACATGAGGAGGCAACGGAAGAAACTGGTACATAAGAAGCCGATCAATGAGTTATCGGTAAGAGGGAAAATAGAGGAATTCCGGATCATGCTACAGAACAGCTATTCGGCTTTAACTCAGGAAGAGGACCTTAGTGTTGAAACAATGAACGACAAACTTATGGGCATCATTAAGGAGTGTGCAATAGAAGTCGGTGGTAACTCCGTTAGACACGATACCAGTAAGCTATCGCAGGAGACGAAAGATCTGTTCAAGAAACGGCAACGGCCACAGCGGCCGCATTTCGATGGGGGCCAAATGCGAAAACACCCGTCTACTTAGATTTAGGTGCACGTTAAAGAACCCCAGCTGCTCGAAATTTCCGGAGTCCTCCACTACGGCGTGCCTCATAATCAGAAAATGGTTTTGGTACGTAAAACCCCATAATTAAATTTTTTTAAGAAACGGCAATGTATATGAAAGCCTCTAACCCTACAGCTAGAATAGAACTGGCAGAACTTTCTAAGTTAATTAACAAGCGTAAGGCAGCTGACATAAGGAACTATAATATGGATAGAATTGAACATGCTCTCAGGAACGGAGGAAGCCTAAAAGCAGTGAATAAGAAACTACGAATTGGCAAGAATCAGATGTATGCGTTAAGAGACAAAGCCGGCAATATCATTACTAATATGCATGAGATAATTCAAGTAGCTGAGGAGTTCTATAGAGATTTATACAGTACCAGTGGCACCCACGAGGATAATGGAAGAGCGAATAGTCTAGAGAAATTTGACATCCCACAAGTAACGCCGGAAGAAGTTAAGAAAGCTTTGGGAGCTATGCAAAGGGGGAAGGCAGCTGGGGAGGATCTGGTAACAGCAGATTTGTTGAAGGATGGTGGGCAGATTGTTCTAGAGAAACTAGCCACCCTGTATACGCAATGCCTCCTGGCCTCGAGCGTACCGGAATCTTGGAAGAACGCTAACATAATCCTAATCCATATGAAAGGGGACGCCAAATACTTGAAGAATTATAGACCGGTCAGCTTGCTGTCCGTTGCCTACAAAGTATTTACTAAGGTAATCGCAAATAGAATCAGGAACACCTTAGACTTCTGTCGACCAAAGAACCAGGCAGGATTCCGTGAAGGCTATTCAACAATAGACCATATTCACGCTATCATTCAGGTGACAGAGAAATGTAATATAACCAACCCTTATATATAGCTTTCATTGATTACGAGAGAGCGTTTGATTCAGTCGAAACCTCAGCAGTCGTGGAGGCATTACGGAATTAGGGTGTTGACGAGCCGTATGTAAAAATACTGAAAGATATCTATAGCGGCTCCACAGCCACCATAGTCCTCCATAAAGAAACCAACAAAATTTCAATAAAGAAAGGCGTCAGGCAGGGAGATGCGATCTCTCCAATGCTATTCACAGCATGTTTACAGGAGGTATTCAGGGACCTGGATTGGGAAGAATTGGGGATAATAGTTAATGGTGAATACCTTAGTAACTTGAGATTCGCTGATGATATTGCCTTGCTTAGTAACTCAGGGGACCAATTGCAAGGCATGCTCACTGACCTGGAGAGGCAAAGCAGAAGGGTGGGTCTAAAAATTAATCTGCAGAATACTAAAGTAATGTTTAACAATCTCGGAAGAGAACAGCAGTTTACGATAGGTAGCGAGGCACTCGAAGTGGTAAGGGAATACATCTACTTAGGGCAGGTAGTGACCGCGGATCCGGATCATGAGACTGAACTAATCAGAAGAATAAGAATCGGCTGTGGTGCGTTTGGCAGGCATTCTCAGATCATGAACAGCAGGTTGCCATTATCCCCCAAGAGAAAAGTGTATAACAGCTGTGTCTTACCAGTACTCACGTACGGGGCAGAAACCTGGAGGCTTACGAAAAGGGTTCTACTTAAATTGAGGACGACGCAACGAGCTATGGAAAGAAGAATGATGGGTGTAACGTTAAGGGATAAGAAAAGAGCAGATTGGGTGAGGGAACAAACGCGAGTTAATGACATCTTAGCTGAAATCAAGAAGAAGAAAGGGGGGGGGGGGTGCATGGTCAGGACATGTAATGAGGAGGGAAGATAACCGATGGTCATTAAGGGTTACGGACTGGATTCCAAGGGAAGGGAAACGTAGCAGGGGGCGGCAGAAAGTTAGGTGGGCGGATGAGATTAAGAAGTTTGCAGGGACGACATGGCCACAATTTGTACGTGGCCGGGGTAGTTGGAGAAGTATGGGAGAGGCCTTTGCCCTGCAGTGGGCTTAACCATGATGATGATGATGATGTGCCAAGCGCAAACGCGGGTCAACGTGTTCATCCAAGCACCGACACTGCACGATGCATGAGTAGTTACAGACATCTTGTGCTCGATTGCGTTTATCATTTTCTTCTTTATTTTTCTGCATTGCATTCTGGCTTCTCGGTTTGTACGGCCTCAAATGCAACGCGAGCCTGTCGCAACCGGTATACTGGTGTGACGCTTAGGACTGGTAGCTAACGATCTGGCATTCGTCAAGGCGCGTTTTTCATGTACCAGTGGTGGTGACTGAATTAACGTGATCGAAACTAGGACCTAATTGGAGTGAACTTGGAATATTGAGCAGCAGCGCAAGAGAAGAACCTGCCACGAAAGAAAGAAGCGCAAGACTACACCGCTTGCAGGACTTTGTCGCTGTGCTCCTTCCTTTCGTGTCGCAGAATTGTGCTACCTTTTAATACGAAGAGAATTTCAAGTAGAAAAGAAATGGAATAAAACTTTCATCGTTTCTATTGGAAAGCCAAGAGCCGCCTGCACGCCCTAAAAAAGTGCGGAGCTCATGCCTTAAATACGAAATCAATAATTTGACTTGGTTCGGCCAGAAGCTGTACACATTCTAAGAAAGGGGGTTGGGCGGAGGGGAGAGGGCGGCGGTGGGCCCGACTTCTATCTCCTCGCTGCAGTTCATGCCTTACCCAAATACGTTTGACGGGTTCTGATTTGCTTTTCCGTCCCGTCGGGGATTGGGGCAGTGTCTGGAAAAGCCTAGACGACGAATCATAGAGAATGTGCCTCATTTTACTACCTCATTTACAAGTTTCGTAGAGCGGGGCGGTCCACGCTTTAGACAAAGTATGTCGTAAACCGAGATCGATGCGAGAGAATTGCAACGTCGATGAGTAAGGCACCTTTTAAAAAAAAATATTCGTGCTCACTTTATTACTTAACTTTGCCCCACAAACCATAACCTTCACAAATCTTGTATTGCTTTTACTTAAACTGACACTAAAGAGCGGTCGTAAATCAGGTTATACTGACAAAGCATTCTTAAGAAACTCTTTAGAAACAAAATTTGAACTTAAAAGCGAAGCTTCAACTTATGTCGAAGTTCTCGCAAAAATCTCTCCATACCGAGCACGTGCCCCCCCCCCCCCACCTACCCAAATACCCCCCCCCCCCCCGCCAAAAAAAGAAAATCTGGCGACGCCGCGGCAATCTCCTGTCAGTACAGAGCTTTAGCTTGTTCGTAGACGTTCTACCGTTCGCAAAATACCGGGTTGCTGGAGAAGTAGATGCAGCAACAACACTATAGTAGCCACATTTTGCGATTCAGAGCTTAACCAGAGAGCAGAAGAAACACTAATACTGCGGTGACCTACCATATTCTACCTGAGTGCTTGTGCAAAGCGGTTGGTAGAGACACAGTCGTCTCCATGCATGTAATGCTTTTAGAAATTTCTTTCCATGAGACGTCATGAAACTCGAAACGTTTCAAACGCACTGTAGCGGGACAAAGCGTCACAAGATCTCACTACCAAAGTTGCCACTACCGTTCACGGCTCCGGTGACCCAGTAATCCGTATACGGTTATACGTTTACGGACAAGCTATAACTCTCAAAGTTAGTGAATATTCATCTGCGAGTGCGGTCACGCTGACTACCGCTTTCTGTTTTGCTTTATGTTTTGTTATTGCGAAGCATTCTTTGCCTTATGCCAGGCACATTGCGGTAGATAGGTAGCTTCTTTTCTCGCCTCGTGTCGGGCCTCTTCATTAAATAAAAAATAAATTACGTGTCCGATATGGTGGACTCAAACCAGGATAATCTAGCGTTGTTAAAACGTTAAATTTTCGAGCCATTTTCTAATCTTAGCCAACAATGCCATACAACACTGTTCGCATATTCAGGCTTGAAATCCGCATACTAGGCTGCGTGCTGCGGAAGTATTCAGCTTTGTCTCGGGTACCGTGGTTTGTGAATTTTTTGAACCCGACTGTACGTAACCCGGCCGTACTCCTCCTCATATCGGCGGGGCGTATGTGAAAGCGCTCTTCGAATGAGCAACTTATGCAAATTGGACTTTGGCCAACCGTCCGGATAAGCTTTCACTAAATAAAATCTGCCTGCATTATATGTCCACATATTAAGAAACCTGTGCTTCTTTTGGACTCGTAGCGCTCGCGGGTGCCTCGTCTTCCCGCTAGCCTAATTATGCCCACTATGGAATAAACTTTTGCTTTGGCAGGAATTCTTGACTCAAGTGGGAATTGCGCCAAAGCACCACCACCTGAATTACCCCTTCGTTGTGTATGACGAACAATCGACTATAGGCCTTTCCAGCTATAATCTCTTGCGGCGCTGTCATCGAGTAGCATTAAAAGTCGCACACCGACTGTAATATCTCGCCCAGCGAATCATACACGGGCATCACGTTTCAGCGCGACTGTCTCCGATTACTAAAAATCAGGCTTGAGGCATCCATTTCTCCATGAAGTGATAACAATATGCCAGATTTTCACGCGATAACAATAATGCAACCACGATGTGATGGTATTAACGTTTTTCTCCGTTTTAAAGAAGGATTATTCATCACTTTATAACAACAGTAAATAGGGCGATAATAGTCTCGTAGTGCTTCGAAGGCACCTCAACCAGTAACCTTTTCTTGCATCTGTAAAAAAGTCACAGCAGCGATCACATTCAGCAATTTTTTTAGAGAGGGTTGTCTATAAATCAGATGATCGCAGCTGCGTATGTACTGCGCGGTTCTGCTTCTTTAGCGCCACTAAATTAGAGGAAAAGAAAAGTATAGATGATAAAAAAATTGTATAAGCCTGCGCCGCGGTTCGCACTGCATTCACAGCGACAACAGCAACGTTATATGCTCGAAAGTTTCGCTCTCTCGTTCTGACTTAATCGCACTTCCTTGCCTTTTATACGGGGAGGTTTTCGCGTCGAGATAGGCCAGAAGCACATGACTGATTGAGGATAGACGCAAGTAGCGTTGACGTAAGCAGCACGTCTCGTACTAGGAGTAAAGTCAAGCCTTTCACAGTGCATTCTTATTTTCGATTTACCTCTTCCGCGATTGACGCGCTGTATGGGGACGTGCCGGTATTTCTCTCTGGCTAACACCGAGCCGGTGACGATTGTTTCTTCCTGGAAACCTAGAGCAGGCACCGTTGAAAATGTTTTGTTAGCCTGCCCAAGCATTCGTCCAGAAGTGAATGAGAACGTAAGTCACCTTGCTCAAGGCAGGAAGACGGAGAACTGAAGTGATGAACAGTATAGTCGGACGTATGCTGGCGCTGCAGCCAATGCTTCGACAAGAAGATGCGTCTTCGTCACGGCGACTTGTCTTTGTCAGGGCACTGACGAAGATAAGCCCCGTTGTCGAAACGTTGGCTCGCTGAAGCGACGTTCCTCGTTCCGTCAACTACTGCCCAATGCGTCGAGCTTTAAAGGTAATAGTAAAAAGCTGAATGAATCTGTGGTGAGGAATATGGTAAAAGACGGCTGGATTATTGGAGGCATAAGGGCAGGGAGCACACATGGCATGGCATGGCAAGAACTTTATTTTGGTCCAGAGAAAGTAGGGCTCGAGGGCAAAAGCCCCCAGGCTAAGTCGGTGGCTCCGCCCACGTAGGCACCGGTACGCTAAAGGCTTTTTTGATGTCGTGAGCTTTCCGGACGGCCAGGAGTTGATCTTAGGACTTCGCTGGATATGCACCGACTCCAGTCCTCCTCACTGTTGAGATCCGAAGCCCTTTTGTTGGGGCACAGCCAGAACATATGATGAAATAGACACGGAGTGTGTACACAATTTTTACATTCCGCGGGAAAATCCTGGTAAATTTGGTTAAGCACAAGAGGTGTGGGATAAGATTTAGTTTGAATCATTCTTAATGTGGGACTGCCTGAGCTCGGTTGAGCTTCTGATGGAGGGGAGGAAATAACCTACTGCCGTCCCTATAGAGTGAGGTGATTTCGTGAAAAGTAGTAAGTGGATCTTTATAGGAGCCGCATCCTGGAGCAGTTCCTGATCTTATGTGCGGCATGTGAGATCTCGCACAGCAGAGTGAGCTTGCTCGTTAGGATTGCAGCCATTGGGGCTGACCGAGTGGCCCTGATGAGCCGGAAACCAGACTAGGTGTGAGCTATCCAGTTGCTCGTAATTATGAGTATTAAGACTGTGTATAAGTAACTTGTGTGCTTCCATTGAGACGAGGCCGGCTGAGTAGTTCCTAAGAGCTGTACGGGAATCGGAGAAAATCGTGGAGCTTCTCCTCATTGTAATTGCAAGTGCTATGCTTGCTTCTTCGGCGGCATGAATTGAGCTCGTTCTTAGAGACGCCGCGCTTATTAATTTACCGCTCTCATCGACCACGGCAATAGCGTAGCGGTTGCCCGATCCATAACTAGTTGCATCGACAAAAAGAGCTGAAATTTGTTGTTGGTGCAGTTTACCCAGAATGCATTTGGCCCTGGCGTCCCTTCTGCCCTTGTTGTGGACAGGATGAATATTTCTAGGTATGGGGTCTACAACCAATTGTGCCTCCACCTCCTTGGGTATTTTGAACTTAGAGACGTCTCCTCCTCGAGGCAGTATTCCGACTTCATCTAGAATTTTGCACCCTGGCTTAGTGTTGGAGAGTCTTGCAATTTGTGACATCGAATGCGCCTCAATGAGCTCATCTATAGTGTTATGAATGAAATTTTCTTAAGCAAAATAAATTTCGTTAAGATTCGGTGATTTGGTAACACTAACCACGCATTTCGTGGACCGATAGTAAATTTCATAGAAAGACAAAACAACAACTATTGTGGCCGCCTCCACCACCCTGATTCAAAGGAGAGACTCATAAAATCCGTCCATCCGTGCATAAGTCCATGGTGTCAGTTTTCGTTTTTTTGGTATTGCGAGCCTCGATGTTTTGTAACGTAGGTACGCTTTAGTTGTTGTATGCGGTGCGTTTGAAACGTCTGGCGTAGCTTGGCGCTGACTTGCTCGTTTTCATCCCAGTAAATCCGAGACCCATTACTAATCTGTGGTGGCATTTGATTTTTGTTTTAACTTGTGATTGATATCGGATGCATCGGAGGTTGAGAACTCATCAAAACGTTTGTCGCAGCTATTCTCTCAACCCTCTACATTTATATTTGTGCAAATGAAAAACCAATAAAGTTTGATTTGGTTTGATTAAAAAAAAATACATCATTCTGATCAAGGGAAAAGAACCGTCATCGCTGTAAAATTAAGATGTAAAACGGAGCCAAAATGGAGGTAGAGTGGACATGTAAAGCGCCGTCATTATTCAGACACGCTAGCAGGCTGACTATAACTGATAGCGAAAGTTTATTTGAAATTATGAAGAAAACACGTATGTTGCGGAAGCTTTGTAATTGAATAATTGGTATTGTACACAATACCTTGAAGTGGAGACCGTGCAAGAAAAAAAAACAGAAAAGAGCAAGGGCCGAATTCACAAAGCTCTTTGTTCGTAAATAGTGTTTGCCATTGGCCGGCCATTTTCGCTAATGATATCTCCAACACGATGATTGGCTGGCATCTCCTCTTACAAACAGTTCTAGCGTAAGAAGCTTTTTTTTTGTGTGTGTGTGAATGATGGGCTCAGATTCGGAAACTGTCGCTGTTGGACAAACAAACGGCGGCAATGGAGTAACGACGGGCCCAATCATCACGCCTTTTCAAGCATAAGCTCTCCTAAAGCACTAAAAAAAAAGGGGGGGGGGGGGTATCGCTGTCGCACTCAGATAAAAAATTTGTCATCAGCTTGGTGCGCCTGCGTGGGCCTATTAATAGGACGCGCCACGCCAACCCTCTTGCAACGTATAAACGAAGTTGGCACGGCCTAAGAGTGCCACCTCAACAGAGCGATAATGTTTGTACAATGGGCCCGTAACGCGCCTTCGCCATTGCAGATGCTGCTCGTTCGTCGGAAAGCGGGGCAACGGCGCGCAGGCGATCTCCATCGGCAAGAACTGTGACAAATTCGGCATCGTGGTGCACGAGCTGGGCCACGTGGTCGGCTTCTGGCACGAGCACACGCGGCCTGACCGCGACCAACACGTCGACATTGTCACCCGCAACATCATGACCGGCCAAGAGTACAACTTCAACAAGCTCACCGACGAGGAGGTGAGTACGTGTGTACTCGACAAAGGGCACAGTACCTCGAGCACTGGCAACTAAGGGGCGGTCCAGCGCAGCCTTCGCTTCTAACAATGAAAGTAATCGATGTAAACGACCCAGTCTGCAGTCCGCAAATACCCGAGAAAGTAGCAGAAGGGACGGTCGCTGCCGTATAGCTCAGAGCATCGCACGAGGGATACGGATGCGATTGCCACTCACACCGGCGGCAAGTTGCCTCTTAGTCCTCCTTGATTTTCTTATCGCTTGCTATTTCTTCTTGCCGATTAAAAAAAATTTTTCTTTTACCCTAATCCTTCGTTAATTGGATTCATTGTCTTTTGGCTTCGCGCGGCCGCAACGGACAAAAAATCGAGCCATTCGTTTCACCTTATTCGTTTCCCCCGTAATTGAAAGGTTTGCGAGTAATTCTGCATCTTCACAGTGTTCGCTCGAAAATATAGGCTAATATATATGCTAATATATGCTAATAACACAAAAAATGTACGGAAATATGGGAGTTTGTTGCGTAGGGACATTTCAACTAAAAGTGTAACAAGTGTCGCACCGGTACCCGCCAGCGTTCCCTTCAACCTTTGTTTCAAAAGGTGCTGGGATCGTTACTGCATTTGATGCGCTTCAATTAAGTCTAGGCAGGAACTTCGTACATTTCATCAGTTTGCGTAAGCAATTCCTTGCAATATAGCTAGTGTTCACAACGCAGCTTCTCTCACAACGCGCTCTATATTTCCTAACGCAATTTTCCCGGTTTATCATTGTACCCCAATTCATTAGGCCGTTCTTTCTCTTCCTCTTCACTATGTGCGACACCAGTGTTCTTCTGCTATCGCACAATTAGCAGTGACATATTTAGGTCGGCGGATAAACAATTGTAAATTCACGCTGCTCCGCCAACTCCCTGCATCTCCCGTCTTCTTCCAGGTCAACTCGTTGGGCCTGGCGTACGACTTCGAGTCTATCATGCACTACGCGCGCAACACGTTCTCCAAGAGCACGCACCTGGACACCATCCTGCCGCAGGAGAATGCCACCACGAGGCACCGTCCCGAGATCGGCCAGCGCGTACGTTTGTCGCACGGCGACATATCGCAGACCAACAAGCTCTACAAGTGCCCCCGTGAGTATAAGCGCGCGAGATGCGTGCATCGCTCGCTCGATGCCTTCGTCATGGCAACTGTTAGGCTGTGGGAGGGGAAAAACGATGACTGAGATATCTATTGATTAATCATCGGTTTTTTTTTTCTTTTCTACAAATGTACACTTACACTATTTCCACAGTTCTGACACCTCCTCTAGGTTTGTAAGCTGAGGCACCGCTGCCGGCACTAGTGCTGTGAAGGCAGAAAGAGTTGTGGCAGACGTTATGCGCTGTGGTAACCTATTTTTTTTCAGGGGTTCTTGAGCATTGCAGCGATTTTCATTGGTACGCCGGGAGTGGTATGGTGCAAAGACATTTAGGAAAACTCATGATACCCTGTATAGCCCTTCCTTGTCTATGTTTTGCAGCTTCGAAGATATCTCTACGTACGTAGTTCCTCATGTGTGGCTTCTCCACATTAAAAGTACTAGTGGGGGGAAGACAGCTTCTGCAAGTTCCATTGTTGCACAGGTGGAAACTATTCGGTTGCCTGTATATCTATCCAAAAACGTATGTGTGTAGCTTTCTAAAAAGCGTTCATTAAATGGGGTTTGCCCACAATATCGACTTCCTGCTGGACTCCTTCAGCCAAATTACGTGCCCGCCCAACCATTCTAGTAGTGACCTCGATCTTATCGGTCCTTTTCCTAGCGCAGGCACTAAGTGGATAACCTTCACTGTGAATTGTTCGACCCGTTAGGTCATCGCAAGCGCTCCCCCGACGCTGCTGATGTTTCGTCCAAAACGTAATTTTACACCACAGTGCCATTTGCCAGCTCCCCATCGACTGACTGAGGCACTGTTGTCGCAGCTTTTTCTCTCGGGCTATCCAATATTTGCTTCGCTTTTTGTGCCAAAGAACACGCACTTACGACAGACAGCTTACGACATCTTCTAGCAGGGTTGTTGCTTAACAAACTGAGCGCGTATAATACATGAACTGTAGAGCAAACACGGGCAGTGGAGTTCTCAGGCGAGCCTGTACCTTGTCTGCACATAAAAGTGAACGTGATGCAGACGGACTGGCATATTTTATTTACGGGAAAGGCAGAGAGGTTGGCCATTGGAAGTAACCCTTAGGCCGTAAATCATGAGCTATATTCAGTTGCAGACAAATAGAAGGTTACCAAGGGCATCGGAAGGGAGCGTTATGGAAGTGAAGCTCGTGGAAAAAAAAAAGCTATCTTTTCATGAGAAATACTAATTTCATCACGGATTTCATTTACAATCGCACACGGTAGTTTCGAGAGGCCGTTGTTTTTCGTCTGTCAATTATATCACGTGATAGCTTAGAAAATTTTCTTCTTAGTTTCTCTCTCTTTCTCTCCTTCTTCATAGTTTTTTTTATGATTGGGTCACCACCTCGATGGCTCAATCGCTGCAACATTCTGCTGCTGAGCACACAGTAGCGGGTCCGATTCCAGGCCACGGCGGCCGCAATTCAATGGGGGCATAAAGGCAAAAAACGCTCGCCAAGGTTGAAGACTGGGCGTGTTGGTATAGCATATTAGAGGTTGGATTGCGCAACATTTTGGCGAGACACACAGAAGAGAAACACACACCACAGAGCGCTGCTGTGGTGTGTGTTTCTCTTCTGTCTGTCTCGTCAAGATGTTGCGCAATCCAACCTCTAAAAAAAGAAACGCTTGTGTGCACATTATTTGGGTGCGCGTTAAAGAACTCCAGCTAGTCAACCTTGATCAGAATCCCACGTGCGACTGGTGCTCTCTCTCTCTCTCTCTCTCTTTCTCATCCGTTCTTTCTCATTTTCCATCCCGTTACCCCTTCCCGAGTGCAGGGTAGCAAACCAGACACGCGTCTGGTTAGCGTGCCTGTCTTTTTCTTCTCTCTCTCTCTCTCTCTCTCTCTCTCTCTCTCTCTCTCTCTCTCTCTCTCTCTCTCTCTCATTTAGCGCCTCCACTACAGCATCTCTCAAAGCCCACGACTTGCTTCGAGACGTTCGTCATGTTCTATTTGAAAATTCTCATCGCCGTCACGCTCAGTGCATCCGTATTTGGCAGTGCGGAAGACAAAGTATGAATAGACTCACGACCTTCTACACTAATATAGCAGAATCGTAGATCACGTACCGAATCTTTTTTGTAGCGTGTTCGCGCTAGGCATCTTCCCCGTTCATATCATAATTTATGGTAAACGTAAGCTGATACATACCACCAGCTGACACGCTCGCATAGAAGTCGACTGGAAATATAATCTTGCCGCGGCGTAGCGCATCCTGTCAAGTGGCGCAGCGTCATTGAAAGAGCGGAAGCGCCAGCGTCTCGGAATCTTCTCCGACGGGCTCCCTTTCCTGGCCACTCTTGCAGCGCAGTGTTCTCGGCCACAATAGTGGCTGTTGTTAACGCGGGGTCGCGCCGCCGCGAAGTGTCCGCTATAGTCGTTCTCGCCATAACCATTCTTCGCACCTCTTCGTGGGCCGCACTGTAGCGTGAACGGACGAGGAACATCCCCTCTTATTGAGCTTTATCGCCGCCTGGCAGCTGCGCTGGCGTTTGACCAATGAGGGTCATTTGTTCCATCGCGTCTGGTCCTATAGGAATGCCCCCTCTTCTATAGTTACGCAGACTGCGTGGACGGTGTGGGGCGCCGGTGATTCAGTGGGCTTGTCACTGGCCGGACCGCTCTCGCGGGGACGCAAGCGGGGCCGCGATCGCTTGCCATTTCGTCTGTGCGTATATTGACAGACTGATGGACGCGCACTCATATCGGCGAGAGGCAGGAGCGCCCACCTCTGCGGCGCGGACGGAGTGTTACACGCGTACAAAGCAGCGGCACTTCCCGGTCAGGGTATCTCGGCCCTTAAGTGAGATCAATGAACCGGACGTCGCGCCGAATGCCGTGCGTACGTTATGTCCATACATGACACCCTAACTGGTCTCCACATATTTACCGAATTGATGCATGGAACGTTTATCGCGACCGATATTCCGCCGAAAGGGTGTCGGGGCTGGGTGATGACGGCGCACTTATAGGAGCGTGCTTACGCGTCCCACCGGGTGAGTCCGGCAAATCGGCGGCGCTGACGGCGAGTTTCAGCGCACCTCGGCAGGATGCGGCAGCGACCGCGGCGTCGCTCCACTGGTCACTGAATTATAAGCCCATTCGCGTTATCGGCGTCGTTCACAAGGCACCACTTGACGAAGTAAACTTTCGTGCGCTGTGAAATGTTGGTGAAGTTTAGAGAACTTCAAGGAAACAGCCTTGCTCTACGTTGCAATCACCTGGGATCAAAAGAAAAAGTCTAAAAGGGTGACAGTTTGAAGTCCCGCACCTCATATGCCGTTTCTGTAATTAAATACGATCAAGATTCTGTTGTTTCCTGTGGCAGTCAGCGAGCCGCGTGATTCGGCATAGTTACAGCTACTGGCGAAAATGGCAGTCTGTTTTGGTATCCTTCGGATGAACCGCTTAGGCGCAATATAGTTGAAGATGACTGACAGAACTCCTGAAATGTTGCAAACTTGTCGGCAACCACAGCGCAGGCCAAGCTGTGCGCCTAGCTCACTGAGAAAATCTGTGCACGTCTATACGCATAACGGGGATGGGTAAAGATAACTTTTTTTTTGGTTCGATAGTCTCGTAGAACATTTCAAAACACTAACTAGCTTCAAAGTACTCTCTCTGCAAAGCAATGAACAAGTTCCGCAGCTTTATTATTTGTTCAAATCAGTTTAGCAACAGTTGCAACTAAATACCATTGATGTTTCTGTCGTTTTATTTATTTACTTCATATCTTGAAAGCGCTTACGTTTAGCCTCTCACTTCACTATTAGATATAAGTCGCTAGTGACAAGATGCGGAAGTAGGCGGTGAGGTAATCTAGTGTTATCAGCTCATTTTTTTGCGGATAAGTCCTGCCCCCTCACTGCTGCTTGGGCGGGAGCGTTGTAATACTCAAGCCATTCGCACGACTTCCACAGATTGTGGCGTTTCCTTCGAACTGCATCGCGCAACCACCTGGGCACTTCAGTGTAAAAATTTTGGTTGACTGTCCGACCTTCCGGCGCGAATTGAAAAGGAACCAGCTGTTTCATGTCGGAAAATTTCCCAACAGAATAGACGATTTGACGCTCACTCGTTGTTGTTTCACGTACGTCCGCCATCGCAAATACGGCTCAGACGGTGACGGAGGCTAAAAAGAAAGCAATCCACTGAGCAGACAAAACTTCACAGAAGGAAGCTACTTGGTCAACTGATGGAGACGCTAGTGTAACAGGCACGCCTAACCGCATGAGTCGGTACCCTTCCGCCTGAGTAAGAAAATTGTCGTTACTTTTGGCTCCCCCTCGGACATGCTGCACATCAACTTTTTCTCATTTGCCCATAGCCTCAAGCTTGGGCAATAGCGTTCACCGGGCTTACCGACTTCCGCTTGTTTGCGTTTGACCCTGACTTGCGACTTCGCCTGCCACCTGGACTCCCTGTAGAAGCAAATTTATTTGTGTCGCATGCGGTTGGGCATCGCATTTCCGAACGCTAATTCATTCTTCGCCAGAATTCTTTCTTCTGCAAATGAACTGTTCGCTTAATGGCAATAAGCATGTCAGTGTAGCAGCCAACCAATGATATTAATTGCCATCATCATTCTATACATCTGAACTTTCTGTGTGTCAGGGAGTATCGACAGTAGAATAAAGCCAATATGCATGTGTTATAAAATGTAAATAATATTTTAACATAGGAACGAGAGAGCGCTACTTGGATCGCAAGCATAGGCACCATGATCGTCAAATGATGAGGATTCACTAAGCCACTTGTATAGAAAAACGGCTCGTAAAAACGGACGCTGATTTTTTCTCACAGCCAGTGACACGATATGCGAAGCAATGAACAAACACAAGCTGTTCTGACGAGCGGCATCTCCGAAAATAATACCTCAAACCTGTATCTTGCATTCTAATCGTGTTAACACGCTATTAACTGATCAAACCTCCTTGACACTTAGATTTTTTTATGTGTTTGCTTGACAGAACTATTGCATTTTGTTAACATACTTGCTTTTTTTACCCTGCCATTCTCGTGCGTTAAGTTATTTGCCTTTAAGTTTCAGGTAGCCTGCCGCCGATATATTGAAATATTGCCGCGTGTTCCGAAGCACAGAATGCAGGTCCGTTCTGGCGCCTCTGCAGGCCGTTCGCCGTTGCTGTCATCATTACGCTTCCCGACGTTCCAGCCTTGCACACCTCTTCCTGTTGGCCCCCTTGGCTCCCGAAATCTTCGTATGGACGCTCATTTCTCTATCGAAGAACTGGAGGCCGCACTCATTGTGTGCAGGTGCTCTTCGTCACCAGGACCCAGTGGCATCACATACTCTGCGCTTGCAAACCTTGGTCGAGAGGCCAGAGACGCACATTTTGGCCTATACAATGCATCATGGAGTGAAGGCTTTGTTGCTACCACGTGGAAATTCAGTCGCCTTATTCCACTCCTCGAGCCTGGCAAATGTTCATTGAAATTGTCATCTTACCGTCCAATAGCACTGGCGAGCTGCGTCGGCAAGGTAATGGAGAGGATGATCCTTACACGATTAGAATGGTACTTGGAATTTTACAACATTTATCCAAAGGTAATGGCTGGCTTTCGACGCGGACGCTGGTCAATATATAGCGTTATTGTCTTTGTAACGTATGCACAACACCAGAAACACCTGAAACAAATCACTGCACCCTTATTCCGTCATGTTAAAGGTGCCTACAACAACGTAGATCCAATTTTGGACGATTTAGGAGCTGTAGAGATATGTGGAGATCTCTTTCGCTGGATGGACAGCTGTCTGAATGGAAGATCGTTCTTTATTTTGACTGAAGACGGACCAACGCTGTCTAGCTATACCAATAGTGGTATACCGCAAGGCGGAGTACTTAGCCCTACCCTGTTCAACCTGGTGCTCGTTGGTCTCGCCGATTCGTTACCGCAAAGCGTACAGCTCTCCGTATACGCAGACGACATTTGCAGATGGGCTTCAGGAGTGTACAAGTCCGCGCATGACTTCAGAAGGCTTCAACGGTCGCGTCAGTATATCTAGGAAGGCAAGGCCTGGAGCTTTCATCTGAGAATTGTGGACTGGTTACCTTTACTCGCAAAGCGATGGCCCAGTATGCATTGAGGATTAATGGCTAAAATGTACCAAACAGACGAACGCACTGATTTCTTGAAACAGACGAACCACCGATAGAGACGCGTCTCGGAGCCCTCACGTATCGTAGATGGCAAGACCGTTTGGCCGCCATTGTGAACCTTCTCGTGCTTCTCGGCGGGAAGGCCTGGGGCGCTGCAGTACCATCAATGTTGCAATTATGCAAAATACTATTTTTGGGATTCCTACGGTACAGCTTGCTTGTACTAGGAAACACTCGCACTACGCAGACTTTAGAGTGTGCAAGCCCCAGCAGTTAGAACTTCTTTTGGTCGTCCAAAAAATACATCATCGATTGCAACAGTCAGTTGCAATCGATGATGTATCGGCCGAATCTCTGGTCGTTGCCGGAGATTCGGCTATGTCAGGCTACATTGTCACAGATATCCTGAGAGCACACATGCGACGCCTGACTCGGATTCCTTCACACCATCTTGGTTGCTTGTCAGCAAAGAGGCGACATTCAAAATTTGCCAAATAAGCCCTGCTTGCCATCACAATTCACGCCTGCTACACGATCATCAAACCAATTGTAGTGTCTGCACCGGCCGCAAGTACAATTGATAATTTCGGGCATCAAAAAGAAAGCTGGAGCGCCGTTCCAAGCTTTGAAGCAAGGAACTTTGGAACACATTTACCACGCCCACAAATTCCGGCAGCATGTCTACACAGATGGTTCGGTAACACTCAACAGCTCTGTTGCTGCAGTCGTCATCCTGGCAAAATCTGAAGAAATCAAGTTCAAAACTTCATGCGTTACAACATCAACGGGTACAGAGCTTACGGCACTCCTTGCTGCACTTGATTTCATTAATCAGGAACCAGCTCAACAATGAACAATCTTTCGTGATTCCAAGGCAGCGCTTCAGTGCACACAAAGCCCAATGTGCCACGGATTCAATGAAGGACTGGCCTCAGAAATCCGACAGATATATCATCGCAGCCGTGACAATTAAGGGACACAACGCAATTTTTCAATGGCTTCCAGAACATTGTAACATCAGCGGGAATGACTACGCTGACGAAGCCACCCAATCAGCGCATAAACAGGGTCAATGAGTCTTGATTCCACTTTCATGAACAGGCGCTGCGGCTTGGCTATACGATTGATGTCCCGTGAATGTTTTTTGCCCCAGTGGGACTCGAACGCTTTCAACATGTGTCGTTTGCGTTCGTTGTCGCCGGATATACAGATGCATCTGCCGCCTGGGTTACCACCACATGAACAGACAATGCTGTACCGTCCGCGGCTATGCGTTGCATTTACCAACTCTTGTGCCTTCCTTATTGGAATGGCCGTACGTGCGACGCATGCAGCTGTAAAGAGACGCTCGCACACATTATCTGTGTCTGCCCGCGCTATAATGCCGAGAGGCTAGTGATGTGTAGAGTGATGGACTGCTCGGAGAATCGTTCAATATCAACTAAAATCGCTAGGCTAGTGCTCCCAAAGAACATCCACTCCGAAGGCCTTATTCGTCTTACTAAGATTCATGCGGTCTACGGAGCTTCACAATAGACTTTAAGAGCCCCACCCCCTACCACTCTATGGCGTACACGGTTTGTTTGCGCTCGTCTTTCTTTCGCTCTCTTTTTTCCCCTTCCGCTCTCTCTCTTTTTATCCCCCTATCCTCCGTACAAGGTAGCCAACAGGAATTACCTCTGGTTAACCTCCCTGTCTTTCTATGCATCCTTTCTCTCTTGTCTGTCTCTCGCCTTTCAAATAGCCGAAAGATATTGAAATAATATTTCAGAAAGCGAATTGATGTCTAAATAATCTTGAGTGGCCCTCCCAGGGACCATATGGTCCCTGGGAGGGCTAGTCAAGTTTATTTAGTGAAGCTATACTTTAGATAAACTCACGTTTTCTCTCAAGTCTACGGTCATTGGGTGGAACGGAACATTTTTCGTGCAGCGAACTGGTGTTAGTAACAGCAGCCCAGGACAGTGTACCGCTTTCAGCGTGGACATTGAAGGCTTGTAAGTGCCCACAGAAACAGTTTCTGTGTACGTGCGTGTGCGGGCAGTTTTTTTTTCTTCTTTTGTCCTTCTCTCTCTCACCTATCGCATCCCCTTGCCTCTACCCCAGAACAGGGTAGCCAACCGGAGATAATCTCTGGTTAACCTCCCTGTCTTACCTTTACCTTTCTCTCTCTCTAAATTTAAATTATGGGGTTTTACTTGCCAAAACCACTTTCTGATTATGAGGAATGCCGTAGTGGAGGACTCCGGAAATTTTGACCACCTGGGGTTCTTTAACGTGCACCTAAATCTAAGTACATGGGTGTTTTCGCATTTCGCCCCCATTGAAATGCGGCCGCCGTGGCCGGGATTCGATCCCGCGACCTCGTGCTCAGCAGCCCAACACCATAGCCACTGAGCAACCACGGCGGGTCTCTTTGAAGGCTTGTACTACTCAATGCCAAATGACGAGCTAATGAAAAGCGTCTAAGAGTGCATATCAGAGCACAACGACGAGGCTACATTTGTGTCCAGATTATTATTATTATTATTATTATTATTATTATTATTATTATTATTATTATTATTATTATTATTATTATTATTATTATTATATAGAGGACAAGACGCCTGTGGGACAGTGTGCTTCTGTGGAGTCTTCTTTAGGGATACTCACATTTTATCTCTGGTCTTCCGTCATTGGGTGGAACGGGAAATTTTTCGCACAGCGAACTGGTGTTTAGCGCTTGTCCTTGTCTTTTCTCGGCTTGTCCTCGTGTCTCCATGCAAAGTTTTTCAGTATGCATAGCGTATACTCTCTGTGCGTGTCAGTATAAGGCCAGTTTATAAGGACACCACGGTATTTGTCTTTACCTTCTACCACGCGTATGCCAGGAAGGGAACACACCCCTTAACATGGCGAAATAAACGACCTCGACACCAACCACAGTATGAGACGTGCGCCTCGCAAGGGCAGCAACAGCTGCAGACCTTGCGGACTCCTTCCTTCACGCTGCCACCGCACACGCCTCGCCTCCTTCCAAGTTCCCCAGTTACACCGTCGGTTGGCTACGTGCGCGACGTGTTTTCGAGTATACGTTATGTGCGTTAATCTGTGCGTGAACGCCTGCCACTTCTTGAAAGCATAGCACTCACATCGAGCATGCGCGATCCGTGTGGCAAGTACCACAGGCGTCTTGTCCTCTATATAATAATAATAATAATAATAATAATAATAATAATAATAATAATAATAATAATAATAATAATAATAATAATAATAATAATACGCTTCGGGCTGATTCGATCTATGGGACAACGCACACTCACTTGCCCATGGACGATCTTAAATATATAGGCATGCCATTACTGTCATGTCATTATCGTCACGCCATCGTTGTCATACATTCGTGGTCTTGCCGTTACTGTCATGCCATTCTCGTCATGCCATCGTCACCATACAGACGTCGTCACAGCATCGTCGTCATACACTCGTAGTCATCCCATTACTGTCATGCCATTGTTGTCATATCGCCTTCGTCGTTCCATCGACGTCATTCCTCTTTCGTCATTCCATCGTAATCATTATGTCGTCATTCAATTGTGATTATAGTGCCGCTGCCATGCCGTCTTCATCATATAGTCGTCGTCACGCATTCGTGTCTTTCGGTCCTCGCGGTGCCGTCCTGGTCGTTCCATCGCCATCATGCCAGCTTCGTCATTCGATTCTGGTCGCACCTTTCTTGTCTCGTCATCGTTGTTATACTGTTGTCGTTATACTGTATTCACAATTTCAGAATCATCATGCCATTGTCGTCATGTTGTCATTCTGTCTCTCATAGCCCCTTCGGCTGTGCCAGTGTATGTCTATACAGCCGCAAGCACCCAGTATCGGAGAGGAGCGTAGTAGTTTAAACGGGAACGTAATAAAACATCCATTACACTAGATGCATGTAGTGGAAGAAGCGGCAATTTCAGATCCCCAAGCGATTTGGCGAGCTTGAGATCGGGAGCAGAAACGCGTAGTCCAAACCACAGCCAACCCTTCATAAACATTAGCGCTATAGTTTACGCGCTCGCAACCGTCCGGTGAGGTTGTTAGAGAGTTTTGGTTTAGGGGACGCAAGCGGCTTGCGTACGGAAGTACTAGGGGCGACAGCACTGCGCATGCGCAGACTCCTACGTCTGTCTCTGCGCATGCGCAGTACCGTCGCCCCTAGCTCTTGCGCACGCAAGCCGCTTGCGTCCCCTAAACCAAAACTCTCTAATGAAGGCGACTGGACTGTGCGAACGCCTTTGAGGAGGAGGAGGATGAGAAGACATGTTGCTTGCTGCAGGCAGACATAGCCTTGCAAAAGTTGCCGGCACTAGCTCCGCCTGAACGCCACCTGTCAACCGCGATACGGTCCGAGACACTTCGCAGTCCAACTACCAACACCTGCAGGTATAAAAAACAAGTTGACAATGATCCCATTACTTTGCGCGTTTTCCAAACCTGGACGACCCACACGGCACACAACTCACTTTCCAACCCTGCATCAGAGAGGAACTTTACGAGGAGCCGAAGCATCTCTCTCCTAAATACCGAGTGTCTTCGCGGGAACAAAATATCACTTGCATTTGCATGTCGAACCGTCTTGCGCTTCAGTTCATCTATTAATATCTTACGTTCTACTTCAAATTCAGCACACCTTAATATGTAATATTCAATGTCACCAAGAGCTTGACAATGCACACATGACGATGATGAGCCAAGTCTGTCTTGACTCAGTGGCGCTGTGCGCGTGTGCTCGTTAGCCTGCTTCGATGACCTCCACGCGGGTAAAGAGGACATCGTCCTCTCTCTTTCCCAGTCCTTGTACACACACACACACACACACACACACACACACACACACACACACACACACACACGCACACGCACACACGCACGCGCGCGCGCGAGGACGGGGACGTTGCCTAACAACTTGTTTTGCCGAGGCAGATATCTAGTTAATCCCAGAATTAATCGTACTGAATAAGCCAGGGCCATAGTGACTAGTGTTGAAACGCCGTCGGCCACACACGCCGGGCTTTACATAGCACGATTCCAAATTCCTCAGCCAGACGCGCCGCATTTGGCAAGACGGATCATGACGTCACGGCGACTCTTGCAGGGACGGCCAGAGTGCCATTTCAGCGAACGATATCTTTCTTCTTTAGGAACTGCTCTATGGCGTACATTGTGAGACCTCGTCTACATGTTGAGCCAAAACATATCCCGCAAAAAAATAGTATTAATAATAAAAAATGTGTGTGCTCGAAAAAAAGTAACACATGCGCAAACGATAGCGCACAAATATCCGCAAAGGATGTGCGTTCAGATATAGATATAAATACGCATAAATAACCATTAATCCCCGCTTACGAAAGCGAGTATATGCAGATGCGCAGCCAATTTCGAAGTAAACGCGAACAACTTCCCCTCGCCCGGCCTCAACTTCGGGCGATCGGCTGGAGCACTTGGGGCGCTTCGCTGCAAGTGTTACAGCAGCCGGCGACGCGCCGGATCGAGTGTGGCGGCGGCGGCCTGTCGCCTAATGAGCGATCGAAGCAGCGGAGCAGCAGCGCCCGCAGATCGGGCGCGCAATTCGGCGCCGGCAAACACGGCTCGGAAACTCGCTATGCAAATGCGAGTACCGCTCGTCACCCGTCGTGGTATCGATCCCGCGGAGACGCAGAGCCGGAGCCACTCTGTAGCAAGCGTGCGATCCGATCAAGGATCAACTTGGACATATTCCGCCGTCCCCCCTTTCCTTGCTTCATCGGCTTTCTTTTTCCTCTATGTCGACGTGTCTCCGCGCTCTCCCCGTTTCTCGTGTTCCCCTCCGCCGAGCCTTTGCACTCCCTCGTTCCTCGTCACGTCTTTTTCTTGGCTTTGGAGAGGGGGCTATTTCTTGCATGAACAGGGCGAAGAGCCATTTATTTACGCTGCTCCACGAAACACCAGCAAGATAGTAGCGGTCCGTCGCATGCGCGATAGCTTGGGAGACCACCTCCGATTCTTGTGGCCGTGTTGACAGAGGCAGCCTGGCTTGCGCTTTCAAGAAACTGCGGCATTTCTGCCTCCCCTTCCCACACATACGCTCGCACGCATACCCCCCCCCCCCTTCCCTCCAACACACACACACACTCGCAGAGTGCCACAATCGCAGAGGACTTTGTAGCACCTAACTCTCAGCGCTCTTTTTTTTTTTTATTTCTCCCTTATGGGATCACGGCTGCTGCGAACCGAACCCGCACTCTTGTGCTTAGCAGTTTAGCGTCAAATCTTATGCTGCTTTCGTTGTAAACGCACGTATACACAGCAATCACATGGCACGAGCTTTCGCTACAATGTTTTTATCTGGACTGTGCCTTTTTTTTTTGTTGTTGTGTGACCTTCTGGCTCAAAGGGATGTTCGATGTTTTCTAAGGTCTCTCGCAGTGCTCACGGTCTCACACGGCAGTGAAATATCGCGCAGAAAGTGCGAGGAATTCACGTCATTTTCAACAATCTGGCACAACAGGCGCAACTTCAATTCTACAATTTTGCATTAAATGTGAAATTGAACGATTGCTGAAAGAAAATTGCTGAAAATGAGAGATCGCAGGCATCTCTTTCACAGTCGATGTCGTAGGCCCGTAGACTCTGTAGATGTGTACAAAACAATGTAGCGC
This sequence comes from Dermacentor variabilis, assembly GCF_050947875.1. Classification (NCBI taxonomy): domain Eukaryota; kingdom Metazoa; phylum Arthropoda; class Arachnida; order Ixodida; family Ixodidae; genus Dermacentor; species Dermacentor variabilis. Next base: position 32,448,785 of record NC_134568.1, read on the forward strand.
ACTGACAGCACTTAACGCAGTCATCCTATGCAACCAAAATTCCTAGGACCTTTTTCCCTGATAACACGGTGTCTTTCCCGTGTGTATAAGCATCGTACGCGGCATAAATATAGGTAGCTTGCACGTGATGTCACGGATGCAACTTCTTAGGGTGATGGTTCTCCAATGCGGCGCCTATAGGATGACGTCAGTGTATCAGATTCACTGCCACAGGCAACCTGTTTCCATGAAGGAAGGGAAACTTGGGACAGGCACCTGGGGCCCTACCGGCTGTGTTCCATGGGGTGTGGGTGATGCAGCCCCGCGAGAGGCCAGCGGATGCAGCTGCTCACCACTCTGACTGTCTTTACGTACACGACGGAGAAGAAATTGGCCTCCGTACAGCGTTCTTTTTTTTTTAGCCTCTAACCTTGTTACTCTGCAATCACAACAGAGGCAAAAAGGAGGGAGTGGTAAGAATCACGATGACAGAAAATTAAACAATAAAGGATACGTATAACGTGCACACAACGTTACTGCATTCCTTAAGGCCGCGGTCACTGCAGTGCGCTGGCGACGACATTCTGAAGTGGTCATTACAACACTCACTGCCTGCGCAGTCTTTATTTTATTCGGGATAAGCTCAAGTAGGGACCGAGGTACATGGCTGGCTGCAGCTCACATGCAAGAAGAAAAACAGGCACCTGCCGTTCTCACGTGTGAGATCGAACGGGTCTCGAATATAGGCAGTACTGCTTGTGTTCCAACTCACGTTGTTTCAACCTGTTGACAGTGCGTGATATGCGCAAGGGAAAGGGGCCTTATACTTTTTCAGGCATGCGTGGTTTTTTATCAGCCTCCTAAACAAGGCAGGTGTCCTTTCTTTCTTTCATTCTTTCTTTCTCCCTTTCTCTCTCTCTCTTCTTTAGTCATTGTCTTAATGAAGAATGAATTAACCTTGTCTGAGGCACCTCGTAATAGTTGCAGTATTCGCGTAGCCCTCGGGGACGTGTCGCCGCGCGAACACAACGCCATGACGAATCGAGTGCGCAAAAGCTTGCGTGCGGCTGATAATTTCCGAGAGGGAGCGAACATAGGAAGGCATTACAACCTGCACGTGTCAAGGTTCTTCAGCAGTCTAGTTGGGCTCAGGTATTATAATCATTCTTTCTTGTCAGAAGAATAAGTCGCCAAAATATTCGTCTTTTCTTCCTTACTGTATACGTCACAGTCGTTTCAAGCGTTCGCCCTGAGTTACTCCCTGTCCACCGCTGTTTCTTTCTTTCATTCTTCGCCCGACAAGCATCAGACATCATGTTGATACACCGTAAACACCGTTCACAAAGTAAATTCTTATTTAAATTCAGAATATTGAAATGTTACCGCTAAAATAATAAGAATTATAGATACCCTTGAGCCGAGAAACGGTTCTGCAAGTCAATTTGAAGTTTCCACATGGAGGCCTTTCTTTTTTGTTTCCGTGAGTTGTATAATTTCCCCTTGTATCATTAGTTAAGTATGTTGGAAGTTTGACCAGAACGCCATTTTACCTATATAATTTCTCACTGGTATTAAACGTTTGATTTCCGCTACGCACGTTGAGCTTTAATTGTCGCGACATGAGCTGCAATGAAATACATTGCATGGAGCACCGTTGCGCGACTACGACTGAGCGTTTTTATCAAGCTGCAATCTCCGAGGTTTCATTATTGCCCGGCGGTGAGGCCCGAACCGTAGCTCACGTCATTCATGAACGTTTGATGTAGGATCTTACAGCTGCCCCCAAGAAGCACTTGAGTATCGTTTTTTTTTTTATTTCTCCGGAGGGGGAGGGGGGGCGGTAGTAAATGTGGTCGCAATTCTTTGCTCCGTAGAAATTAGCAGCGAAAGCTGTCGCAAGTCTGGACGATCTTATGAACTCTTCGGACAACGGGCTTCGAGTCGATCACCTGATATAGTCTCACACTATCGGTTAAAAAGTCAGATTTAAAAAATATATATATAATCGCTGGTCTACTTATTATGTCGAGGCTCGTACGCAAGGCGTAAGTAAATATCCTAATGCACACTTTGTCAATTTCGCACCTTGCTGACCTTACACGCGACCTTGTGAGAATAATGCTGAACGCTATCCTGGAGGCATCGCGCCATAGCTCGGCAGCATGCAGGCCTCTAGCGTTAAGAGCAAAGCCAGGTTTTCCTGCAGCGCGGCCCACGTCGTCTCGTTCCCGTCTCATTCGCACTTCGGTCCGCCGCTCGGGCGTGTCGCAGCGGCGACTTCGCTTGCTCTCGCTGTGGGCGCTTCGGCGGCACGAAGTGGTACGTGAGGGTGTATATTCCTCCAACACCTTGTTTTACTTCAGAGCCGCGTTATTGCGAGTGCGCCATCTACGGAGAAAGGAAATGTTACAGCAAGAAAGAATAAAACGTGCGTGATGCAGAATTTTCTAGCGCGCACAGGCTTGGTGTTGGCTGTTCGCACTGTATACGGCACACCGCACGCGCACCGTGGTGTGCGCACCAGACTCTCCGGCGAGCGCCACGACGACCACCACCACCACTCGGGCACGTCGTCGCCTCTCGGCTTCGATCGCGCTCTCTGCTCCTCGACGTTACCAGTTGCTGGGAGTCGAGCCTTTATGTGGACGGGGCCGGCTATAGAGGGGAAAGGCTGGAGGGAGAGGCCACCGCACTGTGTGTGTGTGCCGTGCGTTCGCGCACACAGACACACGCACATGCGCGCGCCTTGGTCGCACGCGCGGCGCGCACACAGCTCGGCTCTTCGCGCGCTTCATTAGACGCCGCGGTGCTTTCCGCCCCTCATTAAACAGCTGGCGAGAAAATGAAAACGAGGCGGAGGAGAAGCGAAGGAAGATGACGTGAGGTTGTTGGAGGTACCGAGGCACTCTCTGGAGGGGAACGCAGAGGTCGCACGGGCGGCGGGCGTGATTTAATTGCCCGTTATTATCGGCCGTAGCTACACCCTCCTGCCAGCTCTCTCTCTCTCTCTCGGCACTCCATCCTTAGTTTCTCTTTCCTTCGCCGCCCCCCCCCCGCCTTTATTTTTCGCGAAGCGTACCTTCTTCCCATCCCATCATAATTTGCTGCGCCGTTCTGCGCGATTTGCTCGCTTTTATGGTTGCTTCGTGATCGCGGCTTTTTCCTCGCATCCACCGTTTAACACCTGGGGAACGAGGCGGAGTGAGAGGGAACGTTCCGTCGTATAGGGACCGTGTCTCCGTACGCCGATCAATTTTGGCGCCCCTTTCTCTGTATATACAGCTGCACGGAGGATAGTGAAATGTGGAAGAGAGGTGTTGGAGAGGTGGGAAGAAGGAAGGGGCAGCTATGTTCCGTAACTTGCTCGTGGCGTGCGGCAGCATGCAGCTTTTGCTCGTATCTGAGCCTGTAATCTTCTTTCCTTCTTTTCCTCTCCGCGGCGCTCTCCTGAGCGGCGACTCTTCTACGCACGTTCGCCTATACAGCACGCTCTTGTAAAGTTTGCAGAAACCCCGCTGAAGCGGTTTGTCCGCTGGAGGTATACACGCGGACGCTTGGGAAGAAGGCATCCGGGAACCTCCCCTGTGCCCGTGCATTCCGCTCGCTCTTATAGGGAGAATGCTTTGGAAAGATATTCCGAGAATGTGTCCTCGTAATTGCCAGGTTTTGCGCTAAGCACCGCCAGTAGTAATTAATTTCGCAAGAGCCGAATACCCGGCGGTCTTCTTCTCCTTCGTCTTTCGTACACTTACTGGTCGGGGGATTTTTCGCCTGCTCTGAAGAAAAAAAAAACAAGTGCAAACAACGAATATTGGAGGTGTGCGAGGATACAATTTAATCGGGGGCTACCTGAGGACGTCAGACTTTCCGGGCGCTTTGTGAACTTAATATTTCGCAAAAAAAAAAAGAAAGAAGGGAGTGTTGGTGCTGAGGGATGTCCTTTTACGTGGAAAACTACGGCATGCATGAGACCTTCTGTGAACTGGCTTGGGTAGTTTGCAGGCAGTGCTTTGAGGAAGGAGGTATGTTAGTAGCTCCTTCGGTTAGTTGTAATGAACTCGCTTAGTGATCAAGCCTACGCCTGAGACGATCGTGGCAAGCACTTCGAGCTACTTGAAAACGATTGCGTAGATTTCACGCTCAGCTTCTTCTAGAACGCTTTTCTTGTACGCTCTTTGGGTGCTTTCTACAGCCTTTCATAATGGTCTTATGTTGCCAAGAAACAGCAATAACGGCAGAACTGTTCGCCTATTGCCCGAGTGAGTCCTCGCTTGAAAGCCTGACTTTGTTATTAAACAAAAGATGCGCTCGCCCCACTTCGCTCTTGACTCTGCCACCAACAACCTCACCTTCGAGATTCATTACGACCCCACGTGAATTTCAAGCCCTGATCACCTTTTACAATATCCATGACGACCTGGCTAGGTATGTGTCCCCACTCACACGCATTGAGCTTCTCTCTGCCGAGAAACCGACGTGATATGATGATATACGTGCTGCGGTTGGACAATGTCGGATATATTGTGATAAACAATATCGAGATTTTTATCTCTTCGATCGTGAGATCGCGTAGGATAGGAGCAGCTCGTACACGTTCGGCTTACTACTGTTAATTTCGGCATAGCCGATTCCACCGTCTTTCATGGTGCCATTGCTGCCAAATAAGGACGCCTGCCAACGTACTGGCTGCGGTATTAACCCTAAAATCGTGTCACATCGAATCACGTGCTTGATTTTTTTTATACTGTATATTAATCCATTTTAACGGGCCGTTTCCCCAGTTTGTGCCTTCCCTACATCTTAATTCTCAGATTTGTCGCCGACGATCGCGCAACGACTTTCTCGTGAGGAGCGCGGTAAGTGTTATCCAGTGGCGTATAGCCAGAACTATCGTTCGGGAAGGGCTCACATTGCAGCTCGGCCTCCTCCTTATAGAATTTGCCAAGGGATCAAATTCGTGAATAATAACCGCATTGCCATTGCCATGTTGTGGGAGTGTCCTGTCCTATCAGCTAAAATGGCAGTTGCTCCGGAGGCCCTTACGTCGAAGTGGGCCACCGCTCTGCGCAGCTCCAACCTCAAGACACAAGAGTGGGCGGTCCAGCGGGCCCGAGAGGTGACGACGAGGATGAACAAGTTCAGGACAAATATTTTAATTAATCTGTGTCATTCAAGAGCCTTGTTTATATTTTTGTACATATGCAACGGCCAGGGAAGAATCTCAATGACGCCGTCCTTGGACTCAATGACGCTGTCGCCCTTAGACTTTATACGGAACATGACGGCGACCGCAGGAGTGTGCCTGGAGTGCCCATATAATTGCTATCGCAATAATATAATAAGAGTGTTCAGTGTCTGAGGAGTCCCGTGGCGCATTACTTTCCGCAAAAGAACTAATACAATGGAATTTTCACCGTGGGACAATTCGCTGCGCCATAACAATATCTTTTTGTGTGTCTGTGTGTGGGGGGCATCGAAATGAAGAAACGCAAAGGAAAGCATGTTGGCCACAATCGAATGCTTACATTGGGCACCTAATGTGGCTACCGAAGTAATATCGAAGAAAACGTGAGACACTTGGTCCACAGAAAACCATACGCACACTGCTCGGTATCCTACAACGGCAAGGCAAAAATATATATATATAACTTTCCGGAGAGATTGCAATAACGTCGATGCCCTCAAGCAAACGCGTTGTAATCCGACCATTGTATCTTTTACTCGTCTGCTAGCCAGAAAGTGTCTAAAACTCTGCCAGGCGAAAATCCACTCGGCCAGACAAGAACGAACGCGCACCGAAGTGCGCCGCGTGGTGATCGGGGTAACACGAGAAAAACGCATGCGATTTGGTTGGCTCTGGCATCCCGCGGTTAGCGACAAGAAGAAAATTGAAGAAGCTTAGGGTGTCTTCACGAATAAAATTCAACGCAGAAAAAATAAATAAGAATGTGGTTACTTTTGGTGGCTTAGTGTCTTGAAATGGATGCTTTGACTCAGGTGAAAAAAAAAATGTTGACGTTTTTCTCTGTGACACGACGGCACAAATGAATTACCACAACGCTTAGTCTCATCGGACATCGCTGCGTGCTTTACCAACTTGTCTGATAGAGGGCTGATTTGGCTTGTCTCATTGTATAGTCCGATGTCGACTTCAGAAAAGTTGATGCTACTTTGGTGTCAAATGTTTATAAGAACATTAAACCCACAAAGTTCCGGAATTGAAAATATAAAGCCCGACTTTGGAAATGTCAATGCACCTTTCGCACCAGAAGTTTATGAGAAGTTTATAGCCATAAAGTTTCGGAATTGAAATCCATGCGCTCCGTAAGTTCCGTGGCCTCCGCGAGATGCCGCGATGAGCCCGCTCGCCATCAAAACGCCCTTGAAACTTTGTGCTCGAATGGGGCTCCTTGCATTATGTGACTCCCGGTGCGTGGGCGTTGCCTCGAAATCCAGCCCGAGTTCGCAATGTTCGCGCCGAAATGACTTTTCGAGCGTGAAAAAGACATTCTAGACAAAATCCAGAATGATTTCCGGCACCGGGGGTTGTTTTGGTCGGCGGTGCAGGGCAGCACAAAAAATTTCAGGGAGAGGTGCTGAAGCCCCATAATCACCCACCCCCTGGCTAGTCCCCTGGTCCAATCGTACTTAAAACGCTCTTTGTGAGCGGTTCTGGCCTCTGCGTCCTGCTTCTTTCCCTTGTGTCCTGTGTGACATATTTCAACTAACTGCATTTTGCTAGCAGCTCGTGGGAGTTTCACTAGCGTTTGAGAATTCCCAGTTTTCCTCGCGCGGTAAATGGTACAAGTGGAAGTAACCCGCCGTGGTTGCTCAGTGGCTATGGTGTTGGGCTGCTGAGCACGAGGTCGCGGGATCGAATCCCGGCCACGGCGGCCGCATTTCGATGGGGGCGAAATGCGAAAACACCCGTGTGCTTAGATTTAGGTGCACGTTAAAGAACCCTAGGTGGTCAAAATTTCCGGAGTCCTCCACTACGGCGTGCCTCATAATTAGAAAGTGGTTTTGGCACGTAAAACCCCAAAAATTATTATTACAAGTGGAAGTACACTTTTACTTTTTTTCCTTGTTTTTTAACAAATTTTAAAATTCTGAATTATAATTGCGACAGCTGAATTGGCCAGGCTGATTGCCTAAGGCGGGACCGGTTTGAAACAGCGTCGTATTTGTCTCGGAGTTGAGTTTCATGAAACAATATAGGCAAGTGCAAAAGAAGCAATATTTTCATTTCAGAAGTGCGCCAAAACACAACCCTGTTTTTGTTTTTAATCTACATATTGAAGCCCATTGTCATTCAGTCAGATGTCGACTTTGTAAGCTCTGGCTCAGCGGCACACAACCAGGGTGCCGCATCGAAATGTGGCAAGCGCGACGACGACGACTCCGGTTCAAGCAGGCACGAGGCGTAGCGCTTCGCCTAACGTTAAGGCTCGAATTTCTTGATTCGTGCTCTCGCCAGACGTCTCTCAAGGAACTCGATCACGGCAAGAAGAAAATAAAACAAAGCAACAATGGCCGGCGATTTTTCTTCCCTTACGCCACTCGCTTATACACAATGGGTTCTGGCTCGCGGAAAAGCCGAATGCGCGGAGACGCCAAAAATCGGCTCCTCTTTCGCTTCCCGCCGCAGTCATGGTCGCACTTTTGTCAACTACGTGATTTCAGCGATTTTATTTCTTTCCTTTTTTTCTTTCATCCTTTGTCCTCACCTCTACGTTATCTCCGGCCTCCTCCACCCTCACCCTCCGCTGCCTCCTCTCCACCGCTGCAGTGTTTCTGGTGCACCACCTTCACACTTCGCGCGGAGGCTCCAGTCCAGGCATTCTTACACCGCGCTCCTGTCTCCTCGCCCCATTTATTTGCCGCCGTCCCATAATTTGCCTTTAGCACCCTTCTCCTCGGGTCCCTCCTGTCTGCGTTCTTCCGCGTTCGATCGCCCATCAAATCCCGAGGTCGGGGCCCTAGTTCCCCCAAACACCGAGGGAGCGCTCCTCTTTCCCTCGCCTATTTGCTTCCGCCAGTAATTACCCGTGTTTCTCGTTTATTATAATTTCTTTTGTACTCATTCTTTCTCGCCCCCTCCTTTCCCTCTGCTGAAAGGAAAACGCGCTGCCGCACAACCCGTGCACACTGTGTGGCGCTGCCAACGCCGTGAAAAGCGGGCACCCGCTTCTTTTGTCCCCGTGGCGACGGTCAAATCGCGTTGAGCGTTGGATGGCAGATCCCCCTTCCGGGAAACCCCAGCAGGCCTTTCGCGACCAGATGAAAAAAACAAAAACAAAGAAGAACCGTTAAAAAGAGAGGAGCACTCTTCTTTTTTTAACTTCCGCTCTAACAAAGCTCCCCACGTGCTGGAGGTGTGAGACAATGGCGGAGAAAGGAATAGGCGGCGGCGGCAGGCGTTTTTCAGGAGTGAGACTGTAACACGCGCCCACGAGTCGTCCAGCTCCGCGAGCGTGTGTTCTTGGCATTCTTCGCCCGCGCCGCGTAGTAATTAATTTGGCCGCTGCGCAATTTTTCGCTCTTTATTACTTGTCAGTATATATCCCCGACGCCACGCACTATAAGCCAGAGATGTAAAAGGGCGTTCTGCGAGGACGCCCGCAGAGTTCACGTGGGTTTGTGCCGTATACTGGAAGCAACGTCGGCCCATATTCGTCGCCTATAGGAAGTACTTCTTTTTCATAAATTCAGCGTTCAGCCGGGTCGCAAACCTGCCTCGCTTGCAGACGTCCGGGCTGTCGTCTACCATCACGGAAAAGATGAGAAAAGTCTGTGGAATTTGTCAATTGGTGGAAGACTTTGGAGAAAGAAACGACTAATTTTCTCTCTGGTTAGCTTTGAATCAGGAAAATTGGTAGTTATACAGTGCTTATGGGGGAGCTAGTCCAAGAAGGAAGTGAAGTTTCTAACTGAATCCTACGCAATCCGCAAATAATAATGGTGTCTTGCTGGTTCTGTGAGTGTGAGCCTGGCCAGGTTGTTTGAATATTGTGAAATATATGATTGAGCCGAATCTGTTAGTGCCTCCCACATGATTGACAGCGTATACCGGTAGTAGTTGTTGAGCGTTAAGGGCTGGCACAGTAACGTGGCAGGCCGAAAACCACCATTTTTCCTCAACGTCTATCCTTCCGGTGTCATATATTGCGAGCAAATTTTCGTAGATACAGTCAGGGAAAGCCTGGACAAAATCGAGAAACTTGAAAATGCCAACCTAGCAGACACCCTGAACGTACGGCTGCTCTTGAAGTCGCTCTTGAGGCCGCTCTTGAGGCCGCTTCTCCTCCTCTGGCACTATATTGTACGGCCTGCGTTGTACCACGCCTTGCTCTGCGAGGCTGGCTGACAATTACTGGCCGTTTATGTAATCCGCCTCTTTCATGTTCCTGTGCTGCCCTCTGACGCACGCCGCTGGAAACGTTTTGGAAGGGTGTCGGAGATTTCGCCTGTTGATTTGTGTACCTGCGCCCATGTTGCGTGTGCGTCGGCTGTGCGGTTCGTAAATCGCGATTAATTATTAATGGTTTCTCCGGGGCAGCATGCCGTTCACCCATCGAGTATAGTGGGTGAACATGTCCAAGTGCGCTGTTGTGGTAACAGCGCGGCCGATGAAGGCACGCTGAGTTCCGTTTGCCGACACGGCTGCCTTTAGTTCGTTGTAGCTGATGTCTGCGATTGCACATCGCTTTTTGTATTCCTTTTACACATTCACTAAACATTTCGAATATTCAAGAAGCCTTCGAGCGCCGCCTTACACGTGGGATTTGCCAAAGCGATGAATTTGTTTACATCTACAACTTCATATCGCTGTTAGCTTCGGTTATTGTAGAAACGGCCCATCGCTGATGTGAAATAATCTCAAAACGTAGCAAAACATACAGACGAATCAGTATGACCGGCCGAGTCCTTTAAACAACTGCAACTTTGATCAATACGCATATATATTACGGGCTGTTATTACTGATTCTCGGTTTTGTTTAACTTCACCACACTTACAGTTTGCGCGTGCTATAAAGTATTATTAGAGACAACTGTGCTCGGCGTAAGTCCCTACTTCTATGCCGTGCAGTTCTCTCGCGAAAAGGCGGATGCCATCGCTGACACCGTTGGCAACTGAGCGAGTTTATGCTGCTGTATCGAATGCACTGTCTCTTCTTTCCTGTTTGACGCAGAGGTAAACAATGCCTCTTTGGAATTAACAAATATCAGCATAACAGCACACACAGACCCACCATTTACGGGAATGCAACCGGCAGCGTTCGGGAACGGTGACCAAAGTATACAAGATGTTGGCACAGCGCTGTGTCACCGCTTGTCGCTTACTGTGTACGTGCCGTGCGAAATGAAGAGTAGATATCAAATCGCTATAGGACCGCAACCTAAATATAAGAGCGGTTTGCTTAAGAAAGGAACGGCTTATTTTTTAAGTCCAGCTCCATCGGTAACGGGTGCACGAACTCGACGGAGTCAGGCCTAACCCAAACTTCGCTAAACATGATCAACGTATTGGCTCAAACTTCACGCGCACGGCTTGAGAGGACTGAAGCACGTGCATTTCAACTTCGAAGGCATGTCGACGAATTTCGAGCGGAATAATTATATGTACAAGTGAATGAGCTGCAGCTATCGCGTTGTCGGTTCGACGGCTGATCACGTAGGGTTCAATCAAGCGCTATCACGGTCGGCACGCTGATTTCGTCGGTACTTTTGACACGAAAGCCCGCCGCGCTATATGACAACTCTCACCCATCGGTTGCGTCGTTGTCGGCCTGTTACGATCAAATGGTCTCAGTGACACAGTGCTGAATAGTCGGAAAATTGTCGGCGTCAGCGTCTTGTCAGTCTCGTATAGACCCAATGTTACAACGCCTTAAAACGGTACATAAAGCCAGGCACACGTTGCCACCACCTGCAACAAGACTGCGTCAGTAACGTGTTTTTGAAGTGTCGCCCAAGTGTAACGCAGTGGTTTGTCGATAAATTTGACAGCCGTCAATGCAAGGCGGCAACTACGTGGTTCACGGTGCAGTTCGGACCAAGCCCTGGCCCTTTTCTGTTTCAAAGTGGAGTTACAGTCTTACGCACGTTTTCGGCACCGCACCGACGTCGAGATACCAGTAGAGTTTCAACGCGGTACATGGCACGAGCGTTTGCAACAGCGCGCCTCCAAGCGCTTTTTTTTTTTTTGTTCGGAGTACTTCCCCCCGATATCTGGCCGCGCGGCCGCGCGCGCGTCTCTTCCAAAACGTTTCGCGACTAATCCTCTAGGGCAGGGCGCATGCGCCGTCGTGCCGTGAAAGAGGCGGATAGGGGGGTGACCTTGACACGCGCCTAGAAGCGACTGTACAGGGTGTTCCAACTATCATGCACGAAGGTTTTAAAGTAAGCAAATGCCACCTAGCTGGACAGAACGAAGGTAATGTTTGCCGTCGCTTGGAGATACTCAGATAATTTTTTTTGTATTGCGCGCAATTACATAATTAGTATTCATCAATAAACTTCTCAAATATTATAAGTAGATGCAAAGTGCCAACGAGAAAATTACCGAACAACGTGATAAACTCCCGATACAGAGAGAGAGAGAGAGAGAGAGAGAAAGCGAAAGGCAAATGAAAGACAGGGAGGTTAACCAGAGATTATCTCCGGTTGGCTACCCTGTACTGGGGAAGGGGAAAGGGGATGCAATAGGTGAGGAAGAAAGAAGGATAAAGAAAGGGAAAAAACCCTATACGCACACGCACGTACACACGAAATATTTCTGTGGGTACTGTCACACAGCCCGCAAAGGCGTTCCTAGTCTTACGCAGTGTCACCGTACAGTCCTACGTCACACAGTGTACAGTCACAATTTGTCAGAAAGTCCCGTGTCTTTCAAGTATCGCAGCAGCGCCTTCATAGCGGATCGTGCTGATGTTCGAGTAGGCCAGGTTCCAAGGATCTTGTTTTCTGTCGTTGGGCGCTTGTCCAGTTTGTCTAAGGTGGCAGAGAGGACTGCTCTTTGTGTGTTAAAACGGGAGCACTGACAAAGAATATGCTCGATCGTTTCATTGCACCCGCAGAAGTCACACAGTGGGCTGTTGGCCATTCCGATAAGGAAAGCGTAGGCTCCCGATACAGCTTTCTGTTGCTCGGTATGTGCTACATAAAAGTCTTTTTCCGAGCGTGAAAGAAGCCCGCGAGTACACGCAAAATTGCCGCGCGACTTGCCGCTCCAGGCGCTTTGCGTGTATTCCCCAATGCGGTCACTATTGGATTGTTTATTTTCGGCCTAATCGCTCGCTGTTATGCTCCTTTGCGGTATAATTGTTCTTGTCGCACACAAGGTTGGGAACGTACATGTGTTCTGTACTTCTTAATATCTTGCGGCAAAGACGTATTTCCGCTAGTCACTCGCTTATTCGGTGGACCGTCATGAAACGTTAAGCTTCGAACATTTGTGTGCTATCAGCGTAGTCACCGTTACACATGCTTCGGCACATTGATTAAAGTGTGAACCCATTCAGTTATTTTTGATACGTTGGCGATATAGCGGGCGTAAGTTTGTGTGCGAGTTGGGGTGGATGTGTATAGATAGTGATGCGACAGACGTGCTATGCCAGGAAGCAGCGTTACTCTATTTGTCACTTTGTAACGCGCGGCCGGTACTCACTCTTGCCGACGTTCCGGGGTTGAAGTCCTTTCTTTGGAGCTTAGCGACACAGCGCTGGCGGATGACCGAATTTTTTCCTTCCTCGAGCAAAGCCGCGAAGGGCCGGGAACAAAGGTAGTCCTTATGTAAAAGCGGTCCGTGAACTTGGTAACACAGATTCGTTCGATATATTCCTTAACATGCCAATCACGATTTTTCCTGCAAGCTACTGCACACCTCTTCCCTCTATACCGCTCTGCAATTTGCAATATGAATGGAGTACAGTGCGTTAGCGAACACCTAGTTGCATTTCCGACAGCTGATCGCACAGCAGCAAGGCAGAAGCGCCAATGGTTTCTTATTTGTGCGCTTTCGCTGAGGCAGCGTGTGCCGAAAGCTCCATCTCGTTCCTCTTCGCCTATTTAGTTTCGTCCACGCTACTGAGCCTTTCTTCAAAACTAATTTTGCTCTGTCTCACTTCACTTTTGCTCTCTGGCCTCAAAAGAGACCCCCAACCCATGTCACCCTGCACTTCCACACTTGTGGTCTTACCGTGGGCCCGCGAAGCCAAGCGGCCCACCGACGTTGGTTAACTTCCAAACGCGACAAGGTGTCTGATTTTAAGCGCGGAATGACATTTCCGAACGTCAGCGCTGGCAAAAATTACTCCTTTATAAATTCATCCTATCATCTCATAATTATTGTAGCCCCAAAGTGCGCTATGTTTCATTATCGCTGCACATTCCATTTCCCCTTCATTCTTGGATGATCTTTCGGTGGATGCTTGAGTAGGTATTTCCTTCGTTTATGTATATACCCAGGTATTTATATTTTTGGACTATGGACATGACCTACCGTTTAATTGATGCCGGCTCCTTACCCGTCTCTTTATCAAAGATCCTAGTTCCGCGATTTCTCCGTGCTAAACTTACGACTAACACCGTATGGAACGGAACAGACTGTCCGGCTCGGTTATCTATGCCTTTAACGCTTGCTACACGTAAACGACCAGATTGGCATAGTGTTTTCGCGTCCGCTTCTTTTCTCTCCGCTCTTTCACTTTCCCGCTTTCCTTCGGGGCTCTCCCAGCACGGCCAGCAGTACGCCCTCGGGGATGCGCGCCTGCGCAGTGCTCGCGCGCGAAAGAGTGACGGCCGTGGCAGCGAAGCGAGCCTCTGCGCTGTGCACCAAGGGACGCGTCGCAGCGGTGTTCGCCCAGATGGGCCCGTGTGTATGGTATACCGGGCCGACGACGAGGTTCCCGGGCGGTTCTCTCATAATGAAGAGGCGCGGGATAAATGAGCAATTTGCGGTGATACACGCGCGAAAGCCTGCTGCCACCGGGGCTGCCCCCTTCGCGGCGCCGCTGCCGCGCTCTCTCGATCAGCCCCCCTCCTCATCCGCGCAGCTTGCGCGTGGGCGTTCTCCGACAGCCGACGCGCTATCTCGCGCTCTTGCTGTCCTTGCTGCATACGCCGGCCCGTTCCCCTGGTGTAAGGTGTAGGGGACTATGGCGGGCCTAGTAAATCTCCGCGGATTACACTTGGCCGAAATTCTATTAACGCCGCTCGGGCGCCACCTCGCGCGCGGTGCACAGCCCTGACACCGACCGCTCGCGAAAGGCAAGAGGGGAGGAGTATACGGGCCACATAGGAGTGGGCGCATTATAACGAAAAGGCAGGTAGCGATAAGAACAATATATATATATATATATATATATATATATATATATATATATATATAGACGAGGCAGAAAATAGCGGCAGAGGCGAGCAAGGCGGCGACGATTATGCACTGCGCTTGTCTCTGAGTCCTGCGCTTCTTTGTGAGAGTGTGCGTGCCTGCTCGCATTTCTATGCGTTGATGCGTGCGAACCTGTCCATTTCCTAGCTCCTATTTCTTTCCTTTCTCTCTCTTTTTTTTTTCGTTTACTTAGCTCACCTCTTGTTGCGTAGCTTACCGGGGTGCGTATATGCGCGTAGTACATTTTCGTGCCATCATGGAGGGGTGTGTATTTGTTTTAATTGTTGCCCGGCGTAGATAAAGCGCTTTATGTCTGAGTTGTGTTAGGCAAGATTATAAATGCCCCTAATATTTCCCGTCCAGCAGCCCTTTCGTGTGCCTGTTTTATTCTGTCCGGTATGTACGGCGGTTCCAGCAGGCGCCTGCGCACGCGCAAGAGTGACCATGTATAAAAGTTATCGCTCGAAGAGCCGCTCACACGCTGCATTCTGCATATTGCATGCGTATAAGCCGCTTAAGTGAGGATTTATAGCATATCGAAGAAATAAGGGCAAGGGCAAGTACACTAAACGTGGAGGATGCTGTTTAATACTCGGCGGCTTTATTCCCTTGGCCAGGATATGTAAAAAGTTGAAGGTACAGCGATAATGAAAACACCCCGGATCAATAGAACGCTCTCAGAGTCCGTGGGAAAATATGCGAGAATCTGAGGTTTTTACAGAAACGATGAGAGTAATTATGGCGCGTGCCGTGATCGCATCCCATTACATTTGTATTACTATAGTGTGGTACGTAAGCGGGCCCTATGTTTGATCTCTTCTCAACATTTTATCCGACACGGCGCGCTTTTTAAACGAATATTTTTGTTTCTCGGTGCGCAGAATAAGGATACTGCTCTGAAGGGCCTCCCAGTCGAGTGCGGTGGTGTCAGTACTTTATAAGTACCCCAGTCATAACTTTAGTGTTTCTAATAAATTCCTCTCGTGGCAATGTTCCTTTGCACTTCATTAAAAAAGATCGTGCTCCACAGTAATAGAAGTTCCGTTGCTAAGTTATTACAACGAATAAAGGCCAATAATGATGACGATGGGCATGCTTGTGCACATGGCAAGGGCTACTTTAATGGTTCCGTTTATCCGCTTCTTGAAACCAACACGTGTAGCAGGACACGATGTGGCAAGCGCCTGAGAATGACGCATCAAGTAAGCGACGGCAGAGGAGCGGGCGTCTTACGAAACCATCATCCAAGAAAGTTAACTTCAATCCCCTTGAGAGACGCTTATATATCCATTACATGGTCAGTGGCTTCAATCTTCTTTAAGGCTTTTTTCAGAGAAATTGCGAGTAATGGCGTCTTTCTGTTTCTTTCCGTGATCCTCGGTTCATTATAAGCCGCGGCTCAAGCACATGCGATTGCTGCTGCACCAGCTGAAGACATCGCGGTCATTATGTTTTGCTCTTCTTTTCGGCTTTTGACGTTGTGTTTGTCCCCTTGAACAGCTGTTGTTGCATAGCGTTGTTTATACCTTGAGGGACCGTTTTTACGCTGCCGCACCGTAAACAAGCCTCGCCGTGAAAGTGCCGTGGCACCCTTCTTGCGCCATAGCCTGGGATCGCCATAACGAGACCGCTGTCGCAGGATCCGATGGCGAGCTCATCAGGCACCGGAAAAAATGGCTTGACCTTTATACCAGCTCAGGCGAACTTTATCATCATGAGGCGGCTTCATGTACTTTGGACGTTAATTACGACCTTACGTAACACTGGCCGTGTCTCCCCCCCCCCCCCCTGCGTGCATGCACTATAGTTGTTCCGAAATTCGCCGTTTTCTTCTCTTTATTTTTATTTATGTTTAGGAGCCTACTTTTTGCCAGACGCCGTGGTTAAGTAGTTTTTGCGGTTTTGTGTATCTTAACGTCGATTTGTGTGGTGCTTTGCCGAAAACAGCTTCGGCTCATCAATATCAAACGAGGCTTACGGATAAAATGAGGCCGAAGGTTCACCAGCATCTTACTTGGAGAAATGACCATGCCAAGTTCAAAAACCATTTTGTTTTTCAATGATCGGGCACAAAAGTCAGAATACTTCGGCAGTTACACGTAAGCAGGGCAAGATGCACGTGATTTGCGTGAAATTGCGGCTTATTTTAATCCAAAGGCGTAAGATTATGACATATCACAATGTGACCTTCTCGCGCGACCAGCTTATATCAATGCTTGAAAGTATGCAATCTTGTCTCAGCGTTATCGCGATTACCAGAAACTCGAAAAACTCAGCATAAAGCAAAACTTAAGATTTTCGAGTACATTACGCTATAGGTATCATTCACCTCTTCTGTAGCGAGACACTCTCAGTAAAACCCAGAAAGTAAGTAAAACACGGTAAAAATTGGCTCTATCCTGCACTGATTATGCCCTCACTTAGAGTTCTCTGTATTTTAAAGCCATGTATATCAACTTGCATGAAAGCTGCAACAAATAAGGAAGAGAAAATAATCGCCACTTTCTTAGCCAAAAGTGTTACTGCGGCATTAAATTTCTGCTAAAGCATCTGTATTATGCATAATAGTAACACTCACACGCCGTCGCTGTCGACCAAAACAGAGAACTAGAACCACACAGTTGAGTTGAGTGATTGTAGGCTACTGGTGGGATTAGCCTTGCAGTTGCTGCCGGCAATGACTCCACCGTAGCGACACTTAAAATAAATATATCACATAAATCAGTCACGGACCTCACAATTACAATACAATGCCGCACCCAGTCCCAGTTGCAGTTGAAGTAAAGCGAATCAAGTCAAGAGCAACGACATCGTCCATTACTGATATGGTCGTCAATCGATGGTGAAGCAGCTTTTTACAAGAAACTTTACATATGATTAACTCAATCACGGCGCTAATGACCAACAGCTCGTACGAAGTAAAAATTGTGGCAGAATGATGACTGTCGACGGTAATGCCTTAGCATTGAATCAATATAGCGACGCACCATATTGCCCCCGTCGAAACGAGTCATGTATGAGGCTTGCACTGCAGCGGAATTCCTTTTTTCGCGCTTCTCTAAGAGCACTGGGCGCCATCTTGCGCTGCCGCCGCGAACTGGCGCGCGGCTTCCGAAATGCATGGCGCGCCGGTGCGTGCGAAGGCATGAGGAACGCGTCTTCTGCCGGCCAGACTCTCGCACGTCTCCCTGTACGCGCTGCGCCATCTGGCGGCACTGCCGAAAAAGTCCGCGCGAGGCGTCCGAGACGAGAAGCGTGGTGCGCCAGTGCCTGCGATCGCTGAGATTTTCTTCCCTCACTTGCCGCACATTCAAGTGGCACACATTTAGCGATACAAGTTGACGAGAGGTTAATAGGAGAGCGGCACATACCCAGTGCATCCATGGCGCAGGCCGCCAAAGCGTTGGCGTGCAATAAGTCGATTGAAAAGCGGCTCACACCCAGCGAGTTTGTGGCCCAGCCTGCTAGTGCGTCGGGTTGTCCCTTAGGAAGCCTTGTGACGTGGGTTTGATTCCGCTCAGCGTCGGAGAAATTTAAGGAATCTTTTAAACGGGCCCTGAAGCACTTTTTGTCGAATTCGATAAATGCATTTGGAGTTGAATTTCAGAAATACTTTGCCGCAAGGAGTTCTTCAAGGCGTTCAGCCGAAGCGGATATTTTGGCAATCAAACATCCCTTTCGTGGTGCGTCCGCTCCTTCTTCAAACATTTGAATTGCGAAGGCTGCGGAAGAGCGCGCGCATGCTCACAAAGCTCCGCCCACTGAACGTCAACGTGGCGCGCAGTTCGAAATTTATTATGGATGTTCCCGTAGACGCCACTATTTCCGATTTTGGCGCCAACGACCCGCCAAAGGCGGTCAGCCAGTGGACTCGTGGCGACATCCCACGGCGGCCGCGGTATCTACGCTACGTAGCACACCGCAGCTATACGTGCAACTGCAGCGTTTGCTTTGTGCACGACGAGGCTAGAATGCGCGCTCGCGATCCTATGCTCCTGTCTGGCGGTGCTAGGTGGTGTGGACAGGCTTTGTCCTGCTCCAGCTTGACCGACGGATAGTAGCCACCATCAACTTGCGCATTTTGAAGTGCTATCAGTAGCTTATTACGAAGCGAAGTCTGCCAAGGCTTCTAACCAGGAGCGGCCATGAGTGAGCGTGCGCTGACAAGCGCGCTTGTGGTATGACCTTAAGTTTAGCGTGCTTGGAGTTCAGTTGAATGTCCAAAACTAGTCGAAATTAGCGAGACCCGACGGCTATGGCACCGATAAGCAGGGCGGCCAAAGTTGAATTCCTGCGCGGGCGGCCGAGCGTGAGCAGACGGTAGTGCTGTCCGACGTTCTTGTTAGCTTGTCCGACGTTCCAGTAAACGCAGGCGAACTGGGCGTTTTACCGGAGGGGCGTATAGGCGTAAACGAGAGCGGCTTGACAGGTGTAGTCATTTTGTGGGGCAGAGCTGAATCACACAAACACAGAGCTAACGTTGCATTAACCAAGTATATTCTACTTCGTAGCTGATGTAAATTTTCGGCAAAGGCGAATCGTGACACAGTTCGGCATCTACGAAAATTTAGACTAGCAACGAAGTAGAATGCACTTGGTTACTGCAATACTAGCTCTGTGTTTGTCTGGTGGAGCTCTGCGCCACCAGGTGGTTCCACCACTCCGGCTGCTCACGTTTACACCTATATACGCCCCTCCGGTAAAATGCTCAGTACGTACGCCGGCGTTAACCGGAGCACTGGACATGCTAAAACTCTATTATAGAAGTTCGAAAGCAGATTTTCGCTTAATACCGCATGTTTATTAAACTACTTCAATAAATATACAGTCAAATTTATGCACTGATGTATTTATCAAAACACCCTTCTTGATGTCCTCTATTGCACAAAATAAAGCGTCCAGAAAATGGTCATTGAACTTTTGTTCAAAAGAGAGCGTTTGACGGAAAGATGACTTCGCGCTTCGCTTGTGAGCTCCACGCGGCGCGCTCGACTGCAAAATTTGCCTTAGATATTCGCAGCAGCGTATGCTATCCGCCGACTGGGTTTTTTCACCAAGCCCGAGGGTTGCTTCAGGGTCCCTTTAAATGCGTAAGCCTTTCTATGTTGATTCACTGAGGAAAACCGTCGCAGACGCGCCACCCTCAGAAGCCTTACCCACCGGCTAAACACCCATGCTTGCAGGAACCAAATATATCTGAACCATATAAATGTGTTGTACCGCGTTGTCTATGTTGTAGCGAAATACAGAGCGACAAGCAGTCAATGAGTTGATAAGGTTGATAAGGAGTGATGAGGGATTAAATGGGTCTGAGCGCGGTTGATAATGGTTCGGCGCTGATGGAGGAGGTGATAAAGAGCTGTGAGGCCTTAAATTGTCGGATCAATCCTGATAAGGTTGATAGGGACTGATAAGGTTTGATAAGGGTCTGATCTAGTCCGATTACGTTGATAAGGACCGCTAAGGGTTGATAATTGTCAGATCAAGTCCTATAAGATTGATAACGACTGATAAGGGTTGGAGCATGTCCGATAAGGTTGATAAGGACAGATAAGAATTGATACAGGCCAGAGCAATTCCTATAAGCTTGATAATGACCCATAATGGTCGATGACCAATAAGGTTGATCGATAAGGTTGATAAGTCCAATAAGGTTGATAACGATTAATACATGTTAATAAGGGTCCACAAGGTTTGGATAGAGTCCGATCAGGTTGATAACGACCAATAAGGTTTGATAAGGGTTTATCCTGGTCGCATCAATAGCCAATACAGATTAGAAGGCCAACAGAACAAACATTTAATGAACCGTCTACTGCCTCGTCAATCACTGTAAGCAACACGCGCCGCGTCCTATACGCGGAGATGAGCTAGTGGCACCATACTTGCGCCTACTTAGACAACTCCAGTCGAGGTCCTGCATATATATATATTTTTTCGTCCAGGTAGAGCGGCGCATTCCCGGTGGCACATACCTAGTTATCCAAGTTGGCATCCAAAAGGTTCATTGAAAACCAGCACAAACCGAGCGACACATACGCAAGCCGGCGTCAGTGTCTTTGAACAGCGGTGTCTACCGAATCCGTAAAGAAAAAGAAACGCTCGTGGACTTAAATATAGGTAAGCGTGAAAACGAAATTCACTGACGATGACGATACTCCTTAATGCGAAATCTGTCTCGTGCGGCACGTTGCAAACGGAGCGAAGTGTGCCACGACTGCCTCGCTAATCGGCTGATCGCGAGAGGCAGCGCGTGGCTGACGCGTGGCCGGGCGCGAGTCGCAGCAGCGCCACCGCAGAGCCCGTCTTGCGCAGAACTACGCCTTTTCTCGCGCTTTCACCGTACCCTCGTCCTACGCTTTCCTCCTCTCGCTCTCTTCGTTCTCGCCTTCTTTCATCCCCCGCTGCGCTCCGCGTTCGCTCTTTCATCCTTCGCTGTGCTAATGCGCTCGGCTACGAGGCAGGCCGACGCCGACGTTCGCCGCAGGAACGTGCGCCCAAGAGCTGCGCTCTAAAACCTGAGGTCAAAAAATTAATACTTAGCCATCCACACTGCGCAGTTAGGGGACGCCGCAAAAGTTAGTAAACTAAGGGACTGCAGCAACGTAAAAAGTAATATAGACAAAACGCAGTAACGCAATAAATATGTATGCAATACACGGCACCAATGAGAAACGCAGAAGCTGTAAAAAAGACAACATAAATACAACGTTAATAGTAATTTTACCGGCAAGTTTCCGACCGCAGCGGCAGTCCGCCTGACATAGCCGCAGCGGTTGATCGACTTCAAAACCGTCTGTGGTTAGACTAGGGATGCCCAGAGACGAGCTGATGAAATAACTATAGGGCCTTTTTTCGAGATAAGAACTCTCACAAATAGCCGAAGCACCAGTACGAGAAAATCGCATTGTTAAAAAATCGGGTGCATTTGCGGCGGCACCTAGGATTCAAATATGCATGCACATCCGGCATACGAGGTGAGTGCTATACCACGAGGGTTTGCTGCGGTTTGTCATGCAGTCACTGCATGCATGTGCGTCTCACCGTCGCTTTGGTTTCATTTGCTTACGGAACTCAGGGGTTGTACGCATAATAAAGCTCTATCTTCACTACAAGGTTCCGCGATAGTATTCTGCAGCAGCCTGCATGCACGTCCAACTGTTTATCGATTGGCGTAGCGCGGGGTGCGCTATATATAATCGAACAGGCGACACGGGGCATGACACCGCCAAGTTATCTGTCGAAGGCTGTTCCAGCCGACGCGCATATATATGGTCATTACCTGTCGCGAGAACCGTTCAGAAGCCTGCTTTGTTCTCACTTTTACTTTTCTCGGCGCAGAGTCTAAGCGGCGACTGACAGAGAAGCCTAATACAGGCATCGGAAGTATAGCGTGCACGCGATTCGCGAATAAATCGATCGTCGTCCAGTCGAACTCCCGCGTCGATCGTCGACAAAGTACGGGGTCCGTTACGAGCGAGGCGGTCGCTGGTGGAATGAGTCACGCTGGTTCACACTCTGACCCGATCCAACTTAAGGTGCCCCCTCTCCCTAGAGGCGAGAGAGACAGGAATGGCGCAACGAAGTGCAGGCACACACACACACACACACACAAACACACACACACATATATATATATATATATATATATATATATATATATATATAAACGCTTTTCGCAAAGTCGTGATCGCCGGCAGGCGAAACCATTCGGTATCGTCGCCAATTCGAGCAAAGTGATGTCAGCGGCGGTTCGTTCGGCTCTGTACTTTATTGTCACGTTCAGGTAGCTTAAGAACACAATAGAAAAAACTTGTGCCTTGCGAAACTAATTCTTTATTGGGCGAACCTGCGCCCAGAAAATCAAAGCACACCGATAGCAGCAAGAACGGTCGACAATCGTCGGAATCACGATCAGCGGGTCAAGCGCGTCGGCTTTTATACATGACTCGTCGAAGGTTCCAGCCTAATAGCTGGTGCCCGCGTGCTTTCCAGAGAGTGCTACAGAATTCGTGTCGCACATACAATCTGGTTGCTCAAGTTTCGGCGAGAACTTACGCAGCAGATAGAATCAACGATAACATTCGAATAAGTTCCAATCATGCAGGCGATAAGTTGTTAGCGGCTGAAATGCAGTCTCCGCGAAAAGAATAAATAAGCACGCGTCTCAATATATATACCAGCGGCGCCCGTCGTCGCCGCCGATATTTGTTCCCGCCGGGCGTTTCGACATTCGCGAAGCTGGGGAATTCGAACGTACGTTTCCAGCACGCTCGCTGTTAAACGACGACAGTCTGTTGCTATATACGCTGGTTCCATGCTTGACAGCGCAGCGCCTCCAACGAGAATCTATCGCAAGAGGAAACGAAAGCGGGCAGTCGGAAACGAGGAAGGAAAAAAAAAAAATGCAGCGTACGGAACGGCGGAATTGCAATTTTGAGCGAACGCACTCTCCCGCCTCGCGGCGTGTGCACTGATACGGACGCGCTGGTCGTTCGTGCGTACGTGCGTGCCGACGTGCTCCTTGCACCTTCGAGCGAGACTCTCAATTTCGCGCAGAGCGAGCATTGGAACGCATCACGGGGGGGGGGGGGGGGGGGTGGTATCGGGAGCGGCGATAGTTAAATGCTCCCGCCGCGCTCACCCAGCATCGCCGGTGGTGATGTGAGCATCGCAGCAATATAGCCACCATACCGTGTACATACGCTCAACCTCAGCTCTACTCAGTTCCGATGCAGCCCCCTCTTCATCCTCCCCATCGTTATTCCACGACCTTTTCTTTCTTTTTTTTTTCGTTTTTTTTTTTTGCTGACGTGTTTTACGTCTTCGCGAGCAAGTTTGTGCGCTATGACTGGATTTACTCGTTGCACTCTAATTTTTGTTATAGCACTCATCTCAAGATTTGGCAACGAAAAACATAGGGCCTTCTTTCGGTGCTCGTGCTCGTACTCCGCAGTATTGGTGTGCTATACGGTGCCGGCAGGAGACGGAGAAAGATTGAACCGCGTTCTGTTTTATTTGAGTTGAAATATATTGCCTTCGAGATGTCGCGCGCTGGTGCGCGAATCCGATCATGCACGCCGTACCTTGCGATCACTGTCCGGGGTAATGGGAATGCGTCTTTTCAGGTATTTTCGTTTTCTGCACGGCGGTAATTCGGCTCCGCCTACAAGACTGCCACTTCGAAGCACCTTGTTTCGGACGCTTAGGCAGAGAAAGTACAGATCGTGCTGCCATTGCCTAATGTGCACGGGCGTCGTGTTATGGAGAGATGAATGTCTGGCCTTCCTCAGGTGGGAAGACCAATGATCAATTTCATCGTTGTCAGTCCCTTGGTGAAGCGGGAGCCTTGGAGAAATGTCAGGATTGTCTAGAAGTCGTCTGTAAGTAGCCATTTCGCGAATCATATTTCTTCTGAATCTGCGAAAGGCTAACTTGGATGAGGACATGTGCGTTAGGTCACCCGCCCCGACATTTCAAGAACTTCCGACACCTGTAGTCACGCGTATTCGTTCGATAAAACACATCTATCTTGGCACAGTCTTTCGTGGGCCTTGAAAAAAAGCTTTGCCTTCGCATGGTCAGAGCAAAGCGTTGGTGCAGTAGCCAGGCAAAGCTGCTTACGACTCTGCGAGCGCAACTTTCTTGTAGCAAGCTTGCCTCCAGAGATGCACTCGAGAGCTGCTTATTTTGCGCCAGAGTCTGCCATCTGAGTTCGAACTATACGATCCAGTTGCTGACTCCATGGACTTGCCAGTAAATAGGATGGCAAAAGCTGCGGCGCAAGGTCTCGCGCTCTTTGAATGCAGAGCCGTCATCGTACGGAGGAGCTCCACATGTGCTCTGCCTAAGTGCTCGAGAACTAGCAATCTGACCCCGAAAAGAAGGAAGGCAGCGTTTTCAGCAAAGACCACGCCTTGTAAGTTGGCAACGCAAGCTCTTAAGCGCCTATATAACGTGCCCTCATGTGATCTTTGTATGGCTAGCTCTCTGTCCTTGCGGTTCCTTCTGTGTCCTGTGCCACGCCGTTAAGCCCGCTCTTTATCGAGATGTACCAACCAACCCGACTGAGTACGCTGTGGAATAAATAACTTGCATTGGGTTGAGCACAGCAAAGAAAAAATAAAACTTACGCCCCATTGGTGACTGAAGTCCTGTATATGCGGTCCGTACCGCGCATGCATGTCAGTCAACCGAACGAGTTCTAGCTGCAGCTGCAGAAGAGGAGGAGGAGGAGGAAAAAAAAAAGAGAAGACAGGGATGTTAACTGTTAAAGCGGCTAGTTGGCTACCCTACACTGGGGGACAGGAAAGCGGGAATAGAAAGAGGAGATAGGGAGTGAGGGGGAGGAAAGACGCGGTCACCAAGAGCACCTCACCAAGTTAAAGGCGCTCACACAGGCCAGTGGCCCTCAAGAAAGACAAAAGTGCATTCGCAGCTTTGTGGGCCGATGAACGGTCGGGACGGTCTTCAAGTAGCCACCCGCGCGGACAATAACTGCCGATCATTCAGTTGTCGCAATGCGATAGATAGTCTCTTTCCGACTGTAATCGACGACAGTGGCTCAATAAATGTTCGATGTTCCCTTCGCTGCCGCAGACATCGCACGCAGCACTGTCTGTTGTTCCAATCAACGTAGTGTAAGCCTTCGTGAAAGCCATGGACGTCAAAGGTGCATATGACAATGTGTTGCATGACGTCATTTTTGACGCAGTTGAGGAGCTAGGAATTGGAGGTAGGATGTTTCACTGGTTAATGAGCTACCTTACAGGCCGGACCATATTTATGACGACAACACACGGGGAGACCAGTCGCCATCAAATCAGCCGAGGCGTTCCTCAAGGAGGCGTACTCAGCCCTGCGCTGTTCAATACAAACCTTATTGGACTCGCCGATATAGTGCCAGAGACTGCAACCATGAGCCTACGCTGACGATATCTGCATATGGGCTTCTAGTGTTTCGCGGCCGCAACTTCTTGCAATACTTCAACGTGCAGCGTCAGTCACTTCGTAGTAGTTGCAGCAACGAGGTCTACACTTGGCACCGAGGTCTACAACTGGCACGATTAACGGCGCACCCATACCGTACGTAACGCACCACTAATTTCTAGGAGTGATGATTGACCGCACCTTGTGCTGGTCTAAGCAAGTGTCGATGCTCAAGTCCAAATTAAGCAGCTTCATACACATGCTTAAATATATAGCAGGCATGAAGTGGGGCCCGTCGGAGAGATCATTGCTCCAGCTATATGAATCACTTTTCGGAGGCTACCTACGATACAGTTCACCGGTTATTACAAACATTCGCCCCTCCTGCCTACGTACACTGGAATGCTTACAAGCTCAGGCACTGAGAGCCTGTCTTGGTTTGCCACGCTGCACTTCGACAAATGGCGTGATTGCGGAAGCACGTGTACCTCCTATAGACGCTTATCTCTCATGCGAACCTTTAAGGGTATATCTTCGGCTATTGACCCGCCATGAACGTCACCCTCTATCGACCATTGGCATTCTACGTCCAGACAGCACTTTCTCGGAATCTCTTCCCCGTCCTTCCCTCAGGGTTTGCTACGGCAAAAGCAGCGGCCGTACCAGCGTGGGCTTTGTCAAGACCTGTGGTGAATCTATACATTTCCGGAGTCAGGAAAAAATTACGTGTACCCTCATGTGGACTTAAACAACTTACTTTAACCCATATTTCGGAAGAATATGCCGCTTCCATAGATATATTTACTGACAGGCCGGTGTCAACAACCACTTCAACCGCGTCATTCGTAATACCGAATATGAAGATCCGTAAGCACTTCCATCTCGACCACAAACTACCTCAACGGCCGCAGAGATTGTTGCCATTCGGGAGGCAATTCGTTATATATCAGTGGAGCCGCGGGCATCAGACTATGTTTTGCGATTCCAAGCCGGCACTTCGAGTGATCGATTCTGCCCTTAGACGAGGACCTTACTACGTCCTTGCTCAAGAGGTGATCGAATCACACGATGTCGCCCTGAGAGCTGGCCATTGCATAAAGTTTAAGTGGATTCCGGAACACTGTGGCTTACACGGAAATGAGCTCGCCGACGCGGGGGCAATGATGGCCCACATTAATGCCACGCCAGTGTCCATCCCATTTTCACGACCAGACACTAATGCCCTGGTGTACAGACTTCTGCGCGATAATACCGCAGTATATTGGGCGTCGCTAGGTCATCGTCATCGCCGCCTTCACGAACTCGACCCAGAGATGAAAATACGGATACCACGCAACATGAAAAGGTGAAATGCAAGCGAGCTGCACAGATTAGGATTAGGTGTGACCTTCACGCGGCGCTACCTACGTCTCATCGGCCGGGCGGACAGTCCGAATTGTGAGGAATGCGGTGTTCCTGAGACTATAGAACCCCTCTTGTGCACCTGCCCGCGATTTGGTGTACAGAGGAGGAGGAGGAGAAACTTTATTATTGCAGAAACCGTTGCGCGGTTTATTCCTGGGTGGTTCCCTCTGACAGGGCTCCACTGGCGATCGCGGCTCGCCGGGCCTGGTCGAGGGTCGCCAGTTGGCTTCCCAGGTCCAGTTCGGAGAAAATCGCTGACAGACCTCTTGTCAAAATTTGCTGTTATACCATTAACTCAAAAGGTTCTATTGGGACTTTCGCCTGCTCCGCGCCGTCGGCCTAATAGTCTGAAGGCACTCAACAATTTTTTTTTATGAGAGCGTACTAGACAAGAGACTTTGAAGAGTCTTGGAAGGTGCAAGGTCCTTACCACCATATTTATCCTCATTATCAACGTCTTCTCTATTCTTTCTACACCCTTTCCCCTTCCCCCAACGCCGAGTAGCATGTCAGAACATTGATTCAGGCCGAGCTCTCAGCTTTTCTATCATAATAAGTATCTCTCGCTCTCTTCGTGAAAGTCACTCCAACCACAGTCGGTATAACAAATCTGAATTTGTGATACTGAAGAATGTACCTCCTCGAGGGCTCTGTATAAAGACGCTTGCTTGGAGACCAGCAAGGCTGTTCCCATAGCTTTTCTCTGGATCACCATATTCGCTTTCAGAAGGTGCCATGGGTGGCAGATAGGTAGGCTAGCGGCACCATGAAGCTTTTGCATTGATTAAGGACCATTTTCTTTCCTCCAAGGCACCAATACTATGTCCAAGGGAAGGTCATAATTTTCCTTTAAGACCGTTGTGAACTGAATGTCAAACCACCAGGCGTTTCTTCAAAAGCCTCTTAGGCAAAGAAATACTGTTCGCGTCCGAACAAAAAGATTCCAATCTTTAATATAGAGCGGGTTCAGCGGCGGATACAAATAAGCAACACGCACAACCATCTCTTATATCAACTCATATGTTGAATTCAAGCCCGTTCATGAATATATATATATATATATATATATATATATATATATATATATATATATATATATATATATATATATATATATATATATATATATATATGCGATGCGCAGAAAGGCACTCCATCTTCAGTCTTTCTCTTTCTTCTTCAGTCAGTTGGGCGGAAACCATAAAGCAGGGAAGGGAGGGGGGGACGGGGAGGGATTGAATACGCGTTTGATCCGCTTCACTGCCGCGTTTATCTCCAGAGCGGGAAACCACTTCTTCTATGGGGTTGTGCGTCTGTGGACGTTCCGCGCTGGTGAATGCATATGAGAATTCCAACGCGCTGTAAAGCTAGACCGCTGTGTTTACAGTCGAGAACCAGGTGACGGCAGAACATCGTCTTCGGAACGAGAGAAAGAAAAAGGACGAAATCGGCCGATCATTTAATATTAAAACGGATACCTCGTTCAACTTTGTTTAAACTTGTTTTCGATAGCGTAATAGCAGGGTCATCGTTTGCCTTTAAGCGGGATGTTGTCGAGTGTGTACGACCGAACCGGAATGGCTACCGCACTGGCAGACCGTTCTGTGCTTCGGCATGAGCCGCCTTCTTGGATAGGGGTGTGCGAATATTCGAAACTTTCGAATAACCAGTCGAATAGTGTCCTACTGGAATCGATCTTCGAATCGAATGGTCATTATTTGTAAATGCAAACATTTTTCTAATACTTTTCGAATATTTCAAACGTCAACTGCGCCCAATAAACCATAAAATTGGAGCAAATATAAGGTAAGCTCGCACCCTCGCGGACATGGTATAGACATAAAACATAAGAACTTCCGTAGTGGAGCTGGCTACGTCGCTTAGGCAGTTATACTTTACAGGCTACACAGGGATCATTCGCACCCTCCGAAAAGTCCCGTGCACGGGAAGAAACTACTTGCTTGCTCCCCTGCCACGGTGGCTTTGCGGCTATGGTGTTGCGCTGCTAAGCACGGGGTCGCGGGATCGAATCCCGGCCGCGCGGCTGTATTTCTATGGGGACCAAATACAAAAACGCCCATGTATCGTGCATTGGGGGCACGTAAAATAACCCCAGGTGCTCGAAATTAACCCGGAGCCCTACCACTGCGGCGTGCCTCATACTCAGATCGTGGTTATGGCCCGTGAAACCCCAGAATTTAATTTTTTTCTTTTTGTTTGCTCCTAGTGCTCTTTTTGTGCTTTTAATAAACAACGCTTCATGACGTACTATGTAATGACAGAAACTGGCAAACGTGAAGAATACTAGGATGTCAACATCGTTTTATATTTATTGTGATAATGGCTGTTCAGTATTTGAAAACTATTCGATTCTATTTGCTTATGGCACTATTCGGTTCGTATTCGATTCGGACTCAGAAATCCCTATTGATCAATTGATATGATATTGATAACTATCATAAATTGTATGTCCAGAAGAAAGGCATTTGCATTGAGTCCAGTGTCGCGCCAGGGCTCTGTGAAATTTTCCTTGCTAATTATGACCGTGCGCTGAAGCTTAAGCTAACTGATCCTTCTATTTTGAGAATCCTTAGATACGCAGACGATTTTTCAAACATACTAAAACTTTCACTAGACGACGACGACCTTGCAGAAGTGGCGCTCGAAATTTTGTCAGTCTTTTCCAGTTGATCAAGCCAGTTAACTTCACTCACGGGCTTTTGCGTAATGAGTCAATCCAATTTTTTAAATTTAAAGTAACATTTTTCGTCCGCTGACCATGCTTGCTGGGCCTTCGAGCCCAGGTACACGAAAGCATCGCTGCCTTTCGATTCATCTCATTCAATGCTTATAAAGCGGGGTATAGACTCATCATGTTTTAGATCAGCGCTTTTAAAATTATGTGACCACTTACAGCTTTCTAGTTTTCAACTTCAAGTGGGACGTCTGGAAAAGGCGGTTTTTCCGAGTTTTCTTTTACTTTCAGTTGCCGAATCATTGCTTGTCAACTTACGGAAAAAGGACAAAGAACCATCAATTTTAATGAGCAGGCTAGTAGGAAAAATTTTACAGTACTTCCCTATGTACATAAGGTTTCCCATAATCTTAATAATATTTCGGGTTTTACATGCCAAAACCACTTTCTGATTATGAGGCACACCCTAGTGGAGGACTCCGGAAATTTTGACCACCTGGGGTTCTTTAACGTGCACCTAAATCTAAGCACACGGGTGTTTTCGCATTTCGCCCCCATGGAAATGCGGCCGCCGTGGCCGGGATTCGATCCCGCGACCTCGTGCTCAGCAGCCCAACACCATAGCCACTGAGCAACCATGGCGGGTTTCCCATAATCTTAAAAAGATTTTTGGTAAATATGGGGTTGATCTTGCCCTCTGAGCACCTTGTACACTTCCGAAGTTGTGCAGCATGGTGGCAAGGGGAACTACGAGCTCGGCCTCCTATAAAACGAAGCATACAAATTCGCACGTGCCTTGTACGACAGGTGTCATATATAAGACTCCACTAAAGTGCCGCTGATACTACATTGGACTAACCGGTAGGTGCGTTAACATTCGCTTGCGTAAGCATGAACGTTTCCTGGGAGCTGCTGGAGGGTCGAATTTTGCTATTCGTTGCCGTAGTTGCTAGGGCTGCCCTCCTTTGTTTTCAAAGACTGAGATTATCGGCAGAAAAATGGCCAGCTTGAAAGAGGGATTGCAGAGGCAGTGGCCATGCGATGCTTTAACGATGGTGATTGCGTTAGCTCGCCGTCAGTGGCGGTCTCTCCGAAAGAACTTTTGTTTCTTTCCATGTCATACACACGTGTTCGTTGCCTCAGTAGTCTGTCAGCGTTTTCTTAGTATTTCTATCGCACGCCTGTTTCAGGTCGCTCTGTGTTTTTGTTGTTGTTACACTGCTTTCCGGGTGCATACGTGTGCGATCTACAGAGTGTTCTTTTTTGAGCTGCAACACATCTTTAAAGTTAGAAAAA